>NC_080381.1:36494490-36843260 GCF_014773155.1 Arachis stenosperma | reverse complement strand
CATTTCCCTACCAATCTCGGTGGGACAGATGCAAGGCCGAAGATCGGCGATGGCCGAGTTCGTAATTCTCCGAGATTCCACAGCCTACAACATCATCTTGGGAAGAAAAACAATCAATGATTTTGAAGCCATAATCAACACCAAGCTGCTAGTTATGAAGTTCGTCACCGACGATGGATCCATAGGAACCATAAGAGGAGACCTCGAGACGGCGGTCGCTTGTGACAACGCCAGCCTTTCCCTCAGGAAGAAGTCCAAGGAAGCATCCGGCGTGTTCCTAGCCGACCTTGATGCTAGAGTAGAGGACAAGCCGAGGCCAGAACCAGAAGGGGACCTCGAGAAGTTTAGAATCGGTGACGAGGAGGAAAAGTTTACGTTCGTTAACAAGAACCTCCCACAGGAGCTGAAAGAGCCTTTGATTGAAATGATAAGGGCCAACAGGGACTTGTTCGCATGGACACCAGCCGACATGCCGGGCATAGATCCAAAAATCATTTCACATCACCTAGCCGTCAAGCCGGAAGCACGCCCAGTGGCTCAACGGAGGAGAAAGATGTCAGCGGAAAGAGCAGAGGAGGTAGCCAAGCAAACGGCCGGCCTCCTAGAAGCAGGCTTCATACGGGAAGTGGACTACACGACGTGGCTCTCAAATGTAGTATTGGTGAAAAAACACAATGGCAGGTGGAGAATGTGCGTGGACTACTCTGACCTTAACAAAGCATGCCCCAAAGATTGCTTCCCCCTCCCCAACATAGATGCACTCGTCGACGCCGCGGCGGGATACCGGTATCTAAGTTTCATGGACGCCTATTCTGGTTACAATCAGATACCGATGCACCGACCAGACGAAGACAAAACGGCGTTCATAACGCCAGGAGGAACTTTCTGCTATAAGGTAATGCCGTTTGGCTTAAAAAATGCGGGGGCGACATATCAAAGGCTGATGAACAGGATATTCCATGACCTCATAGGGAAAACGGTTGAAGTTTACGTGGATGACATCCTGGCAAAAACAACACGACCTGACGACCTCCTAAACGACCTGGCAAGTGTATTTGCGTCCCTCCGTCAACACGGTATGAGGCTGAACCCCCTCAAGTGCGCCTTCGCCATGGAAGCCGGCAAGTTCCTGGGATTTATGATAACTCAGAGAGGGGTAGAATCTAACCCGGAGAAATGCCAGGCAATACTTCAGATGAAGAGCCCGGGCTGTATCAAGGACGTCCAGAGGTTGGCAGGACGACTGACATCACTTTCCCGGTTTCTCGGAGCCTCGGCGACGAGGGCCCTGCCATTTTTTAACCTTATGAAGAAAGGGATGGCGTTTGAGTGGACACCCGCGTGCGAAGAAGCCTTTCAACACTTCAAGGAAATCCTAGCGGCACCTCCCGTTTTCGGGAAGCCAAGGGACGGGGAACCACTATACCTATACCTCGCTATAACAAGCGAAGCCCTGGCCGCAGTACTGATACGGGAGGACGGGAAAACCCAACAACCAGTCTACTTCATAAGCAGGGCCCTACAAGGAGCAGAATTAAGATATAGCAAGTTGGAAAAGCTAGCCTTGGCACTCCTAACTTCCTCGAGAAGGTTAAAACAATACTTCCAAAGTCACCAAGTGGTCGTCAGAACGGACCAGGGGATCCGACAAGTTCTCCAAAAACCCGACCTAGCGGGAAGAATGATGACTTGGTCCATCGAACTCTCTCAATATGACATACGATACGAGCCCCGGCAAGCCATCAAGGCGCAGGCCATGGCGGATTTCTTGGTTGAAGTAACGGGAGATCCAGGCGAAGACATGGGTACACGGTGGAAGCTCCATGTGGACGGAGCCTCCAACCAGACCTTCGGAGGTGCCGGGATCATCCTGGAAAGCCCGATTGGGGTTGTATACGAACAGTCGGTTAGATTCGAATTTCCCATCTCAAACAACCAAGCGGAATACGAAGCCCTCATAGGAGGCTTGACCCTAGCGGCAGAAGTCGGCGCAAGTAGACTGGAAGTATGCAGCGATTCCCAAGTCGTCACCTCCCAAGTAAACGGCAGCTACCAAGCCAAGGACCCCTTGTTGCAGAAGTACTTGGAAAAGGTTAAAAGCTTGAGCCAAAAGTTCGAAGAGGTCACGGTCCAGCATGTACCCAGAGAAAGGAACACACGGGCAGACCTCCTATCAAAATTGGCCAGTACGAAGCCAGGGGAGGGGAACCGGTCTCTCATCCAAGGCGTGACAAGGGAACCAGCAATTGCACTACACATAACCACCCTAAGTTCTTCATGGCTGGACCCCATCACCAACTTCCTAGAACACGGCCAAATCCCTGGTGATGAAAAGGATGCGGCAAAACTAAGAAGAGAAGCGGCAAAATACGCCGTCATCCAAGGACAGCTGTTCAGAAAAGGGCTTAGCCAACCCCTACTGAAGTGCCTACACCCCGACCAGACGGACTATGTCCTCAAGGAAGTCCATGAGGGCTGCTGTGGGCACCACATCGGAGGCAAAGCCCTAGCAAGGAAGTTAATCCGAGCCGGGTACTACTGGCCGTCGATGATGGCAGATTCCAAAGAGTTTGTCAAAAAATGCATAAAGTGCCAACAGAACGCCAACTTTGCCAAGGCACCGGCCTCCGAGTTAAGCTTGCTAACGACCTCCCGGCCGTTCGCTCAGTGGGGAGTCGACCTCTTAGGGCCCTTCCCAGTCGGCCCCGGGCAGGTCAAATATCTCATAGTAGCGATTGATTACTACACCAAATGGATTGAGGCCGAACCACTGGCTAGCATATCCTCGGCCAATTGCAGAAGATTCATGTGGAGGCAGGTGATAACACGATTCGGGATACCAGAAGTCGTCGTCTCGGACAATGGCACGCAGTTTACTGACAAGAAGTTCACAGAATTTCTCAGCGGCCTGGGTATAAGGCAAAGGTTCTCTTCGGTAGAACACCCCCAGACGAACGGACAAGTGGAGTCCGCCAACAAGGTTATCCTTTCAGGGTTGAAAAAGAGGTTGGACAATAAGAAGGGTGCTTGGGCCGACGAGCTAGCGTCGGTCCTCTGGTCTTACCGAACAACCGAGCAGTCCTCCACCAAGGAAACTCCTTTCCGATTAACGTACGGGGTGGATGCGGTAATACCCGTAGAGATCGGTGAGCCGAGTCCGCGATTGCTTTTGAAAGGAGTGGAGGAAACTGTAGAAAAGGACCTGATAGATGAAGCCCGGGAAATGGCCTATTTGACAGAAACGGCGCTAAAACAAAGAGTGGCTCTGCGCTACAACACCAAAGTGCTCAAGAGGGAATTCGAGCCAAACGATCTCGTCCTGAGGCGAAATGATATCGGCCTGCCGACCCCTGGAGAAGGCAAGCTAGCGGCCAACTGGGAAGGCCCATATAGAATCAAGAAAGTGATGGGAAAAGGAGCATTCAAGCTAGAAAGGCTCGATGGCAAGGAGGTCCCGAGGACATGGAACGCGGACAACCTTAGAAGATTCTACCCCTAGAGGACAGAGCGATATGCCGGCTAATCTAGCTAAGTAGTAAATTTGTCATTTAAAGTAACTTTCGAGTCCTTTATGTGGTTACCGAATAAGATATACTTGTGCAAATTCTCCACCCTATTCTATCTCCGTTTTTCAGATAAACCATCCCGTCATGACTAACGACGACACCTGACCCGGGACTGATCACCCCGGGAGATCACCAACTACCATTCTAACGAATAACTACACGAGAGGCCACGGGCCACCGGAGTAAACGACTATAAACCAAAAAACGGTTAATAGAAACGATAACGCAATCAGACGAGTAAGAAAAACTTTATCGCGACAACACGAGCAAGCGACCAAAAAGTCATTGTTCACAAGCCAAAATAAAAACGGCTAAGATTAAATTGTTCATAAGCCAAAACGGCCAAAATCAACTGTTTACAAGCCAAAACAAAACGGCTTAACAAAAGACGATGAAACAAAGAGTTCATTTCTTGGGGGCATCGACAACTTGGCCATCCTTAATAATCTTAAAAACACCGATTGCCGACGTATCGAACTCAGGGGCAACGATTCTAAGTTGAGCTTTCAGGGCTTCCTCGGTGCCCAAAATCGCGCCTTTGCCCTGTTTGACGACATCTTTGTACTTAGCTTTCCATGTTGCCAATTCGGCCTCCACGGCCTGCTTCTCCTTCTCGACCTCGGCCGCACGCTTCTGCGCTGCGCCGACTTGTCTCTCCAAAGCCATCTCACGCTCGACTAAACGTGCAACCGTCGCGTCCGATTCCTTTTGTTTTGCCTCAGCAGTTGTGGCCTTCTGTTCGGCGGCAGCGGCTTTCTTTTTGGCAGCGGTGGCCTTTTTCTCGGCGGCATCCAATTTTTCTGAAGATTGAGTCAGCTGCTCCCGAAGGGTCTCAACTTCACTTTTTAACTCATTATTGGCCTTCCCAGCGGAATCCAACCTCCGGCGGAGAGACTCCATCCCGGACAGTTCGAACTCGGCCTTCCGAGCTATGACCGCACCGCGCAGAAGAGTGCGGTACATCCACCTCGCCTGCCCGGCAAGGGATGACTCTTGGAAATGCTCCTCGGTACCGGGGATCAGCTGGGTGTCTATAAAATTTGAAGCGTCGAAATTCCTTTCCATAACGGTAAGGACACCCTCAGGACTAGACGACGCCGTGGATGTCTTCTTCCTCTTTCTCTTCAGGCTGGAGACTTCTACCACCTCCTCCTCATCATCCGGGTTGGGCACCGAACCCCCAATCCCGGTCACCTCACGGATAGGGGAAACGTGGACCGCCTTGCCACCTTCTACCGTGGCGCCCTGAGCCGAGGTCCCGATCTCGTCGGTTGCGGCCCTCTGCTTGGGAGCATCCTGGCCCTCCGGAGGAGCATCAGGCCCCTCGGGGGTAGGCTGCTCGTCACCCTCCTCGTCATCACCACCGGCAAGAAAGGTTTGAAACAAGTCGGCAAGGCCCGTCACCGACGCAGACATATCCACTGCAGGAAAACAAAGAAGGTCGGTTAGTCGCCACACAATATCAATAAAAGGAAAAAAGACAAAGGGCAAAGTGAAAAGCTCCTCACAAATATAATTACGGCCGGACTCCCTGTCACCCATGAGGAGATGGGGATTTACCGGGTTCTTCCCAAAAACTGCGTTTAGCACCTCGGCAATCTGCTTATCTACTGCCGACATGCTTTTATAATTTACCTTAATAAAACTATTGGCCCCTGCCTCGAAGCTCCAATAAGTCGGGATGAGCCGTACCCCCTCCAAAGACAACCAAAAGGGGTGACGATCTTTGGCCGGGCGGACCTTAAAATACTTGTCCTTAAACCCATGGTAAGAATCTTCGAACAAACCGAAAATCTTCCGACCCTGGGCAGCCCGGAAGGACATGAACCCTTTTTTATGTTTCCCCTCCTTGGAAGGGTTCGTGAGGGTGAAGAAAAAGAGGAAAACATCCATAGACACCGGCAGTTCGAGATATTCACAGACCATCTCGAAACAGCGGATCGAAGCCCAACTGTTCGGATGCAACTGCGACGGTGACACGGAAATTCGGTTTAAGAGCGCCATTTGAAAGGCTGAGAACGGAATGCGAACTCCGACTTGAGTGAACATGGCTTTGTAGAACCAAATCCAGTCGGCGACCTGGCGGGGTTGGAAGTTGATTTCGTACAATCGCTCGTGAGGAGCTGGGATGAAAACGTCGTAATTGGCCTCCTCGTTGGTCCCGCCGCACAAATACCCGGCTTGTCGGAACTCGGTGAGCTCCTCCTCGCCCATTTGATTGGGTGAATCCCTTACATCAGAGACGACCCAAGCATATTGGTCGTACGCCGCAGGGTTAACGGATGCCCGGGAGACCGTGCGAGCCATACCTACATGGGGGTACCATCCAGTTAGTCTAAGAGATCGGTTGCTCAGGCCGAACGCAAACACTACCCCCACGACTTCCCGACTAAGGCCAATCAAGACTAAATGGCAAAAAAGAACGAGAAAAAACCTACCCTGGAATGGTACTTTCCCCCCTAACGCGTCTACTCGCAACTAAAAGGCTACACAGTAACTTCAAAGAACCAAGCAACAAGCATACAAAAATAATGCATAAAAGGGGGAGTGATTCGAAAGATACCTGAATTGATTAAAAGAGGAAGAAGTTGCGAATCTGGGAAAAAGCAAGAAGGATGAACAGAGGCACCACAGCAACACCTTGAAATCTTGCAGCAGGGAGGAAGAAAGGAAAAAATGGGGAGTGTGAAAAGGTGTAAAAGCACCGAAACCAACCGTTTAAAAACTGCTCCCAAAGCGCGAAACGCCTGGGGGCAGAATGGTCTTTTCAAACGGGGTTTTTCACCCCATTATGAGCATTCAATGCTCGGCGCAGGAAACGAAGCGATGAAACGGTTGTTTAAGCAACCAAGAGACGCGCGTTGGGGGCACACCCTCCCCACGAGCGGCCGGCCTGACGAGGTGCGACACGACACGCCATTGGTAGCTCCCACGACTACCATTGGCGCGTGGGGGCACTGTTACGGTCCGGCCCAAAGTCAGCGCGGGTCGACCCGACCCAAGAAATACCCGACCCGGACACGCGCCCTCCTACCGACCCGGACACGCGTCCTGTACGGCTCACACACGGCTGCAGGACAGCGTCCTTGGGAATATGGGCCTGTCCCATAAGGGGCCCACTACTGACATATATATATATAAGGGGAAGATTGGCTCTTCCCCCGAGGTACGTCATATCTTTTCAACCCCTTACTCTGTTCGCCTGCACATTGCTGACTTGAGCGTCGGAGTGTCTTTGCAGGTGGCACCCCCCCCATCATTTCTCCAAGACAAGTGCTCGGCTACTCGACTACCCGTGAGACAGTGCGACCCAAGTTAAGGCGTCCTCACCCTTGCATCTCCCGTCCACCCGATCTGTTCGGAACCCGAACAACGAACAAAAATATATAAAAAATATAATATTCTCTTATATATTATAAAAATAACACTTATAAAAAATTACAACATATAAAAAATTTTACTACTATTTTTTTAATTTTCATTTACTTAAACCCAACAAAACATAGCATATAAATAACATAAGCAATGCTTCCTATTTATAATATATCTATTATAAAATCCAAAGAAATTAGATTAAATAAATTAATTAATTAAAATTGTGTTAATTGGGATTAAGATGCTTGAAATATGTGAAAATATTATTAGAATTTACAATATAGAAATTTAAAAGCAAAATTTCAATTAAGAAAATTAAATCAAATGCAAAAATATAATTATTTTGGGAAAAACGTGTACTGGTGTTAAAATTGTCTGTGCCGGTTTAAATCTGTCCGGTACTGTAAGAAAAATAAAATTGTCAAAATGACAAGAAAAATATTTAGAGTAGAAAGCCGGACGCTTTATTTTAAAGGTTTTGCTTCAAGGTTGGGCTAAACGAGCCAAAAATCACCAACCGAATCTATATTAGACCCAAAGCTCAAGCCCACACATATATATGTCTATAACTTAATGAAATTCAGCACCAATATCCCCATTTTGAGAGAGACGCTTGGTGGTGAAGAGAGAAGAGAGTGGAGAAATGAAACCTTAACTTCTATCACCTTCAAACCTCCTCCATAATTTTTGCTCCAGAGCTCTGATTGATGAGCCATTTGTGGCCACGTGTTCGTCTTGGAATCCTCTTCAATTCTATCTAAATAGTTTGGTGAGTAACTCAAAATATCAGCTCTAGTTTTCCATTCAAAGATAATTTCGTGTTTGAGTTTGGGTATTGAGGATTTTATTGGTGATTTTGATGTTATAGGAGTTCTCTAACTTGTGTTCTTGGTGGTATCCATCACTAATTTCTGTAGGTAAAGGTAAGAAACTCTTTTTCTCTCTTGGTTCATCAATTATTATGAGCATTAGTTTTGATATTGTGCCACATTATATGATACGGTGTTAGATTGAGTAATTAGAAGCTTGGCTTTGTGGAACTTGGGAAAGGAAAGCTTGGAAGCTTGGAATTGCGACATTAAGGTAAAGATTGTAGTTTTGAGTAGGTATTATGTAAGGTTATTTGAAAATCTAGATTACTTGCCCCTAGGATAGGTTGAATGGAATTTGATTGTTGATATACTTGAATAATGGTTAGTATGAGTATTGTGTTAGTTAATGTGTTTTGGTATAAAATTGAGAATGATAATAATGAGTTTTGGGATGAATTGAGAAGTGTTATGTATTGTTGTTACAATTAGACATTATAATATATGTTGGTATGATTGAGATTGTGTTAAAATGAAATGTAGTTTGATTTTTATAAAGGTGATAGACGTGGAATTGGGCCGGAGGCCGTGATAGGGTGAAAAATTCTCTATGTGGTACATTGAGGTAAGTGTCATGAAATGTTGTATGAAAATGAGATATTTGATAATGATTGATTCTGAATTTTGTTTGTATGAGTGTGTATGTTGAGATTGTCTTGAGAAATTGATTAAATGGGTGTTGAATGATTAGAAAAAGTAGAGAATTGATAAATGTATATTGAGCGAGCTTAGAAGTGGTATTGGAATGATTTTGAACTGGAATTGGTGAAAATTGTTATGTAAAATTTTTTGGGGTAAAATGGATTTTGATGACATTCGATGGGCCATAGCTTAGCCCTCGAACTTCTGAATTCTATGGAACTTGTTGTAAATGAAAATTGGGTTTGTCTATTTTATGACGTTCGAAGAACGGACGAAAAATCATTTTTAACAAAAAAGTTATGAATGTTTGAAAATTTAGTTTCAAAATTGAATTTTGCAGAAGTTGCAGAATTTTGAGATCATGCGTATGCATGATGGGCATTCCAAAATTTAAAAGATTTCTTGCAAGTACCATGTGAATACCATGCGTGAGGGTAAAAGTGGACTTGTGCGTATGCATGAGGCATGCGTACGCAAGACCACCCTGCTTTTAGAAAATATGTTTTTAACTATTTTAACCTATCCAATCCACTTTTAACCCCTGTAAGCCCTAATTAAGGTCTGATAGCTAGTTTTTAGGCTTTGAAATGAGTGCGAACACATTGAATGGGTTAAATTGATATTGAGGGAGATTGTGGAGTGGGAGATTTATATTAATAATGGGTTAATATTATTGAAATGAGATGATGATGATGAAGATTATGTGTATATGTATATCTATGAATACTTGAGATGACGAGATATGATTGAGAGCGATAATGATTTTGATGGATTGTGATTGAAAATCAATTGATATGTATTTGAGCTCTCCAGATAGATGCAGTGGTTCGTCCCACTTATTCCAGGTTGAGATTAGAATGAATTATAAGTAATTGAAGAGGATGCGTTGACATGAATGGGTAAAAAAGAAGAGTTTGATTAAAATTATTTGAGCTCTTTGGGTAAATACAAAAGTATAGTTCGTCCCACTTACTCCAGCTTGAGATGATTTGATCGCCCTAGGTAGATACAAGAGTGTGCTTCGCCTCACTTGCTCCTAGTTGAGATGATTTGAGCTCTTTGAGTAGATGTAGAGGTTTGCCCCACTTACTCCGGGTCGAGATTGAGCTTCCCGAGTAGACGCAAATATTGTGGTTTTGTCCCGCTTGCTTCGGGTTGGTATTTGTTGATCCTCCGTCGCAAGATGTGGTCGGACACTTAGACCTTTTCGGATGATTCCTCCAAGGGAAGTGAATTTCCCTTGGGGTTACGCGCACCGAGTGACTATCTAAGGTTCGCTACCAGACATGTCGGGTTTGGCTGTATAACCGACATATGAGTTCATTGGCCGTAGGACAGACATGCATAATTTGCATTTGTATGTATTATTTGAGTGTGCATCTTGTATTTGGTTTGCCTTCTTGATTAACCGTATTTATATGCTATTTGATCCAATTGCTTTATCTATTCTCTCTACTTGTGTATTCCTTGTATTGCTTTGTATGTGTTTGAACAACTGAGAGATCCTTCATGCTGGCAATGGTGACGCTGAGGGGGTTGTTCCTGATGAGAATATGGTGGTTGGAGGTTTGTGGATAATTGAGTTTTGATACTGAGTTGCTGAATCATATGCTGATAGACTGTAATATTAAAAAAAAGGAAGGCTAAGAGGTGTTGTGAAGGACTGAGATTATAAATTTCTAGTACAGTGGTATGCTTAGCTTAATTACCCTATTTTTGGTTTAGTGAGATCTCTATGCTTGGATCAATGAGATGTTAGAGATTAGGATTGTCTAGCAGGCTCATGTAGTTTTACATAGTCTCTATTTAGAATTATTGTCCTACTGAGAATCCTGTAAAGGATGATGTTCTCACCCGTTGTGAAAATTATTACTTTTCAGATGCAGGTCCCAACGCTTCTCAATGAGCGGGAGGTTTATGTGAAAGACAGTGAAGAAGACCTTTTATTTTATTTTGAATTTAGATTCTCTCATCCTTTTGGAAAAGAACTTATATGATGTATTTATTATGAAAACTTGCCTTTAAAGGCTTATGATGTATTTTGGAAAGATATGGTATGTTTATCAATGTTTCATTGTGGTAACTCTAGCCGGTCTAATCTTCGCGAGCCGAGACTAGTAGATATTTTATATATACTTATATATGTCTCTTACTCTTATTCTTTCTTCAAGTTTTTAATTATCTACCTTTCTTCCAACGCACTTATATATTTTATCGAGTGTGAAGAATTGACAAATTATCTTTTATCCGAAGTTTAAATTCTCTTACAGGCTTCTAGTTTAATTTTTTTTTATACATAAGTATTTATATCCGAGTCGTGTGTCGTAACATCAAACCATAATTAAATTATGACTTAAGCATAAGGCAATGAATAATAAGTTGTTATATCTATGACGATAAAAAAGATTAAAAACTTCTTGTGATTATCAAAAGCCGATTTAAAGTTAGAAAGTAGTCAACTAACTTTTTGATATTCAATTTTATATTTGTTACTAAGAAGCTGAAACTTGGTGTCAACATGCATAAGTTGTTTGACAAAAGTCAAACATTGCTCCTTTAATACCAATTTGGCTAAATATTTGATTATAAAGTCTTCTAGTTAAATTTCATAGTCATGTATTAATAATTGCCAAAATTAACTTTGATACTTTTACAATCTTCCTCTCAAAATTAATTTTGAGATTTTTTAACTAACTCATTTTTTATATTATTATTTATTATATCCATGCATGCTTCTATATTTTAATAGGCCAAGAAAAAATCTGCACTAATCAAATTTATTTATATTAATTGATATTATCATGATATCTGCAAGATTATTACTGGTGTAAATTTTTTACATATCCACTTTTACTTCGTCTATTATTTCATGAACAAAATAATATTGAATGCCTATGTGTTTTATTCTTAAGTGAAAGACTGAATTCCTTGCAATGTGCAAGACACTACTCTGACTATCGTAAAATACTGGAATCATATCCTGTTTGTGTTCGAATCCCTCCATAATCTTTGGCAACTAAATTATTTCCTTACACGATTGATACTTGATAGCGCTACAATAGTTTATAATTTTGATAACTATTTTACTGCAACTCCTACAAGTGTGAACACATAACTTGCGTCAACATAACTTTTGATGGTAAGTTCAAATCCTCCAAAATATAAAGTGACATTAGAGTTTCGTTTGATATATTTCAGGATCCTCTTCCTCTTTTCCTGGATTTACGCCATGAATTTGCTAAACCATACTAACATATTAAGTGATATCTAATTTGGTACAAATAATTTCTCGCTGCAAATGAATATGGTACTCAAGATATTTCTATCTTCTCTGCTTTACTGCTAGGACACATCTCAGAAGAAAATTTAAAATTGACGAAAAGTGGGCTAAATATTAACTTACACACTTACATGTTGAAGTGCCGTCAAACTTTCCTCAAATAATTTTTTTGGGTAGAAAAATCTTCCTATTTTTCTATCTCGACAAATCTACATCCTAAAATCTTGTTTACTGGTCCAAAATCCTTCGTATCAAGCTCCATAGCCAACTGCCCCTCTAATTCCTAGACACAATATTTGTTGGGGCCTATCACCAAGATGTCATCCATATATAACAACAGAATAATAAAATCATTATTATTAGATCCCATGCAATATGTACAATGGTCTGAGTGAAGTCTGTTATAATCATGGGCTCATGGCTAATAATGAAGGAATCAAATATCTTATACCAATATCTTGGCATCTACATTAAGATGTATAGAGATTTGGTTAACCTGCAAACAAGTTTTTTTTTTTTGTTCTTCATAACCTTCTGGTTAGATTATATATATCTCTTCTTCAAGTTCACTATGAAAAAAATATCATTTACATCTAATTGCTCTATGTAAATCATATGCAATACATATAGCAAAAACTACTTTAATTGTATAGATTCTAACTACTAAAAAAAATATTTTATTGAAATCAATACCTTTTTTTTAGCAAATTCTTTCACCCCAGTCTTGCATGATAACATTCTATTTGGTCGTGATTGTAACACTTGATTTTGTAGACCCATTTATTATCGATGGCTTTTCTTGGAAATGAGTAAAACTCCCACATCTTGTGTTTGTCTCTATGTAATGCTTTTATTATTTTTTTGTGTGATTGTCATCCATAAAGAAGAATTTGGACTTTTTACGGCCTTTTGAAAAGTTGATGGTTCTCCATCTTCGATAAAACAATATGTATCATGGAAAGTCATGATAGAGTCAGCATGCCATGATGGTCTTCTTAGTTCACGTGTTGTTCGGCAAACTTCAGCTATGATTCTACTCCAAGAGTCTTTTTCTCCAAATTTATTGTGCATCTATATTGTAGTAATTTTTTCCTGTGCTGCTATTATTTTCTTACTCCTTTTACAGCTCATTTTGCCAAATATAACAACTCTACTAACAATAATTTTGCAAGTAGTGGGGTCCTACAAACGAGACATCTTTACATTATCAATAAAGTCCAACTTTTTAGATTTAGGATCAAACTTTTTTCTTTCTTGGACATTAAACTTTACATAAACAGGACATCCAAACATATGTAGAGAAGAATGATCAGGTGGCTTACCTTGCCATATCTCCATTAGTGTTAATAGTGATCGGTTAATCACGTAGTAAGTTGTTTTAACTGTTATCCAGAAAGACTTGGCTAATTCTGCAGTATACAATATAGCTCAAGTTCTTTGTGGAATAGTTTTGTTCATTTGCTATACAATACTATTTTTCTGAGGTATATATGTAACTGTAAATTGCCCCTGAATACCCTCATGCTTGCAAAATGCAATGAAATCACCATCAATGTATTCTCCTCCATTGTCTGTCCTCAAACATTTTATTTTCTTTCTAGTTTCAAGCTCTATTTGTGCTTTAAACTCATTGAATACTGGAATCACGTCTGATTTTTTCTTGATGGGAAACACCTACACTCTTCGTGAGTAATCATCTATGAAAGAGACAAAATACTATGCTCCTTATTGTATGTGTTTTCTTCTAATAGTGGATTTTTCAAACTTTAATCCATGCTGCTTGCTTGTCATATAGTGCTCATATAAAGGTAGATTCACTGTTTTGTGCCCCAGAAGTAGATTACATTCTGCAAGAATTTGTAGACTGTGTTTTAACCTGTGGTCTAGTTTGCGATGCCACAACATTGTTGTGTCTTCTTGATTTGCAGATGCTACTGATGCCTTTGCATCTCAAATAGTATCTACATAAAGCAAGTATAAATTGGTTGATAGTCATTTTTCTTTCATCATCACATGAGCACCATTAGTCACCTTCAACGATCCGCTTTCAATATTGATCTCGTATGCTTGAGAATCCAATAGCCTAATAGCCAATAAATTTTTTCTCAGATCTTTCACATCACTACAAGAAAAATACCCATTCAACCACACTTTTTTTAGACTACATTTGAAAAGCGTAGCCTATTAGGAATAGGATACGCTTTTCTCTGTGTTTCCTTTTTGTAGGAGAATAGGAAACATATTTGTGGCATCACTTGAAAAGTGTCTCCTTAGATATTATAAATATCACTTATAAAGCATAGCCTTATCTTAAGAGCTATCGGTTCACTTTTTACACCAAAGAGTGCGCTTTTGGAGGGTAACTTATTTGTCAGGTTTCAGGTGCGCTTTAAAAATGATGCCTAATGTATTTCAAGTCAAATGTTCAACACTTAGTAATTTTTTTCACTGTACAGCCAAATAATAATATACAAATTAAACCCTATAAAAAAATACTATACAAATTAAACACAGCAAAATTAGATGAAACAAATGCTTAACCCTCACCCTTATTAGCTGCGCTTTTCCCTTCTTCTTCGCGGCCCTTAGCACCGTACCCCAAAACAGAGAAGACTCTACACTCACCATTCCATTTCAGAGAAGACTCCTCCATCACCACTCACCACTCACAGCGTCACCACTCACCACTCCAGGAAGACTCTACACTAACTCATCTTTACCACTCACGACGCCATCACTCGTCTTCACCACTCCGCCGCTTCTCTTCGCTGTGCGCTCACATTAGGACGATGCTGCGCTCAACTGAAAGTCTCTCTTCATTCACTCACCATCGTCGAGAAGGTATGCATCCACCTTCATTTGGTTTCTGAAATTTGAGAGGGTAGAGTTCCGATTTTAGGGTTTCAAATTAGGGGTTTGGTACAATAATCTGTGAATAGCATGAATTGATGAACTGCGGCGTAGGAGAACTCATTCTTGTAGGTTCGTTCCACAAGTCCTAGGTCCGTTCTTCTATTGTCTTAGCTTGCGATTTTTCAGCTACATTTCGATTCAGTCCATGCTTTTCTGTGATCAAGCTTATCGCCTATTTCATTGTTGGATCATTTAACGGCTTGAAAAATTATTAATACTTAAATTTGTATCCTTTTATTTATTTTACTTGCTGATTGGGGTTGTTGTTACTTTGAAAATTCATCGACTTTGTTGTTTTTTTCTTGATCAAATGAACTTATTCAGACATCTGGTGGCCAATTTTGTGTTTTTTTTATTATATATTTTGATGAGCTGAAGCAGTTAAAAAGCAGAGAGTAAAATAGAATTTCTCTGAAAAATTTAATCATGCGAATTTTGTAGATTACATAATTGATTTCTGAATCTAACTTGCATCCATATCTACAATTACCATTTCTTGAACAATTTGGTGGATTGAGTTTAGAATTTTTTAACATGCGTTGTTGACTACTCAGGAAGTGATTAGATGCATTTAAGTTGATTTCAAAACTTATTGGTTTTTTCTGATTTGAATTCTTCTTTTTTCCTTGCGATATTCATGGTTTGGATTTAAATTTTGGGCTATTATCAGATTTAATTAGTATAGATACTATGCAAATTTAATTTTTTTATTCCAACTGTTTGATCATTTGTTTGTTTCTGATTTGAGCTACAATAGTCAATAGGTCATTGAATTTAGAATGCTAAGTAATGCCATTCAAATAAGCTTAATGAATATCTCATATAGTTGTTTATGAATTGTGACTTCAACTCTTTAGAATATTTTATCACTTGAGAAATTATACTATGTTATAGTTGGTGTTCTGAAGAAAAAACCAGAGTATGGACTCTATTTGGTTTGTGCATTGCTTCAAAACTTGTTGATTTTTTCTACTTTGGATTTTTCTTCTTTTTTCCTCGTGAGAATCATGCTTTGGATTTGAATTTTGGGCTGTTATCAGATTGCTTGAGAAATAGATACTATACAAATTAAAATTTTTTTATTCCAACTGTTTGAGCATTTGCTTGTTCCTGATTTGAGCTACAATAGTCAATAGATTATTAATTTAAAATGCTAAGTAATGCCATTTAAATAAGCTTAATGAATATCTCATAAAGTAGCTTCACCTTCTTTAATTTCTCGTCTCTGGATGCCATTATTAATTACTTTTTCACCTTCATTTGGGCCTTACACACATAATCCCCTGCCATTTGTGGACTCCCTAATTGACCCCTTTTCCGATGCCCATGAGTCTCCCCTACCCTGCTGCTTCTATAGTTATAATTGACCCATTTCCCTTATCTACTTTTATAGGCACAATTTTAATTCCACTTTACATCTTCTTCTGTTCTATTCTTTTCTTTTGTAGGTGCTCTCTCTATCATTTGGATTTGCTTCCTGTTGCTGCAGTTCCTATTATATTTTATTTAATTTTTCCCCTTAAAATTCTCCTTTTGTTCTTGTTGCTTTTGGACATAAAATTATTATGAAAAAGAATTGAGATGTGTGATGTAGTAGCATCTATGATTTTTAGCTTTTTTCGGACATTTCGATTTGATTTGTGTATATCTTATTATTTTCCAAATAAGTTACCAACCTGAATTGAGTTTTCAAAAGCAAGAGTTCTTCCTTTTCTTTTCAGTTACTCAGTTACTCATGCTTTGGATTTAAATTTTAGGCTGTTATCAGATTGCTTGAGAAATAGATACTATACAAATTAAAAAATTTTTAATTCCAACTTGTTTGATCATTTGCTTGTTCCTAATTTGAGCTACAATAGACAATAGGTTATTGAATTTAAAATGCTAAGTAATGCCATTCAAATAAGCTTAATGAATATCTCTTAAAGTAGCTTCACATTCTTTAATTTCTCGTCTTTGGATGCCATTTTTAATTACTTTTTCACCTTCATTTGGGCCTTACACACACAATCCTTTGTCATTTGTGGACTCCCTAATTGACCCCTTTTCCGACGCCCATGAGTCACCCCTACCCTGCTGCTTCTATAGTTATAATTGACCCTTTTCTCTAATATACTTTTATAGGCACAATTTTAATTCCATTTTACATCTTCTTCTGTTCTATCCTTTTCTTTTTTAGGTGCTCTCTCTATCATTTGGATTTGCTTTCTATTGCTGCAGTTCCTTTTGTATTTTATTTAATTTTTTTCTCTTAAAATTCTCCTTTTGTTGTTGTTGCTGTTGGACATAAAATTATTATGAAAAAGAATTGAGATGTGTGATGTAGCAGCATCTATGATTTTTAGCTTTTTTTCTGACATTTCAATTTGATTTATGTATGTCCTATTATTTTCCAAATAAGTTACTGATCTTAATTGAGTTTTGAAAAGCAAGATCTTTTTCTTTTATTTTCAGTTACTCAGTTACTCATGCTTTGGATTTGAATTTTGGGCTATTATCAGATTGCTTTTATTTTCCAAATAAGTTACTGACCTTAATTGAGCTTTTTTATTTTTTTTCCATTTATTTTAACTATATCAGGTTAGAATTTATGAAGATAAATCATGACTAAATATGATTATAGTCTAATCTCTTAGAATTTTACTTGGTAACAAACAGATTGAAGTTTTTGGTTAAAGCTCCCAAGTGAATTTTGTCAAAATGTTGATCGTGTCATAGCAAGGTACAATGCATACTTTTTCTTTTCACTTTATTATCATGCTATTAATAGCTCTACCTTGATTGTTTTATTAGTTATGAAGTTGTAATTTAACTTATTATTTATGTACTATAATTTTTTTTTTCTTGTCACTTGCATAATGCACTTGAGTTTCTGATTTTAGTTTCCATTTAGTATGAAATTGTGTTAGTCGGTTTTTTAGTTATGTCCTTTATGGTGACTTATAGTATCCCCTGAATGTGATTGTTATTTTAAAATAAAAGACTTTGGTTTATTTAATTTTTTATTCAAGCATAGTATGATTTTGTTTCTTATTTTATGTTTTTGGTGATATGAAAAGAAGAGTAGTTTGAATTATCCTATGCCGCTCGGATATTGTATGTGTTATTAATATGTTAATTACTTTTTTCTTGTTGTATTTTTCAAATTATAATTATGTTTTTATATAATTATGCAGAATAATTCTGAAGATGCGAATGAAGATTGAGATGTTTATCATGATGGTTTATTGATAAAGATGGAAATTGAAAGATGTATGGTTGATGATGATGTCTTTTATTAGAAGCTAAGATACATTTATATGATATAATATTTTGGTTTTTCTTAGTTTATTAGTAGTAAACTCTAAGTGCATTATATGAGTATACTTATTCTACTTTGAGATATATGAATACTCAAAATTATGATCATCCCAATATTTTTGGTTCATTATATAATTATACTTTGTTTCATTATAATTTTTATTATTTAAAGATTATTGTATGATATTATTATATATGTATTCATTTTTATTTTATAATAATTAACTAATTTAATTAAAATACAGGATTAAGAATATAATTATATTCTCAAATATTTATATATATATATATATATAAACAGAATTTTTTTTAAAAAAAATGAGGGACAAAAGGCTACACTTATATAGAGTAGCTATAGGTATACTATTTGTTACATTTATAAAGTGATACAGTAGCCCTAAAAAGTGTAGCCTATTCTTTAGAATTATGGTAACTATTAGTGCTGAAAAGCGTAGCCTTTGGTCCTAAACAGCATCACTTAAAAAGCGTACCCTATTCTCAAAGGCTAGAAACGTAGCCTTTGATACAGAAAAGCGTAGCCTTTGAGAATAGGCAACACTAGTATAGGCATCGCCTACAAAAGTGTCTCTGAAGCCTAAAAAGCGTAGCCTTTTCTTAAGGTATCATTTTTTTTTTCATTTTTGGCTACACTTTTCAAGTGTACCTGAATGGGTATTTTTCTTGTAGTGCATGTTTTATACTTGAACTGTATGGATGGGACCATCAAACATATTAATTTTAATGGTATCAATTCTCACAACTTCTAAGGCATGATCATCTTCCATGAGTATAGATCCTTTTGAAACAGATTCATAAGTGATAAACCACTTGTGATGTGGAATCATGTGATATGTTGTTGCACAATTCAATAGCCAAATATCAGCTAGTGGTTTGTTGCCTTAATGATCACTTGCAGTTTCGATGCATAAGACATCTCCATCATCAGAAGTGTTCAGAACACATCCATATGCGGTGGTTGCTTCAGTAGTTTCTCTGTACTCTTTTTATTGAACCAACAGTCTTTCGTCAAGTGTTCTTTCTTTCCACAATTATAAAAAGTAAGGTTCTTCTTTTGATACTTTAATCTACCACGACTTTGACTCCCACACTACAACATTTTCAGGTTGAGGCAACATTTAAAAAGTGTTGCCTAAAGGCTGACAAAATGTTGCTTTTGATCTATGGCAACACTTTTGGACCTAAGGCAACGTTTTTGGGCGGCGTTGCATATGCAGCCGTTGCCTTAGATCAAGGCAACACTTTTTGGTTTCAAAAGCGTTGCTTTTGAGAGCAACAAAAGCAACATTTCGTAAGTGTTGCCTTTGGTTAAAAAACAACAACACCTCAAAGGTGTCTTTGAGACAACACTTTTGTAATGTTGTCTTTTCTCATATTTTGACCACTACTAAAAAATATTGCCTATTTGCAATAAAATTCAACCCTTTTATGTGTTGCTTATAAGTTTGAATTTGCAATACTTTAAAGTGTTACCTATTAGTTTTGAATATGCAACCCTTTAAAGTATTACCTTTTCTTTAGGATATGCAACCATACAAGTGTTGTCTAATATTCAAAATATGCAACTAATAAAAGGGTTGCCTTTTTGATAAAAATAAAAATTATTTTTGTAATAAAAATACAAAAAATTTAAAATTTACAATAAAATTTTTTGTTTATACATATGTAATTATTTTAATTAATAAATAAATTTGTGCACAATAGAAAAAAATTATAAAAGAGACAAAATAACTAATAATAAAATTCTAATTAAAATAGGTATTAAAAAGTTCAATTAGTATTTTAAATACATGTTCATCAATAATTCTCAACAAAATAATAAAATTCTTATCTAACAATAATTGTCATAACAAAATAGTAATTAATATTTATCAAAAAGATGTCAATCTACTTGCATATTTTATATCTATGCTTGACTTTGTTGGAACAATCTGATAGTGTGTGGATCCAAAATCAATGCCAAATGAAAGCTTTTTGGTAACATCAGAGTAATGGTATGATGAACTCAAAATCCTCTTGCCTCCACTGAGTCCAATAACTGCTGCAGTAGCCATTGTTATACTCCCCTAATAACTATGTGCGAGTAACATCAAACTTCCCTATTAAGGCAATAATTCTTAACCTGTGTCAGCTGAAAATACAAGTGTCAGAAAACTCCCAAATTGTTCTAAGTTCTAACCATATGATTATCCATAAAATAGCAAAACAACACTAATAGAATAAAATCAAAGGAACAGAATAATTCAAGATCCATATACTTCAATTTTTTAGTGTAGAATCCATTGAAATAACTTATAAAGTTACAGCATATAAATGACTGAAACATAAATTTAAAGGGGAAAGAAATGAAAAGATAAAGATATGAAACAACTCCCTTGACAATTTCTGCCATTCCTGCGAATGAGACAGCAATTACTAGAGTCTGTTGCAGTGACAACACGCATCACTCCCCAACATAGCCACATTATTTCAGCAATGAGGAAAAAATTTTCTTCCTCACAGTAGCATAACGCTACAAAAATAAGTAATTAAAAAGGAAAAAGAAAAAAAGATGATTGATTAAAAATAGCAAGAGTGTATTGCAGAAGCTACCATGAAGTAAGATGGCAGAAGACAGAGAAAGCAAAGGCCAAAAATGTTGATAGTCCATTCCCAATAAATGATAAATCACAAAAATTACTGCAAATTTTTTTGTTATACCTGGTCATCACTTTGTATCACGAGTTGATGAGGAAGGACGATCGTTGCCATTCGAACATTGCTTACTATTTATATCATGTGTTGATTCCTTGGCTCGTAATAAAGACAGTGCTTCATCAATATTTGTGCCAAGAGAACTCTGTTGCAAGAGAAGCTTCACAAGATCCTCCAAACTTTGGACTCTATCTTTTGTCTCATGAAGTTCAGTTTTCATTGAACTTATAGTCTCTGCATGTTGTTGCTTAATTTTAGCAATCTCCCTTTCTTTCTGCAGAGATATTTTTGTGATTGTCCTCCCATAACATTGAACTCTTTCTGGTTGTTCTTTGCCAAATACTGCAGTAAATACTTTCTCGGGAGTGTCTCCAGCTTCTTGGTGGCTCTTAAGTTTATCCTATTAAAAAAAACATAACAATTTTAGCTTGTTCCACTCACTGATTCTCATGCTTTTTTCCAAAACAGCCTAAAAGTAAAGGTGTTATGTCATGGCTATTTCCTCAGTTCAAGAAGAAGCATAGCAAGAATGTGATGATGAGTTCCCCAAACAGAACTGAATCTGAAAAAGTTTCTCAAGTTCTTAAGGACATGTGAATAGTTTCAATTGAGACACTCAAGAGGGAGTTAATGGAAGCAAATAAGAGTAGGGATGCAGCATTAATGGTAGTTTCTGAGATGAGAACTTCATTAGGGAAACTTTTAATACTTTTAATAATGATATAATGAACATATTAAAAGTTAAAACTTAGATTTTATGTCCTTTTCACAAAAATTGTATTCACTTAATAATATGTATTCTAGAAACACACATTTTATTCAAGTTGATGGCTGAGAGCTCTGTTTACCAACCATGTCCATATCAGCTACCCATTAAATATAAATAGATGACAGAAATTAAAGGATGATTTGATTAATTTCAAACCTAAAAAAGCAAGCTGTCTTAAATTAATGCCTACCAAACTCCAAACTCTAAAAGGACACGGGACACTATTGTGAGTCTGTGACAAGTCACTGTTATTTTAATTAGAATTAAGAGGTAATATATCATTTAACATTTGTATCTTTGACTTCTCGCTTGCTATATCTAAATAAATTAAAGCATAAGCAATTCACATGTATATTTTAATTATGGACCCCACAAAACATGATCATGTATGTTTTAAATCTACTTAATTAGTTATTTATAAATTATATTAGCTTTCAAGAAGAATCCTCCTCCAGGGGGAATTGACTTTGAAGGCTCTAAAATCAAGATATATACATATTACATACTATAACAATACATTTTTTTAGTTTAAACCCTCCATTGGAAATCTTAAGGGTAGAAGAGAATCCAGGATTTTATATTCAGGATAGGATCTTAAGTTTTATACAGGACAATCTGACTTAAAATAATACTGTAAATTAAGGCAGTTTTATTTCAGATCAATTTGTAAATTAAGGCAATTCTACTTCAACTTATTATGACTTACAATAACAGCTTGTGTTCCTGAATCGAGCTCTTTTCCTTTTCGTCCAGTTCGAGTTGCAACAAACACATCAACCTGTGATGGGTCTTCTTTGTTCTCATTCATTTCACGCTACAAGTAAGGGGAAAGAGTATTAAAAATGGTCAAAAATAATATTTATCTAGTTTTAAGATGGTCATTACACAACAAAAAAACACTTATAAGAAATCAAAATTATTACCATTTCATTACGCACTCTTGCAAAACTTATAGGTCCCATTCGATGTTGATGTTGTTGCTTTTTACGATTTTCAGAATTTAAATGAGATAGAGCCTATACCCAACAAAATTAAAGGGAGTTATATGTAATAAACCAAAAGCATAAAAAAGACAAAGAAACAGAATTATTTATTCTACAACTCACCTTAACAGAAGGAATACTCCAATATGCAATTAACTTTCGAAATTGAACTTCTGGAATATCTAAAGGGCGATTTTTCAGCATATCTTCAATGTTGTTATATATCTCAAAATGCTTTCCCTTGATTCTTGTTTTGTAACCTTTCCAAGCTTCTCGAACACCAGTCATCACCTACTCTTTCCCCTCTTTTGGAAGAATGAACTTTGACTACAAAAAAGTACAAAACTATAGCTAAGCCATACGAAATTGAAAATGACAATTCAAGAACACTAAAAATAAAGAGAACTGCAGCATAAAACAACAGCTATATATTTTCACAAAACTATAGCTAAGCCATAAATTAAAAATTTTCAGATCATAAAAAATAGATGAGAAATAAAACACTTATGTTAATATATTTCCATATGCGCTTTTTGACTTTGAGGGGCACAACTTTCCAACTAGTGTACATCAATGTTATGAAATCACTATTCCTTCCCATTGTTCCAATAAAGTAAGTTAAATCCTTCACTCTTCTTGGAGTTGGTCCCACTGTTTGTCCTTCATAAAAAGTCACCTCTTCTCTTTCTTCCCAACTTCTTGCATGGATTTTAGCACACCTTGTTTTTCTTCGTGTCCTTCTAGTCTTTGGAGTATCTATAAATATGTGCAATTTAACCATTTAAATAAATTATATAGCTATACATGCTAATCAATAAGTAAAATGATAATTATGTATAAAGTACAGCACCTTTAACATTGTTAGTTTCCATAAGGTGATTGTCATCACCATGAAGAACTGCATCTTCATATTCACCAACATAGTCCTCATCATCCGAGAAATCATCATCATCATCATCTCCAACTTCATTAGCATTTGCTCCACTATGTTCCTCCTCTCCTTCCACATGAATCCCATTTGTCTCCAAAAATGTATCAAGTGTCATGGCTTGACAACTTGATTTTGTATTTATCTTCCTAAGATTTTGTTGCTTTTCTTGAATAGATCTTTCGTTTTCAGCACTTGGTTCAAAATCGTCATCTTCTCTTTCCAAATGAATCCCATGTGTCTCCAAAAATTTATCCATACCCATGGTTGGACGCTTTTTAAGATTTTCTGGTTCTTCTTCACTAGCTACAATTTTCTGGTTCGGCGTACTTTTCATTCTTTTGGAAATTGGGACTTCTTTTTGAGTGCTTTGCTTAGAAGGCATAGGAGTCACTCTCTTTTGTCTATGACCACCAGCCATCATGGGAGAGATAAAATGCTGCTTCTTATGAATTTTTGCTGTATTTTTCTGCATGAATTCCTTGTTGCTTTGATACTGTTTTACCAGTCTTCTCCGCTTTAGAGTAGTTCTTGTTTCCATTGTATTTCTGAAATAAAATAAAATAAACCTATTCTATTAGAACCTTAAAAATAAAAAGGAAATAAAATTAATCAGTTATGCTATAGCTGCTGTATGTTAATAAAAAAGAAGAAAACTACTATTTAATAGAAATAAACAAGAAGGCATGCCATAAGACACATATATAAAAAAAGTGATACATCTTTCATTCTACTTTTCTACTGTTTAATACAATTAAAAATTTAAAGTATATACATCTTTCATTCCACTTCCCTACTATTTAGTGTAATGAAGGAAAAAAGTATAAATCATTCAATGTCGTCTTCGGAATTATCTTCTGATTCTGTGTTATATTCTTGTGAAAGAAGAACTCCTTTTGAAGCATCTATAACAACTTCGTGCAAGTCACCCCTAATCAAATCAATTTCACCATTATCATTGGGTATAGAAGGACCCATTGACTGATCAGATGGCTCTTTTTCATAAATAGCTTGGGGATCAACATCAGCTTCGTCACCTATGTTAAATAAATCCCTTGGAATTGACTTCATAACATAATGTTTATTTTGATCAAATGGATCTTGCACATAAAAGCATTGGTGTACTTGACATGCCAACACAAAAGGCTCTTCTTGATAGCATTTTTTGTTGAATTGAACATATGAAGAGCCATAGCCATCCTCTTGAGTCTCATACCAGTCACATATAAACAATACAACCTTAAAATTGTCAAAGTAGTCTAACTCAATTATATCATTTATTCTGCCATAGTAGGAAATTTTTGCACGAATTGGATTTGGATCCTTTGCACTTGCAAAGCTCGTAGTCAACGCAACTAAAGTTACACCACTATTTTGCATCTTGCGTCTTGCCTCACGTTGCCTAGTATGAAATCTATACCCATTGATAAAATACTCCGAATATCTTTTTGCAATCTCATTGGGCCCTCTAGAAAGCTCTTTAATCCAATCTGGAACATTTTAACGCATGGCACGTCCTTTAAACCATGAGGAAAAGGTCATACTATGGTTCTTAGCTTTCACCCAACTTGTTCCTTGTTGATCAGCATCATGCTCTCTAAATCCAAAATTAGGATTTTCGTAAGTAAAACTTAGAAATAATACCATGATTCATAATTAAAAAAATTAAAAGAAATGGACAGTTCAATAAATGGACAGTTACCTAACATAGTCTTCAATTTTTCCACAGTTCAATAATATATAGCTATGGGCTTGGTTTTGAGACTTGTCGTCAAGAGAAAAAAGCTCACCCTTCTTTGCTCCCAATGGACAGCCTTTCTTAGGAAACAAAATTGGAAATGAATGTGGAATTTTCGCTTCAAAGTCATTAGCATCATTATTCCGGGGTATTCTATTCAATTTTGTTTGAACACCATCATGTAAATAACGTGAGCAAAAAGTCAAACACTCATCAACCAAGTAGGCCTCCGCAATAGATCCTTCTGGACGACTTCTATTTCGAACATATGACTTCAAAGTACACATGTATCTTTCGGGAGGATACATCCACCGAAATTGAACTGGGCCGCCTAGTCTCACTTCATTAGCCAAATGAATAGGCAAATGCATCATTATGTCAAAAAATGAAGGAGGAAAAATCCTCTCTAATTGGCATAGTGTTATCACAATCTCTGCTTCCAATTGATTTATCTCATCTAATGTAATAACCTTTTGACATAACTGACAAAAAAAGAGCCAAGCCGAATTAAAGGGATTGCAACCGAATTTGGAAGTATACTTTTGATGGGAATTTGCAGTAAATAATGCAACATAAAATGGGCATCATGAGTCTTGTAACCAGATACTTTTCTTTCTGCAAGGTTCACACATCGAGAAATATTTGAGGCAGCACCATCAGGTAGTTTTGCTTTCTTCAAGACATCACAAAAAATTGATTTCTCAGCTTTAGTCATGGAGAAACATGCTTTTGCAAACTTCACTTTTCTATGACCTCTTATTTCTTTTGGATGAAGATTCTTACGAATGCCTATTTCTTGCAAGTCATATCGAGCATTTAGGTGGTCTTTTGTCTTGCCAGATATATCCAAGAGAGTTTCAAGAATACTGTCAACTATATTCTTTTCTATATGCATTACATCAAGATTGTGTCTTGATGTGTTATACTTCCAGTAAGGTAAATAAAAAAAGATTGACCTTTTCCTCCACGAGCCTTCATTCAACTTTTTTTTTTGTCTTCCCAAAGGAGTTCTCCATAGAATCTAAGTGACTTAAAACTTCCATGCCCTCTAGCAATGGTGGAGCTTTTCGATGTTCTTCTTTTCCATTAAATGACCTCTTATTAGTTCTCCATGGATGTTCCTCGGGCAAACAAAAACCGATGACCCATATAACACATCTTCCGACTATGTGTAAGATAACTAGAACAAGTCCCATAGTTACAAGAATGGCAAGCTAGTTTTCCTTTTGTACTCCACCCGGATAACATTGCATATGTAGGGAAATCACTAATTGTCCATAAGAGAGCTGCATGCATTTGAAAAGTTTTATTTCTTGCGGCATCGTATGTTTCTATCCCAAGTTCCCATAACTCTTTTAATTCCTCAATCAATAGTTGCAGGTACACGTCAATATCATTTCCTGGCGATTTTGTTCCCGGGATCAACAGAGAAAGCATGAAGTATTCTTGTTTCATGCACATCCATGGTGGCAAGTTATAAGTCATTAAAATAACCGGCTATGTGCTATGAGATATACTCATGGTTCGAAACGGATTGAATTCATCGCTCGCCAAACCAAGTCTCAAGTTACGAGGTTCCTTGGCGAATTCTAAATGTCGGTTATCAAAATCTTTTCATGACTGACCATCGGCAGGATGCTTTAGCTTTCCATCCTTTTTACGCTCTTCCTGATGCCAACTCATATTCTTAGCGGTCTTTGAGCACATGAATAGCCTTTGAAGCCTGGGAATTAGAGGAAAGTGCCGTAATGTCTTTGCAGGAATGTTGTGAGCTTTCTTTGAAGATATGTCACCTTCAACTACCGTAGGCTCAATCCAACGAGAAGTTCCACATTCATGGCAACATGTTTCATTCTCGTGCTCTTTTCAATATAGCATGCAGTCATTTGGGCATGCATCAATCTTTTTATAATCAAGACCTAAATCTCTCACCATAGCCTTGGCTTTGTTGAAAGAAGAAGGGAGATTCAAGTTAGGAATAGCCTCTTTCAACAACTCCAGGAGGGAAGTGAACGAGGCATTGCTCCATCCATGTAGACACTTCAACAAGTATAGTCGGATGGTGAAAGATAACGTAGAAAATCCCTTGCAAATAGGATATAGTTCCTTACTAGCCTCATCAACCAAATTATAGAACTTCTTTGCATCTTCGTTCATACCTTCTTTTTCTCCCTCAACATCTGCCACATTCCTAAACCTTTCGTCTAGCAAGCCTTCAATGTCATCGCATGAATAAATCTCATCGGTATCACCAGTATCGACATCCATACCAATTACACTTTCCCCATGATTAACCCATCGTGTATAGCCCTTGACAAATCCAAAGCATATTAAATCGCTATAAATAGACTCTTTGACCCCAAAGGAAGTTGCAACATTTTGCACAAGGACATAGAATTTCCTCTCCTTGAGGATTTCCAACGGAGTAAGCATAGTCCAAGAATCTATTGACGCCGTCTCTAAACTCTTGGCTATGTCTTGGTAAACTCATCCAGTTCTTGGATGAGTCCTGGGAAAACCTAATTGTTCATAGTAATATTACTATTAAACTAAAAATGATTATGGTCTTAAACACCAGCTAAAAATAATTTTCTTTTATCAAAATGAAATCTGAAACTTGTTATATATACACGGTTGCTCAATATAAAATATATAAAAAGAAATATTAAAAAAATGCTTTTATATCTTAAAAGAAATATTAATAATTCTTTTATTATTCTAAAAAGCTAAGTAAATACAAACTAATCATAATTCTTTTATTATTCTAAAAGAAATATTAATAATTACTTTTGAAAATATATATTTTAAAATAAAAATGCTTTTATATTTTAATTTTTAATTAAACAATCAGTATTTTGTTACATAAAAAAGTGCAAAAGAATAACATAAACATATAAAAGCAAATAAGCATAAGATAGAAATATCTTACGAGGTCATGCCGCAACAATTTGCTATATATGCACAATTTGCACTTAGTGTTTATCAAAGATCCGTAAATATTTTTTTATCAATCTCCTTCAAGAAAAAAAAAACCAGAGATTAGTGTAACAGAAATAAATAAAAAGTAATTGAAAAAATGAAAGAAGACCAATTTAATGAAATACTTATTATAGATTAGTTATTACTAGTGGGCTAATGCAAAGAAATTTGAGTAGGTATATGAAATTTTGGTATAACAAAAAAATAGTTATATATAAACTGAATGTTTTTAAATAGAACCGTACAAGTTAGATGGGTTCTGCTTATAAGACTAAGCCCATGACAAAAATTAGTTATATATTCCTTATTGTTTTGTTTACGGGGAATATGGAATTCATGAAATGGTACATTCCCATAGCATGGGTAAGGATTCAGGTGAATTTTGTGTCTTGCATGCATGCTTAACTAACACTCCTAACTACCTAATTATCCCATCACTTACTCAATTTCAACCTACCTATTCCTATAATTCATTTTATTACTCCTTCTCTTCCCCTAAATCAAATTATATATATATATATATATATATATATATATATATATATATAGACACACACACACATGTATCACTGTTATATATATATATAGACACACACACACATGTATCACTGTTAATTGTTTTACCGAAATTGGAAATAAAGAGAACCAAACTGTACTAAAAATTTTAATCAATATAGCTGCTTGTTCATTTGGAAGCAAGATCATAAAATATACTTGATCCTGTTATCTTAAGCTCTCAGCATTGAACGAATCTAAATCTTTTACTATACTATACGAGATCTTAGTTGTTTTATATAATCATTTATTACTTTTCCTTTACCGATTACATTGTTTATTAAATATATATATAGTTGATTAAAAATCACAAATTCAAATTAAGTGACATCATTAAAATTTAAAATTCTATATTCTGGATCTTCACAAGCATCAAAACGGCAGGTCTTGCTATTTTCAAGAAAAGGTCAGTTGCAGAAATATTTATTAACAAGCTAAGGTTTAATACCAGCTTCTGCATCAGAAACAAAGCCAGCATTATACTGAGAAAAATGAGTTAATAAGTTAAATTTTTCACTTTCTGTTGAGAATCACATGAACATACTATATCAGCTCCAGAAAAAGAGGGAAGGAAGAAAAACAAACGGAAAAAATTGCAGCATAGTGTATAGATTCACATAATTTAGAAAACACGTTTCAAAAACTAGTCCAATAAGTACATGATGAAGATTGATCCATCCATTTCAAGATAACCTCCATTTTGACCATTACCTTAATTAATTCAGAAGCTCGTAACCTTAAGCCAAAGATATTCATCATTCTCACCTTGTAGTGATGTGTTTCTTGGAAATGATCGTGATTTTTAGTTGTTTTGTAAGCCTCCGAGAGAGTTACCACTGTAGCTTGTGCAGCAGAATATGCAACTTATGATCCAACCAAAGCTAATAGAAAAGCAGCCTATAAATTTGAATAAGACAGGTTACACAGTTAAATAGAGATTCTAAAGAAATTATTTTGTGAAGCACATAGGCAATTCAATACTGGCAGAAAAGTAGTAAATGTTATTTAAGTTAATCATCATCCCCCCTTCACAAGCTCCCTCCCCTGGCCATAACCCTCCATACACTCCAGTAGTCCCACCAAAAACTCCATCACCACCGTATGTTACTCCTACACCACCAAAAGCTCCTTCCCCTGGCCATACTCCTATTATTCCACCATATGTTACTCCAACTCCACCGCAAGCTGCTCCTTCCTCTGGCCATAACCCTCCATACACTCCAATAGTTCCACCAAAAGCCGCTCCTTCCCCCGGCCATAACAATCATCAACCTAACCCTCCATACACTCCAATTGTTCCACCAGGAACACCAAGATCATCACCTTCTCCATATGTACCAACACTAATTTCTCAACCACGTTATCATACTCCAACTCCACTACAGGCTCCTTCCCCTGCTCATAACAACCATCATCTAATCCTCCATATGTTCCATCACCAATTTCTCAAGCTCCTTCGCTTGCTACCCACAATAACCATCACCCAAACCCTCCAAAAACACCATCACCACCCAAACCCTCCAAAGTAACAACAGGAATACTATTTGTGTGACCTAAACTTGTCAATAGGAAGGATATATAAACAGGTGCTAAAATAGAGCAGAAAAAAGAACAGTAGAATCATCAATACCTGCAGAAGAATGCCAAAAATGAGAATCTCACCAAAAACACGAGCAGTGATAATCGAACAGTGACTGATGGTGATGAACGCGAGCAGAGAGGATCGAAGCTCGACGAAAAGAGAAGTAGAGGACCGAAGCTCAACAAGCAGATGATTGAATCTCAACGAGTAGAGAATCGAAGCTCAACGAGGAGAGGAGCAGAGGATCGAAGCACATTGACGAGCAGAGAAGATCGAAGCACATTCACGAGAAGAAAAAATCGAAGCTCATTAGCGAGCAGAAATTGAGATCGAAGCTCAATAAAGAAACGCGCGTCATCATTGAATGGATTGAAGAACAACAGAGGAACGAAACATTTGGAATGGATTTAGGATTTTGTGATTTTGTTAGGGTTGTGGTTTTAGGAACGAAACATTTTGTAATAGATTGGGGTTTTCTTCTCCCTCTTTTTCTCTTTCTCTGCACAATATAATTTATTTTTGTTTTTTAAAAAATATTAAAAAATTTTAAGCAACACTTGAAACGTGAAGTCTAAAATAAATCTAAAGGCAATTTTAAAAAAAAGTAATATATTATTTTTATAATAGTTGTTTTTATATATTTAATATAGCAACATTTGTTAAATGTAATATATAAGTATTATAAATGTTGTTTGTTTAATTTATTAAAGCAACGTTTTTATATATTTTTTAAATTGATCAAAAATAACATTTATTAACAAGGTGTTATATTAGCTTTATTTTTTGCAATAAATTTTAAGTGATGCTTTTAACCACTTTAAACAACACTTTTTAAGGGTTATTTATCGCACATGTTGCAATAGCTCAAAAATGTTGTAGTGCCACTAGAGTCATGTTGCCTTGATCTGCTTCTTATCACCGATAAAATTTCTGTTTGCTTTGAGCTTTCTGTTTGGTTATCTTTATTTGTTATGTTGATGATAAATTGATCATACAAATATGGTAAACTTTGGAGAAGAAGCTTAGCACATTCATTCTCTATAATTTGACATTCGATGGATGTCAGTTGTTAAAATACAGTATTAAGATTGTTGATGTAATCCATCACAGATGTAGATTCACTCATAAGAAAAATATAAAGACTCCTTTTTATAAATATCTTGTTGTGAAGTGATTTTTCCTTGTATAACCTAATAAGTGCTTTCCAAATCTTCTTTGTTATCTTATTCTCTAAGATGTTTTATAGTATAGGATCTACCATAACCAGGTGTAAATTGGCAACGATGTTTTCATCAATCTCTTTCACTACAACAAATTACCAGAATAACGATCGATTTAGCGACCGATTCTGGTGGTTGCTAAAACCTTAGTCACAAATTTAAGAATAGCGACCAACTTCGGTCGCTAACGATTAGCGACCGATATTAGCAACTGATTTTCAACCAATGCTACCAAACTATTACCAAACGATATTGGTTGCTAAATCGGTCGCTAAATGATGACCACTTTTTTTGTCGCTAAATTGGTCGCTGAGAAAATCGGTTGCTAAATAGCGACCAATTTTTCGGTCGCTAAATCGATCACTGATAAAATTAGTTGCTAAATCGGTTGCTGATGTCTGATATAAAAAACCTAAAATCGGTAGCTAAATCGGTCACTAATACTAATTTTCTAATTATAGATTTTTACTAATTTCACGTATACCACTATTAGAACTTGATTTTTATAAATAATTATATTTCACCAAAATATAAAAAGAATCAAACATAGATCAAACTTTTAAATAAAATACCAAAAATATTCACAATATCCATATCAAAATATAGAAATTAAAAGAGACAAAATTAAAAAATACATTAAATTTATGATCCACAATCCAAATGTACATTGATGGATTTATAACCAATGGCCCCAAATGTCTGAAAAAAAACAAACAAAGAAAAAAAAATTTTCATTTACATAAAGTGGAAAAATTCCTTGAGAAAACTAAGGCGGACCCTTTTCCATGCCTCCTTGTCTGGTTCGTAAAGTGCAACTTTCTCCCTTGCTTCCATAGCCAATGTTCAGGTGCATACAATAGCATCCCTATCTCAAATTCTCAATTCAAATTTTGTCCCTAATAGTGATAAAAAAATCACCCAAAAATACAATACTCCAATATAAAGACATAATAATTCAGTAAAAATGATTCATAACAGATACAAATTTCACTGAAATAATCCAGTGAAGAACACAGAAAATTACAAACTCACATCTAAAACCAAAACTGAAACAAAAAAACAAAAAAAAACGTAAATAAAAAAACACCTAGCACTATACCTGAACTCAGTTTGAGGGTCTTTAGCAAGAATCACCACTTTCATCCAAGTTTTCATTAGCTTCCTATGAAAAAATTAACAGGTGCAATAATCACAAATAGAGCATCAATTAAGGAAACTCTATGAAATGCATTAATTGGTTAATTTGAGAAATATTTGAGACATAAAACTAATCTAGGTCATGAACAATTTTTATATTGGAGTGGATCTAACTATAAAACTAACTCAGAATCAAGCTAAAACTATGAACAATTTCTCTCGTGTTATATTATTTCCATGCAACAACATTTGTAACATCTAGCATTTTCTTAGAAGTGTCAAGCATCAAACTAAACTATACATAGCCATTCAGAATACAGCTCAGCATAACTTACAAAAAGTACTTAATTCATAGTTCACATTTCTACAACGAATTCAATAACCTGGGAGTTTGTTTCTCTAGAATTCTTATGGGCACAGCCACTCAAGAAGTTTAATTAAGTCTTGTGATGCCTCTTCATTATCTGCATCTAGGGTTGGAAAAAGGTTAGGCAGTCTGCCAGAAACCTGTAGCCTGACTTGTGTTTGGCCTGGCCTGGCCTGACCTGTTATAAAATAGGCACAGGTTCAGGTTTTTATAAAAGTCTTATTATGTTAATAGGTTAGGCCCAAGCTCTTATTGGCCTGTCAGGCTTGCCTGGACTGTTAATACATAATTACATATATATAAATAATTTTTTTATTATTAACAAAATTATGAGATATTTTAAATTTATAATATTTAATTATAAATAATTTTGTATATTTTAAATACTTTAAAATTTAAAATTTTTATAAATATTAAATATGACATATTAAATATAAATATATTTATTAAAAAATAAATTTTTTTAAATAATATTTTTATTTTTGTAAAAAAAATTATCAGATTTTTTAACAGGTTTCAAGTCAGGTCAGGCTGAATAACAAACCAGGTTTAGTACTTAAAAAAAAGTCTGTAGCAGGTTACAGGACAGGCTCAGGCCAATTGACCACATGACAGGTCAGGCCTGTTAAGAGCAAAATCTGGCCTGGCTTGACCGGTTTCCACCCCTATCTACATCTGGACTTTGTTTTTCTCTATAACCATTTTTAACTAATATCATAATAATAAGTAAATACCGAAAAAGAAATTTATGTTATAGCAAATTTTATCAAGAAAGGTAAAAAAGAAAACGAAGAGCAATGGGGTCTAGCTTCATACCCAAAAAAAGGTTTACGTTTTAGTAACATAGTACGAAGAATAAACAGAGCCAATGAAATAGAAAAAGAAATATAATTGCCAGAGCCTAATACTAATTGTCTATGCAAATAGTTTATGCTAGTGAGAAAGAAAAAAATTTGCAAGAAGCTAATAGTTTGTGCAAGTACAATCAACATGAATAAAGTTTCAAAATTTATAAATTTCATTTTGATTCAGAATTATGCTGTCTATTTCTCATGCTTGATCCTACTCCTGTATAATTTAATTTAAGCCCTAAATCACTATAACAATTAAGAGAATTCTCTAACTAATTGCCTTGTTTAGGACTTAAATCTTTAATCCTCAATCCTCCATTTGAAAACAGACTTTGCTAAGTGTCAACGAGTCAATTCTTAATCTTATAAAAATTAAATATTCATATCCAATCCCTAAGAACAATTAAATATTCATATCCAATCCCTAAGAACACTAGAACATAGAGCTTCACAGTAAGCTAAACAAGTAGTCCAATTTCAACTAATGATTTATTGGTTTCCTAATTACCAATCCGATCCAAATAGCAACAAACACGAAAAATCGATTGTATCCCTAGAACTCGATTCCTCGAGAAGAAAGTGTGTACCTAAAATTTGACCTAATACGTACATGTTAGAAACAAAAATTGGAAATTAAAAATTGCATAATGCAAATAATTTGAAAATAGCATCAAAAGTGAAGAACAACAAAAATAGTACAAAATAAAAAATTATATACCTGTCAACTTTATTGGAGGATTCAGACGATGAGTAATGGTGGATATGGATGGCGATGCAATGATTTACGACAAAACTAATAATTTGAAATTAAAGCACATAATAGACAAAAAAATAGAGAAATAAATAAGCAAAAGCAGATTAGAGAGGCTTAATTAATATCCTAACATATAAAATCAAATCAAAATCAAAATCAAAATAGTGAGAAATTTTCTGGAATTATAGTGAAAAATTAAAATCAGAAATACGAAAATGAAGTACCTCAACTGAAGGAGAAAATATGCTTAACCGGAAGATTGCTGTTGTTACCGAAAAAAAAGTTACTACAGGAGGCGGCGCTGAGAAAAGAACGATGCAATGCAAGCAATGGCAGATTTAGACGGGGATGCGACGATCTGCGACAATGACTAAACGAGTAGAGGAAGAATGCGGCGAGGAGGCAAGCGATGATGAAGACTCGAGGAGGCGAGATGGCACCGACGAGAATGTCGCTAACAAGAACGGCGCCGACTAGGACTTGCCGGAGAGTGAGGGAGGTGGCGAGAGGGACACTGTGAGGAGAGAGTTCAGTGTAAATTAGGGTTCCAACGTTGTTTTCTTTTAATTTATTTTTATTTTTGAAACTTAATTTGTTTAATATATTGATTAGTCAAAAAAAGAATAGTGACAGATTTAGCAACCAATTAATTTATAACTTATTTTTTAGTGGTCGCAAATTCGGTTGCTAAGAATTACAATAGCGACCGATTTAGTAACCAATTGTTCTAACCCATAATTTTATAGTTAGTCGGTAAAATCGGTTGCTATATTATCCCCAAGCAACCGATTTAGCGACCGCTACCTTAGCGACTGAATTAGCAACCAACTACTTTAAAAGAAACATTTTAAAGTTAGTTGCTAAATCAGTGGCTATTTTAACACTTAGCAACCAATTTAGTGACCAACTTCTTAGCGACCAATTTAGCGACCAACAATTATTAAGTTTCTTTTTATATTGGTAAGAAAATCGGTCGCTAAATTAAAAATAGCGACCGATTTAGTCACCAACGGACACCCAAAAGCCCTTTTTTATTTTGGGTGCTAATTCAATTGCTAAATAAGAAAATAGTGACCAATTTTAGCGACCAAGATTGGGTGGTCACTAAATCAGTCACTAATTGAAATTTAGCAATCGATTTTGTCGGTCGCTAAAATCGGTTGCTATTCTAAAACTTTCTTCTAGTATTTCTATTTGTTATCAGAAGTGCTGGTATAAGCTTGCTTTCAGTTTCCAAAAGAAAAAAAATTATTCCCATTAAATTTCTCAATCTTAAATTTTTTTTGTCCTAATTCTGACACCAACTTGTTCTTTTACAATAGAAGATTAAGAACCTAAAATTCTAATACCACTTTTTTAAGTACCAGAATTAATAGGATAGAATAGCACAACTAAAATTTATAAGCGAAAAATAGGTAAAATTAAACAAAAATTTAGACAATAATAAAAATAATATGATTAAACAATAAAATTATAATTTCTCAAAACATAAAAAAATTTATAATCTCTCATATATTAATCTTACTATTTTCTCTCTTAATTTTCACTCGCTCAAACCTTACAAAACATCGCATATAAATAAGATAAGCAATGCTTCCTATTTATAATGTATGTATGCATGGTAGAAGAGTAAAAAATCTTCTTGTGGTTATCAAAAATCACGTTTACAGCTAGAAGGTGATCAACTAGCTTTTTATATTCAATCTTATATTGGCTACTAACAAACTAGAACTTGGTGGTAGCAGGCATGAATTGTTTGACTGAAGTCAATCTTTGCTCTTTTAATATCAATTTGGCTAGGTATTTGATTCTAAAGTCTTTTATTTAAATTTTACTGTCATGCATTAAATAATTATCAAAATTAACTTTTATACTAGAGATATAATTATTCAGATTATATCTTTTTATTAGTTTAAATTTTTAAGAGAAGTGGTACTATAATTTAGTATCAAAATTTTATATCTAAAAAATTTAGAGTTTGATTATTAGTAAATTCAAAAAAAAAAAAACATAAAATAAATAAAAAAGAGAATATCATGATGCTACTTTCACATGACATACCTTTAAATAAGTAACTATTCTCTTCTTTAGATTCATATTTATACGAAGAAGCCTAATTACTATAAGTTTACATTGATCATTTAAAATTGGATATAAATTGAAATATCAGTTCTTGTTACATGCATGTGGCATACTAATTTCAGTAGCAATCAAAGTATGCAGTTACCTAATGGATTATATATACATGTAATGTTTAATGTAATATGAAGCATAAGCATTATATTATAGTGAGCAATAATGTCATTGCGTACACACATGCTAAGTTGCTCATCATAGCGATTACATACATAAAAGTAGTTTGGTACTTACTTCTGTAGCCATTTGATCCATCAGCTAAACATAAATTGTAGAGTAGCTAGTGCAATCCTCCTGCTATATATATATATATATTTTTGCCGAGAAAACCTTATGTCACACTAGAAATTGTTAGTATAGGAAAATTTTTAATTATATTAGTACACTAGTATTTTAATAATTTTTTATTGTTAATCTTAATTATATATATTATATATTTTTTATAATTAAGATCAACAATTAAAAATAACTAAAATATCGATATACCAATATACTATTTGAAAATTTTCTGTTAGTATATGCATTATTCTTTATTAGACCTACATGGCTATATACCAACTAGTACACATAAAGATTCGTATACATAGAGGGGCATTAAGAAAATGTAATAAGATTTGGTCAATTGAAATTTTGATTTGACTCAACTTTTTTAAAAATAATTTAGAATGATAGTTTTGTCTAATATGAGAATCTAAATTATGTCTCAAACTATTTCATTTGTGAAGGTGCTAATCCATCCAAAAAAAATAAAAAAGAAACTAGTAAATTGAACCTAGCAAAGCCAACTACTAATGCTGCATAAAACTTTTATAAAGGGAATTTTCTATATTCTATATTCTTATCTTCTAGATGATTTACTAGTTAATAAATAAGTTTATAATAAAAAAATGGTTATAAACGATGGAACTTTCATTAAATTGTTGGTTTTATTTTATCAATGTCAGTCTTAAAAGTCAATAAAATAATATCTCAATTTATAATAGATATAATTCTTTTTTTTATGGTATTTTTTAGTCTAACATAAATTAAGAATTTAATTAATTTATTGTTGATCGAAATAAATTTAAAAGGTTGTTACTAATTAATAAATTATTATATAAATAAAATTAAATTCGAATTTTCAATACTTAGACAACCAAGTTAAATATAAGTGATTTGTTATAGGACACGTTCTTAAAAGTTCTTTGGAATGAGCAAATCAGCTTAAGGCGGCAAAGCACTTAGCCTTATAATTCTCAAATTGATTATTATCTTCGTATATTTTCATGAGGTATAAATCAACTGTCAAGTCGATCTCAACATGTATAAATACTTTTGTAATATTCTATACACCTCAAACATGTGCCATAGGCCAAGGCATAAATTCCTAATAAAAGGTTCTAAGATTAATATCACTTGCTACTATAAATAACAAAGCCATCCTTGTACCTTGAAGGTGAAGCTAGTTCCCAATAAAAAGCATTGGATTCTCCAACAAAAATCACTTTGGTGTTTTATGATTATTGTAAGATTCATATGCAACAATGGATAAGACAAAATGTGCCTTCTGCTTTACCTTATGGAGTATTAATAAGTAAGTATGATATGTAACTATATATAAATAAATATTCTCCCAATGACAGCCCTCGTTCAAATTAAAGGTAAGGAACCAGCTTCTGTTCTGTGGTGATGTATTCTATTGTTTTAGTTGCATATGTTCATTGTCCTAGTTTAATTTAGCGTATAGATTCCACATTTGTACCCTTTTAAATCTAAGAGATCATAGTACATTTAAATTACAAAAAAATTCATCAGTTATTTTTATATGAAATTAATAATTAAAAATTATTAAATAATAATTTAATTAAACATATTAAATTATCTCACAATTTTTAATTATTAATTTTATTTAAAAGTAATTTTATATAATTTTTCACCTTTATATATATATAACTAAGAGTGGTTTACTTATAAGATATATTAATAAAGCATGTATATGTATACATGTGGGCCATTTGTCTAGCAGCCACTGTTGTTAGGTACAAATATAGAGCATATATGGAATTAAAGACGGCAGCATAATTTGATGGAGATGTGTTCAAAGTACAGGATATAATTAAAATAGATAAATAAATTCAAAAAGAGAGAAAAGAGAATGAAGGATTTGTGAGGGAAAAAAAGGGGAGAATTTTCCTCTGTTTTGTGGGATGGTATGGAATCCCCAGCAGCGACCTAGAGGATTTAATAATATGCTTAAATACTACGACTTGACAAATTTATGTTTTATACTTAATATTATTAACAATTTAACACGATGCCATTCATTATATGTAATCAGCTTGAGATCTAGAGGATTTAATTGATTGAGTAATCAGCTTATTCATTTACTTAAAAAAGTATTGAGAGTACGATTTAAATATAATTTTGTATATACAGTAATTTATTGGTTAATAATAATTTTTTAAATAGAATTTAGATTTACAATAAATTAATCTTAGCCTATTGAAATATAGAAGATAACATAAGAAATAAAAAATATAACTTTTGAAATAAAACACAAACAAAGATATTGAAGAAATTATCAATATGACTTTAAAATAGTGCTAACGAGTGAAGCGATGTGAATCCTTTTAATTGTTGATGGTTATGCCAGAAATAACATGAGAACCATTTTCATGTTGATGTGATTTTTGTTAAGATAATTTTAGTTTGTGTGATTTTGTTTGCTCCACTTCAACTGTGTTTGCTTTCAAAAAAAATTTACATATGGATGGACACAAGAATATTGAATCCCACAAAATCTAACATGTTTTCACTATGATCTAATTTTATTTTCCTTGAGTTTTATATTCTGTTTAATTCTTATTAATTTACTTTATGTAGCTTTACTTTATTGTTAGTCAAACAAATATAGTACTCATCAATTCAGTTATGACTTATGAAAGTCACGAGGGACTTGGAAGGCATGTGTCCTAACAAACGTATTAAGCCCACCAGCTGAGAACGAAAAGAGAGAAAACTGTAATGTTCAAATTAAAGCCATAACTGACATTGCAATATCTCAAATTCTTATCATACTGTTGCTCATATTGAATTTATTCTACCATTTTAGTGTAACTTCTGTTTTTTATAATTTTTTTTAATTTTTATAATTTTTTTTAATTTTTAATGGTTAGATCGGTTTAGGTGTCCATAATAAGCACATTATATATTTAAAATATCATAAATCAATTTCAGCTTTTAAGTAAGACTTTTCCTTCTTCTCTGATTAGAGGGCTGCCAAATTATCACAAGAACGGATATTCATCACTGCAAATAAATGGGAGCGAAGCCAGGGTAGAAGTACTTAGGAAAAAATAAATTTATTAAAATGTCTTTATTTATTAGAGAAAATATCATTTTTCTCCCATACGAGATATTAAAATGACAATTTTCTCTTTTTTATTTTATAAATGTACATTCCTTCCTCTTCTAACTTTTAAAAATTATCTTCTTTAATCCATTTTAAATTTTGTGTTAACTAATATTAACTTAATCTATTTTTTAAGAAAAAAATAAATTATTTTTTGAAAAAATACCCATTAACAAAAATTTTATTTTTTATCATTAAATTTTGCTTACCAAAATACTCTTTAATAAATTATTCTTTTATTGATTAAATTATATTTTTACTAAAATATTTTCAAAAAAATTAATAATTAAATTATTTTTTTCTAAAAAATACTTACCCTTCAATAATTTTTTAATTATTAAATTATGATTTTACTAAAATTTTTATTAATAATTATTTTTATATTTATTATTAATTTTTTATATCAATATATATTATTTTAACATTAAATAAAAAAATCTTACCACTGTTAATATATATAACAATTAATATATATTGATATTGAAAATAATTTTACTAAAATTTTTTATTTAATGTTAAAATAATATATATAGATATAAAAAAATTAATAGTAAAATATAAAAAAATTGTTAACGAAAAATTTGATAAAATTATATTTTAGTAATTAAAAAATTATTGAAGAATATTTAAAAAAATAATATAATTATTAAATTTTTTTAAAAATATAATTTAATCAATAAAAGAATAATTTATAAAAGGATATTTCGCTAAAAAAATTTAATGATAAAAAATAAAATTTTTGCTAATGGGTATTTTTTTAAAAAATATTTTTTTTAAAAAATGGATAAAGTTAACATTAGTTAACACAAAAAGTTTAAAATGGATTAAAGAGGAGATATTTTAAAAGTTAGAAAGGAGAAAAATGTATATTTATAAAATAGAAAGGAGGAAAGTGTTATTTTAGCAACTCACAGAAAAGAAGAGTGAAATTTTTTCTATTTATTAAGATAGAATATGTTATTTTATATGTGAAAACATATTTTTTTATTTTTTATTTTTTATTCTCACAAGGACGGAGATTATGTTAATTTGTGTTTGAATCAATTGTGTTACATTATATTCAATTTTGTTCAACTGTATTAAATTATTTTATGATTTTGTGTTAATTCTTTTAAAGATAATATTCATTGATGATATTTACAGATATAAGTGAAGGACAATTAATTAAACAAAATTCTATGACGAAATCAGCATGAAAATGGAGTATTTTTTTAAATAAAAAGAGAGATGGGGAGGGGTATTTTTTTTTAGTATTTTAAGATGTCAAATTAATAGGTCTCTCATCTTAAAAATTTTTTACTTTTTTTCTTTTACTTTTTTGACGTGAAATTAATTTTATAGACTCCCCACACTTGTAACATTAATTGCAACATTAACTCATAGTCCTTTATTTTATTGATATAACTTTTCAGAATCGCATTGAACACAAATACTTATTGTACTTACACAATAAGGAGAGGCATATGTATGTTGGTTGATCAATACTCTATCATCATAATTTCGTATCACATACATACATATATATAATACTAATAATGCAGTAAAATTTGATTCTATCCTGGTGTTTTGCCATGGGCATTGTTGATTCCAAGGGCATGCATGACAACACACATACAGAAATTATTAAACACAATGTTTTGCCTTTTACACAATTGTACGTAAAGAATGAAGAGAGGATAAGGGAGAGCGTAGTAGTAGTAGTAGTCGTGGTCTTTTGGCATCGTAGTTGCATGAAAATACACACAATTAATAAGAGGTAGCAAACTAAAGCAAAGCAAAAGAACAGTGTCGTATTGGGACCCCACCTCACACCCCCTTAGCTTTCTCCGTATAAAGGCAAAGCTAAGAGCATTGCCTCCATGTCACGCTCCAAAAAACACTTAACAATAACACACACACACACTCTCTCTCTCTCAGTTCGAGAAAGTGCAATAGAATCCCTCCAACCTATAAAGAAAACCAACCACACCCCATAATCCTTTGTAGTTGGAAACCAATTCTTACCCTCCTCTCTTCTCTATCTTCACCCTCCCTTACTTCTCTCATATCATGATGCAATGATAATAGGCTTTTTCTGTTTTCCCTCATCTTCATCATCATCATCATCATCTCTATGTCATAGCAATAACAGTACGTACTACCTTTAGTCTCCTCCTACTAACCAAAGATATATTTATTTATAGAAATAATTAGAAAGATGACAAAATTGCATGTGGTGGGAAGTAGTTGTTTGTTTCCAAGGTTGTTCCTAGTGGTGGGGCTTGTTTGTCTTGTGGTTGTTGGGAGCAGCATAGCAACTAGTAGAAAACCAACTACACAACATCAAGAAGAAGAAGAAGAAGAAGGACTCCACCATAATAATGGTCAAGTAGTATTCTCTGCTGGTCGAGATAATAAACAAGTCGCCGATTTCAACTACATGAGCAAAAGAAGAGTCCCCAATGGACCAGATCCAATTCATAACAGGTATTATTCTATTCACATACAAAATTTAAAATCTTATATATACATCACTTTTATGTATATTTTTCTTTGTGCATATTTTATGTTTAGTAATTGATAAAAATTAAAAAAAAATAAAAAATTTATCTTTTATGTCATAAATATATATATAGATGGAAATTCAAGTATTGTCAACTTCACGTGAAGTTAGATAACTGAGAGTCGTTAAATACAAAAGTAGTCAAATCATTTAATAGCTTTTAGTTATAAACTTCACGTGAAATTGACCGCACCGAAATTTTCACCGCACATGTAACTATAACTCTTCTGCATTAACATCAGACTAATAATTAACTTTTACGTACATTGTTTTAGAAAAAACAATTGTACTTCATCATAAAATGGTTTTACACTAATATATTATAAATTGAAAGCTTCTTAAGTTCAGTTTATGTACTATATTTATTAATTACTCGGATATTGTGTTTCTTGTACTTCTTATACGTTGCTTCTTTCCATGATAAACGTGAACATGCCATGTTACACATTACGTATGCTATCCACTTTATTTGTTTATCTATTTTATAACCATATTATAATATATAAAAAGTATTCTTCTCAATCTCAAGCCACAACCACAATATAGTAATCTAGTTATTTGAATTAGAATAATATTTTTTAAATGTTTGTACTTTGCCTCTTAAGACCTCAATCATCAATTTGAGAAGTTTCATGGTTCCTACCATGATGGAGCATCACAAAAGGAGAAAGAAAATAAAGTTAAGTATATATGAGTAGGGTTGATTACCATTTACCAATTACCATGCTTTTAACTGTTACATTGAGATCTTGATTGAGGTCTTTAACCACCGGCACAGTCCTTCACAATAGGCAATAATAAATAAAGATATTCACAAAAGATAAAGTATGTTAGTTGATTGTGTATGGCTTTGAAACTTTATTCCACTTCTCAATTAATAAGGAGGGTTAAAGTTATTTATGTCACTCGGCTCTCTGAATCAACAAGAAACTTTAGCCTTTTTCTTGGTTCTCTTTCTTTATTGCTTTTTAGCACTAGACACAACACAATACAATACAAAACATACAAAAGCATGCATGAAGTACAAGACTTAGACTATGAAAAATTAGGATTTGATTTTCGTTTTATTTTCGGTACTTTTATTTTCAAAATTTGCTTAAAAATCTTAAAATAGCTAAACTTGGCTTATTTTTCATTTAATTTATTTATGTAATGTATTGTTATACCTAGATTATTAAAGATATAATCATTCATGTGTTTTTTTTTATTTGTCTAAATTATTGAAAAAAATATTTTCAAGATATAATATCAGAACTTTTATGATCGAAAGATATAGAATTCAATTCTTGTAAGCTTCAAAAGAAAAAAAATTCATCATAAGATAAAAAAAATCTATGCTAAACATATAATTATTTATATTAGATAGATATAATTATTTATATACATTCTTTTATCAGCTTAAATTTTTTAAAGAGATATTTTCATGACATGTGAAACCCTACATCTCTAATTTTATCCATTTTAAAATTAGATTTTTCAAGAAAACATACATTATTTGATGAAATTATTTTCTTTTTATTAGGAGAGCTGGAAACTCCGGTAGACCTCCTGGCCAAGCTTAATTATTATTTATTAATGAACTCTGAATTTCGACAAGCTTCGGTGAAGGGACAAGATATGTTAGCCATGTACACAATTCTGAGAACTGGGACTGAATATATATATGTATAATATGCTTGTGTGTATATATATTCCTGAGCTTCTTGGTATTCCAGCATGCATGGAAATTAAAGGGCTAATCTCAATTGCGGAAATTTATTTATTTTGTTTATTATGGGAAGAGTTGATTTAGAAGGAAAAGAAAAAGGAATGAAGCTTGTCCCACAGAAAATAAGCTCAAAAGAAAGTTGATTATTATGATCAGTTAAGTGACGAGAGTGTTTACAATGTTTGTTTCTTGAACTTATCTTGTGATTGGGTTTAGCGGGATGGAAATTAAAAGCTAGGCAAGAGTGTCACAAATTCAATGAAATCAGTGTCGTAGTACTTGCATATAAAGCAATTACCTTTTTTGAATTTAGAAAGAAATGGTATTTAGACATTAAAAAGGGACATAATTTTGTGTAAACTTAATTATTTGTGTACTCATTTTGAACTCATTATCTTATTATCATAAATAAAGTAAGGTTTGTACTTGTATCTTTAACTTTATCTTTATGATAATAAATAAATTTAAAATAAGTACAAAAAATTTTGCAGTCATACAAATATTTTTTTTGTACAATATATGTTTTTTTTATTGTATCTCTTAATTCGATAAATTAAAAAACAGATCAAAATTATATTTAATAGTTTATTATTAACTAATAAATTATTATATGTACAAAACAAAATTAAAATCCTAATATTTTATTTAATAGAGTGAGTTAATTATTCCACCAACTTAAATTGATGGTTTCTTCGTATATATATTGTTCATGTAAATTTTGAAGGCTATATTAAGTAGTGTGGTAGCAGAAGCCTCAGCCATGCATATTTTGAAGGACTAATATATATCAAGTGCAATGCAAGTGTGTATATTTTAAAAGAAATAGCCTTAATTGGCTTAATCAGAATTTATCAATAATACTGCAATGTGTTTGGAATTTTTACTTTGTCTTTTGTTTTTATTATTATTTATTGTAAAGATTAGGTATGACTGCGTGAGTTCCTAAAGTAAAGTAAATTCCACCATTTAAAGGTGTTGGGCGCACCTGTAAAAAGAAGGGTGTTTGCATCTTGTGTTAGTCTTTTTCACTGGATTCTTTGGTGGGGGTGATGAAACTGGTTGGTCTTTTGGTCCATTCAAAATATTTTTAAACTGTTAATAGATTCTTATTATCTCGTGGTAGACAGAGGTGGAAACAAAAGAATGGGATAATAAAATGAGTTTTACTTTTTTATGGTTTTATAATATTGCTATATTAATTGAAAAAATTACTCAGTTATTAAAAGTCATATAAGAGTAAAATAATATTTTTATTATTTGAGAAATGTTAGAATATTAGTATAATTTATTAATTTTGGCTATTAATTAACTAATAATATTTTAAAATATTAGTTAAAAATATGTTATTGGACTAAAAGTATTAGACTGTTGGCTAAAACTGTTGGTATATAACATAAAATTATTGGCTAATACGGTTGAACTTTTCTTTTTTTATTTTTTATCCATAAAAGTTAAAAACAATGATAAATTTATACATAAATAAATAGAATTAATTTTGTATTTATGAAAGACCAATAAACTATTAGTTTTGTCTATAAAAATTTAGGATAATGACAAATTTTTTCTTAAATAAAATTAATATTTGGTTACTTTTATAACATGAATATTATTTATAGTGATGAGTATAAACTAATTCATTCATTTAAGAATAAATTTATCCAAATTTTAAATTTTTACAAGTAAAATTAGTAATTTACACATCATTATATAACTATAAAATTAAATGCCATCATAAATTAAAAGAAAATATGACAATAGAAAAAAAACATAAGATTTAATTATATTATTAATTATTATCATTTTATCAAATTTTTTATTAGATTTTTATTATTTAAAAATTTGTAATTGAATCTCTTATTTGTAACTAAGATTCTTATTATTTTTTGAAAACAGTATAATAATCCTACAATACTTTTTAGAATATTTTATATATAATTCATCCTATTACATCAAATACAAAAAATAATACTCTAAAAGAATTTTGCATTTTTTTAAATAAATTAGTCGAACAAATTGTAATGATTTTTTTGTTTTTTAAAGGTTGGATTAAAGGATCAAGAGATTAGTTTAACAAAAAAAATCCTTATTAAGTAAAAAAAAATACTATGAAACTTGATTTTACACTTAAAATTTTCGAAGGGCACATTTGTGCAATTGAATTACACTACAAGGTATGTTCTAATTGGCGGCGGTTTTTTTTATTAGTGGCGGTTTTAAAATGCCGCAAAATCAAATGCTGGCGGTTTATAGAAACGCCATGGATATGAGCGTCGGGATTGGGTTTAGTGGCGGTTTTCATAAACCGCTGGTATAGCCGCCGCTAAATCAAAATTTTGTGACACAAAATTAAAAACCGCTGCCAAATGAGTCTTTCACGGTTTCCTTCATATTTACTAGTGGTTTTCAAACCGCCGCAAGTTGGCATGATGACAAGTTTCCACAAGTATAGCGGCGGTGTTAAACCGCCGCCAAATGGGACATGAGTTTATGTTGAAATTTACCGGCGGTTTGCAACCGCCGCCAGATGTAACAGTTTTTGTTATATCTAAACCCAAACAACGGCAGTTTAAAACCGTCGCTAATTTAACAAAAATAAAAAAAAGAAATTTTCGTTTTTTAAATAAAACACCCGTAATTCTTTTAAAATATTATTGAATTATTCTTTTTAACTATTTTTTTATTTTCCATTATTATAAGAGTGAAAATTTTCAACAAAAATAGAATATAAACTTGTAGCAAAAACAAAATTGAAATATAAGCAAAACAAATTAATATATCCATCAAAATACGAAGTAAATAAATCTCTTTCGTAGAGTTGCTCATCTAATTCAATAAAATGTTTACTTCAATGTAAAATAACATCAATCCTAATATTCTATTTTCACTCTATCATTCCATGAAACTCATCCCTGCAGCGATGTCTGGTGGTAGCTCCACACCCTGCCTTTGAAACAGATAAACCAGAGCACTCTCCATCGCCTTCATCTTTTTCTTCTCTGCTGCTGCCTCGTCCTCCATTACTTTCATCTTTTTCTTCTCTGCTGCTGCCTTGTCCTCCATCGCCTTCCTCTTCAACTTCTCACCTTCCAGCTTTGCCTGCAGTTCAAGCAGCCTCCTCTGGGTCTCCTCTAGTTAGGCTCCGTTGACAGGCCCATGTGAATTCAGACCGAAGAGTTGACTAGGAGTCGGTCTAAAATCTATACCACGTACTCTACCCGATTTTTCTTTTTCGAAAACCTGAGCAATGGAGTCATTTTGAGACAACATTCTGGCAGACTCATCCTGTTGCTCAATTTCCTCAATTCTTTCCTACATACACAAATTAGTAATCTCCTCAATTAACTGTATCACTTTCATCACGATAAGAAACACACAAATATTGAAGCATAAAAGTTAATATTACACATAAACTCCATATACGCAACACATGGTGCACCATTTTTTAAGCTTGGAGCATGCAATATCATAGTAACATGGAAAGATATACACTATCAACCAAAACCCAAAAAAAATAGGGGTAATTCTCCTAAACTGACTTGTGTTAACCTTTATCAATTAACAAGTACTACTTACACCAATTGCTTTTACTTCATCATTCATATATGAGCCATCCTTTTTTTTTGTGCACCTTTATCCATAACTCTCCTCTACTGACTATCCTTCCTCGTTCTTCTGACTGTAACAACAAAGTTTTTGCATTAATGTTTTCCACAAAATCAATGAAAATTTAATCACAGAGATACTAGCATAACTAAATAAAACAAGTAAATTACCTCCTCTTCCATCCGCCTTGCGAAGCTTTTCGAACCGCCAGTGTGGGTATATTGTTGTTTTGATCGATTCTCCGTGTTTTTCCTGCACTTCTCCTATTGGTCCATCAGAGACAAAGGGCGATTAGAATCTAATAGAAAAGGACTCAATGCAGCATAATTGGTATTCCTGTGTAACAACGATACAGTATATTACCTTCGTCTCAGGTTCGGCGCGATAGTCAAGGAACCATCTCCAATGCTCTCGATCAATTCCCGGTGGTCGATTCTCAAGATTTTGATCAGTAGTGAATGTTGGCTCATAAAAACGGTCATACAACCTCATCCTTGTTTCCTTCCAAGCCTTCCCCATACTTTTTAAAATATTTTTTTAATAATTCCTTCGATGTTTTCATCGAAGTGAAAAATTTGCTACATAGATAATACGAGTTGTCAATAATTGTAAAAATAAGTAAATTTAATTTACTCGGGATATAAACTTTTACCTTGACACATTCGTTATAAAATTTGTCTTTAGTGGTAATCTGATGCCAACTTTTCCTACAGAAGGGAAATTTTCCATAATCAGATCCCAACAGACCAAGCACACCACTCAACAGTCCAGCTTCGTCTCCAACTGCTTGATTTGTGTTGATAAACCTAAGCACGATCTTCCTACCGTTAGGTCGTGCCATAGCATCCCTCACGCTTAGTTTTGCCGGCTTGATTGTGCCCTTAGAATCTATAAGCCAAATATAACATTTGCGTTGTGCACAGCATACGATAAAATTTATATATAACATAACAATATTAAAATACTACCTTAGTATACACCTAACAAAAGAATTACGATGGATCAATTCAGCATAGAACATGCATAAAATGGTGTAGATTTGCAACACTTGAAAAAAAATAAAATTATCGACTTTTAATTTAAAAAACTAATAACAAGAACAAATTTACCGCTTTATTTGAAATGTAGGCAAAAATAAAATAAATATAATAAATCAGAATCTTTTATAATTATTTTGACAGGCCACAGAATACATTTTATCCAATTAAAGATTATGATATAAGAAATTAAAAAACCACTTTGCAAACAACTAGAGAAGGTCAAATGTCATTGACCTGTTTTGCAACTGAAAGCATTTAGGATGAACGAATTAATATATTGTGTAAATTAATAACGGGTGGAGCTTAAATGATGTTGATGGAAGAAAAATAATTTGGAAAGATACCTATGATCTTAACAGTCCAAAACTCTGTAGTCTTGCGTCCTCTGCGACTCTGAACCACAAGAGCATCATGGAGCTCGTCAACTTCTTCTTCAACAAGAGGTTCCTTATTAGCATTAGCGTCCAAGTTTAGATGGCATGTCAGCGAGTTTTGGGTACTATTTGTGCTCGTCTGTGGAGCCTCCTTGGTTCATTTCGCGGAGGACGGAAAGGGCGTGAAGTAGCGGGAACACTATCACCACTTGCGGGGACACTTTCGCCATTGGTTGGAAGAATTTGAGAGCCATCATGGTCGGAGTCCAAAGTCGCATTCGCTCCCGTTTGAGACTGGTGAGATCCTGGTCCCAATTTTGATTTTTTCATGAATCGACCTTTCCGAGCCATCGTAAACTCCTGACGCCAACAAGCACCCAAAAAATAATATATATAGTCATGGTCCATAACACATGAATTAGTTAACAGGATAACCAAGTGGGCTTGGAAGAATGCCCCTCGTAAACACACATTCAAATAATCCTCACAAACAGGCTCCTATAAAAAAAATTACATACTAATTGAATAGTAACCTTCAAGATAAACCTCATAAGGTGTTAGTTAATCATAATCAGGAAATTCAGTCATTTATACCACACAAGTAATTAGGTGGAACACTTGGTAGATGACAGTAATAAACAAAGTGAAGATGACATCTGAAGCTCGATTAACCATCATAATCTGGAAATTCAGTCATTTATACCACACAAGTCTCAAATCTCAAAGTGAAATCGATTCAATAATGAAGCAAAGTGATCAGATAATGTTTGGTTTCAGCGGTGCACCAAATAAAAGTAATATGTGTATTTTGATCAGGTATTCAAAATTTTCTTGCACAATGTTGTGTATATGGATTATGGTCCCAGCCAACAAGATATATACTCACATTAATAATTGAGAAATTAATGCTGTTGAACTAATTTTGATTAGTGTCCAATCTTAAGAGGCAACATCAAAACTAATACAATAACTTATAAAGAGTGAGCTGGATATACATATATGTTTAAGGTCCTTATATACTACAAGTAGTAGTGATTTGGATTAAAAGTTAGACATTCAAATTATACATAACATTCATTCACAACAATCCAATTACTTGCTAAATCCTGTTCCTGAACTTTACAACAGCCATGGGCGTTGCATAGTAAAAAAAATTAATTACCCCAATTTTATACCACAATAATTGGTGTACTAACCATATTTACTGGTTGTTATACCACACTAATTGGTGAGATGATTATTGATTGATTCTCAGAAAACCAAACCACAGCACGAACGTATAGTTTCACACTTCAAATCTAAACTAGCAATACACCCAAATCAATCTCTAACCATCTAAATAAATACCACCTATTGGGCTATAATCACTTACCTAGATTCAAATAATGTAATGGGATTTCCTCAAAAAATGAGACATGAGTAATTAAGAAAGCCAGAATCGTACCATTATCGAAACATGCACAACCTTCATATGCAGTAAGAACACCAATCAAAGAAACATTAGACCATCATAAATTGATAGAGAACTGGTGATTACCGCAGCAGTGAGGGGACGATGTAACAGCTGGGCCGAACGGACGAGCTAACAGCAGAGAAGACGACCTAACTACGCTGTCAAAGACAATGAGGTGTCAGAGCGCGAGGGTTGAGAGCTCCTCTTTGGGGGTGGGGCTTCGTTCACTGTATTCAAGACTAAATGTGAGGTAGAGCTGGGGTGTATTAGGATTAAGAAAAAGGGGTGAGTCACGACTGATTAGTATTTCATATGGGGAGTAATCAAATTTGGCGGGTGTTTGAAATATTTGAGACGAGGAGATCCCTAATTTTTATTATTAGAGGAAATTAATAATATTAATTTTAATAATAATAATTTGAACTATGAAAATATTTCGCCAAAAAAATAGAACGATAACCGGAAGGAATATAATTTAAGAAATCTTAAAACCAAAAAATATTGCCCAACGTAAATTTGCTGTTGATATTTTAAATTTTAATATAATAACAATAATAGTAATAATAATAATACGGTATGTGGGTTAAACATAATAATAATTATAATATAGAATGTTCATTTTTATTTTTCAATTAACTTTAAATTTAACATTTAAATTTAGCCCTCACTAGCTATTGATTCCTTTAAGATTAGCAATCTATGTTTTCATATTAATATTTAATAATAATAATAATAATAATAATAATAATAATAATAATAATAATAATAATAATAGGGTAAAATAAATACCAAAATGAAATAATATTAATAATTAATAAAATAAGAAGGACGTGAATATAATAATAATAAGGTGAGTAGTTATTAAAATAATAATAACTATCAATAATAATAATAATATTATTAATATTATTGATAACAATAATAATAATAATAATTATTAGCATATTTCTAGGTACTTTTTTCAGAAGTCAAAAGAAAGTAAAAAAATAGATAGATTGTTATTTGTTAGTTTGTTCGGAAAATATCATAGCAAAATATTTCGCTCATCATTGTACCAAAAATTTATTATTAATCAGAATCTTGCGATAGTCTTTCAATAAAGTGCAGAAATATATAAAGCAGTAGATCAAGGAGGTTCAATGCAGCATACTAACTATCCCTAATAACAATCTGAAGAATTATAAAGTCACGACAACTTCAAAAAACAAGTCTTGGACATCCTATAAATCAACACCCTAATTCTTCAATTAAACTATTGCAATATCTTCAAGGGTTCAAATATCTAGTCGCCCACATAGCTAGGTGCCAGGCATTTTTCTTGTCAGGTGACATTCCAGGATAAGGATAATCATTCTCTTTCGGCGTTTTATTGAGGTCATACGATAACATCGAGGCATTTTGTCCAGCAGAATCAGCCTCTTCAGAGCCACCGGAGGGGACAACATCCTCTTTCTCCTCTGAGTCCGGAACCACCTCTCCATCAGCTTCGGATGCCTCCTGAATATGGGAAAATGTTAACCCTGAGAGGTATATCATAGCACAAAATAGGCGCAGAATTTCAAGAATTAGTGTATGAACATAATCAAATTATTATCAACAACAAGTAAAGTTGTCTTTCTTACGTTCCCATAAACGTTCAAGTCCGTGTTCTATGAGTTTGAATTCCTTTTGTGCTGCAATATCCAGTTCAACAACAAGAGTATTTTCATATCGTGCCTGCACAACACATCACAAAAATAATGTAAAAATACTATTTGTAAAAACCTGGGACAATGTAAAAACATTCAAATGATTGAGGAACCTAAAACATAAAAAATCAGGTGACTCAGTAGTAGAATCATTACATTTTATTACTTGAGATAGCATTTTAGATTAGATAGCAAGAAGACTATGGCATCAAATAAAGAGAACATCAGTAACACCAGAAACAGAATGAATCTTTTGGAGTGCTCTTTCTGCTCAAATCAGAACAAAGAATATGCCTCATGCACACAGATTAAGGTCTCAAATTGATACAAGATATAAGTGACTCCTGAATTGTTGTGGGCTACATTTATTCTCAACTGGTTTGGTTCGATTTTTGAACCTAAAAATCAGTTTGTGGAGTAGTGTGGTTTTTCTAGTGAATCAAATCATGCCCAGTTATAATTGCAGCACTAGAACCTATTGAAATACAGTAGTAATATTCGATAAGAATGTACTAAACTAGGACCATAATGGGTTTAAAGTTTTTGATATCCAATCATCGCATGTTTGAGGAGTTGCTTTCTGCTTAATACAGTATACAGTTAGGTGGATTTAATTGATAGTATTACATTATACCCAATATTCCTTTTTATCCATTCACAAGTACACGAAGTGATATGCCAGATAATAACTTGATATGCATATTACGTTAGAAATAAGTAACTAGAGAGGCTATTAGAGAAAGAAAAGATAGCAATTAATATAAAGATATACTTATGTCATGAGGCAATACTCTCTTTATACTGCACTATGCATTTCTCAAGTTTCAACACCTATATATCTTGATACTTATTTGAGTTAACTAACATTGTTTATCTTCAACTACACAAGTAGCAAGTTTTTGAGCATCTCAACAATAACTTTAAACAGAAAATCACATGTAAGCACCGAATTTCATCTAAGTTGGCATTTAATTAAACTAGGGTGAGTAAAATTGTGATACATTAGATAAATAAAAAGGTAATATGTGAATATTTACCTTCACCTCGTCGAGTATCTTTTGTGAGAACCACCTCTCCGTACTTATTACAAACTCAAACCCAAATTTAGCCCGGTACTTTCGGTCCCAATGAAGCATTTCCTAAATTTTTAAAATAATCACATGAATATGGCTGCTTTCCACTAATAAGAAGATGCAGTACAAAAATAAATTAGGCATGCATGAAACAAACCCTCATCATTGATCCCGGCGCATGAGATATGGCTCGATAGAGGTGACTTTGTCCAGAGAAGGCATCCAACCATGATTGTATGCGGGACTCTTTAAACCACACCTGTCTTGTAAAGGACATTGCGTGGTCCAAGGAAGAGAATGGAGACTCAGCTATCATCTTCTCTGCGAACCAATGGCTTCTGGTAATGAGAAAGAAGTCTCTGCTCTCCAATTTCCCTGATAGTCCACCAAAAATAGGAAGAATGTACAAGGACAATATAAAAATGTGATTGTAAGAAGTCTAGTTGGAGAGGTAATAGCATTGTGACGACATAGTTGAATAAAAGAGCTTTATATGAGAGGATAAGTTTTAAAAAATCTCAAATAAGTCACTATAATCAACCTATTATCTAAAGATATGACTAAAATAAAATCCAGTATCTATCGTAGGTGAATCAGGACAGTACTATATATCCAGAACTGCCATGAATATGAGCTACATGCATGGTGGAGAACAGTTTTTTAGGAATTGGCAGCCTCGTCACAATCTTCAACCCTTTCACCAGTGGACTCCTCTAAATCACCATCTCTTGTCAACGCAACCCTTCGACATCAAATTCAGGCAAGTTAGTCATACAGGCCTGTGGATTAAGGTCGACCTCGCAATATTCATAATCTTCGCCCATGTCAAACAAATCTCTTGGCTTCACGTGGACTACTACACTCCATCCACTCTCCACCTCATCCTCTACGTAGAACACAAGACGAGCCTCAGATGCCAATATATACGGCTCATCGTCTTCTCGATCACCGGTGTGAATCAGAGTGGCAAAATTGACACAGGTGTGGCCCAGAACATCTTGCCGGATGCCTCTGCCTGACGTGGTGTCTGCCCAAATACACTTGAATAAGACTACATTGAATTGATCATTGTAATTTAGCTTGATGATGTCTACTAATTTCCATAATATGAGACACTGCCGACAGCAACATTGGCATCCCGTTTACTTGCATAACTTCTAGTATCCGAAGTGACATAAACCCCGCTATTCTGTGTTTTCATCCCTTCCTCCCTCGACATGGTCCTAAATTTAAATTCATTGACGTTGAAAGCTGGATAGCGTTTGGCCTAAGCGAGGGGACCGCAGGCGAGCCACTGCAACTCGTTCGAATGATTGGTGCTTCTAAATGGGACCTGACATTGAACCATTAGAGACAAGAGGGCATCAAAGGGTAGTAGGATCCTGAGATATTAAAGATTACCTTATGCCTGAACCAGTTGGCAAATTCTCTGTGCACAACGCTATCTATTTGAGACGGGGACCTTGTTCTACTTCACAGTTTTCTCTTTGTGATGGCTCTGTACTCACTGTGACGTCAAAAGGTTTGTTCAAGTTTAGTACTATCAGTACCAAATTGGCTCACTATATAATTTTATAGCTCAGGCTCTGTACTTATTCTAAGAATTTTTCTACAGCAATGTAATTGACCAGTACATGACGATGTGCTTGAAGCTTTTCGGTTGTTGTTATAGTAAAAAATAAACTTGCCCCGACCGCCTTTCCAACCACTGGGAACATGTTGGCAATCTCGCTCGGTGGAGCATCGATCGGCCGATCATCAACGCGCATCAGTCGGTTGATCCTAGTCTCGACATTATCTAGATATCTAGAACAGAATGTGAGAATCTCCTCGGATAAGTAGCCCTCTGCAATCGATCCTTCCGGTTGTGCCCTGTTATGCACGTACTGCTTGAGACGACATAGGTACCTTTGAGAACATAAAGTACAAATTATTAGATGACAGCTATCCGTTTATAAACAGGTCGAGTTATATTAAGCGGAACAATACCTCTCAATTGGGTACATCCACCGGTAATGCACTGGGCCACCGAGACGGACCTCCTCGACCAAATGCACCGTTAGATGAACCATAACTGTGAAGAAGGAAGGTGGAAATATCATCTCCATGTGGCACAAGGTATGGACTACACAATCCTGAAAGAGAGGAAGTTGTTGAGGATCTATGGATTTACTGCATATTATTCGGAAAAAGGCTGATAACTCAGCCAATATGGCAGACATTGGGGTGGGTAACATGTGTTTTGACGCAATTGGCAGTAGATGTTCCATTAGAATATGACAGTCATGACTCTTCAAGCCGAATAACTTGCGCTATTTTAAATCAATGCAGCGAGAGATGTTGCTAGAGTACCCGTCTGGAAAGACCACATTCTTAATTGTCCTAAGAAGGACATCCTTCTCTGGATTCCGCATGGTAAAGACTGCAGCGGGATACTTTCCACCTTCAACTGGCCACATATCATGTCGGATGCCCATCAACTGGAGATCTTTTTGAGCTTTTAGGTGGTCTTTGGACTTACCGCTCTCGTTCAACATGGTGAAAACAATGTTGTCGCATACATTCTTCTCTATGTGCATCACGTCAAGGTTGTGACGTAATTCGTTGTTCTCCCAATACGGCAGATCAAAGAATACACTCCTCTTTTTTCAGGGAGACTCGTCTTGGACCAGGGTCTGCTGTCCGCGCCTTCTTTTACTGCCCATCGCTTGCACCTTGCCTTGTGAGACGGGAACACCCTTCAATTGTCTCAGGACATCCCTACCAGTCAATTTGGTAGGTGGGGATCTATCCTCTACCTTGCCATCAAATCTACTCCGATCCTATCTATATCTGTGATTGCGATTCAAAAAGCGACGATGACCCATATAACACCATTTCTGACTGAAGGTGAGTCGCCTAGTCTCGGCATCCAAATTGCACGTGGGGCAAGCTCTCCCGCCGTAAGTATTCCAGCCAGATAAATTGCCCAAGCCAGGAAAATCGCTGATAGTCCACATCAATGCAGCTCGCATATTGAATGTTTTCTTCTCATTGGCGTCATACGTATCGACACTGGCCCACAGCAACTTGAGCTCATCGATCAGGCTGTAAGTAGATATCTATGTCATTACCAGGCATTTTAGGACTGGGAATTATCATAGAGAGAATGAAGTTGGTTTATTTCATGCAAATCCATGGGGGTAGGTTGTACGGAATAAGAATCACTGGCCATATTGAGTACTTTGAACTGAGGTTTCCATAAGGGTTAAAGCCATCACTGGCCAGGGCTAGGCGAACATTGCGCGGATCGCCAGAGAAGTCAGTGTATCTCCTGTCAAATGATTTCCAACCCTCGCCGTCCCTGGGATGCCTTAAGTAACCGTCAGAGTTGGTTCCTCTCTTGTGCCACAACATGTCCACGGCTGTCTTGCTATACATGAATAATCTCTGCAACCGTGGAATCAGAGGAAAATAACGAAGAACTTTCGCCGCCTGAGGTTTCCCATTCTTCTTGACAACGGCGTTGATCCTTACAATGGAATTCTTCCTGGTCTTTTGCTTCCACCTGGATGCTCCACACCTTTTGCATCTGGAGAGGTCATGGTCGGAACCCGTATATAGCATATAGTCATTTGGACATGCATCTATCTTCTTGTACTCAATATCGAGCTTCCTTATGATCCTCTTGGCATCGTGCAAGGTCTTCGGAATCCTTGCATGCTCAAAGACATCCCCCAATAGCTCCAGAATCAATCCGAAAGCCTTGTTGCTAACTCCGCACATGCACTTTATGTGGTAAAGTCTCACCAAGAAAGACAGCTTCGAGAATCTTGAGCATCCTGGATATAATCTCTGCTCGCCGTCCTCAAGCAATTTGTGAAAGGCACGAGCCTCGCAACTAGGCTCGTCAGATAAGTTCGGCAATCCCTCCGCACCATCTCCGACCACTTCATCCATAATGTTTTCATCATCACCCTGCAGTCCCGGAATGTTGAAGGCCTCGTGGACCATGTCAAGCATTTGATTTCCTGAGTTTCCAGTGGATTCTAAAGTTTCTCTACCTCTAGAACTCTTGTCTACGGTCCTCTCACCGTGATGTAAACAAAAGGTATAGTTAGGGGGAAAGGGTTTCATCAGAAGATGATCGTAGGCATCCTCTCTAGTTTGGAAAAACCGGAACCCACACAAAGGGCATGGACAATGTATCATCCCATCCGATGATGCATTTGCAAAGGCGAAATCAAGAAATCTATTCAGACCATCCCTGTATTCTGCACTACCTCGTGGCTTTGTAATCCAACTTTTATCGATGTCTTATTAAATGAAATAGCACGAACAAATAAATATACAGTAAATAGATGCCTAATACTAAAAAACCTATTGAAATAAAATTTGGATTTGTGTTAAGAGAAACAACCACAGTTAATCACAATTATAAGACGGAATATCTCAAAACGGGAAAAGAAACAAAGTTACTAGCATCCCGGATAACATGTAGCACACGAAAGGTAATTGGTAGGAGGCTTACTCATTGCAAAAAATTTTGTGCTTTCTTTAAAAAATACTGGTAGAAAGAAGTGCTGGTTCCAAGTCCAAAAAATGAAAATATTAAGAAATACTCCCTTAAAAGATAAAAAGGAAATAAAAAATAATTGTTAAAAATAAAAAATAAATTAAACAATAACTATAATTAATCCATCATAAGGCACAGAGAACGGAATATTCAAATCATCTCAAAATATGAAAAAAAAAACAGGATTGAATGTTACATATGGGTACCAAAAATGCTAGCGGGTGAAATAAATATAACTAGTCATCTTATGCTGTCTTTTAGCATGTAAGAAAAATAATTTGTTCAGTGTAAAAGAAAATAAAAAAATAAATAAATATTGCACAGCAAGAAGGGTGATAAACCACTATTTTATGGTTTACAATGTGCTTAATTGTGTGGTTTTATCATGGTCTTTACCCACTTATTCATATAATTAGCATGCATTTATATTTCCTTCCTAAAATTATTACATGATTGAAAACATGCTTCTTCGGTCTTAATTTAGCTAATCTTAATCCTCTCTTATTACCATTCGATGCCTTGATCTGTGTGTTAAGTGTTTCAGGCTTTATAGGGCATGAATGAGTGAGAGATTGGGAAGGAAGCTTGCAAAAATGGAAGGAACACAAGAAATTAAGGAGATGACCAGCGAGAAGTGACACGTATGCGTCAGCAACGTGACCGCACGGAAGAAAGGAATTCGCAGTGATGCGGCCGCATGGCTTACGCGACCGCGCAGATTGGAAAAGCACAAGTGACGCGGAAGCGTGGACGACGCGAACGCGTGGCAGGAAAAACGCGAATGACGCGTCCGCATGGATGACGCGATCGCGTGACGTGCGCGATCTGCAGAATTACAAAAGTCGCTGGCAGAGATTCTGGGCCGCATTTCAACCCAGTTTTCGGCCCAGAAACACAGATTAAAGTCAGGAAACTTGCAGAGACTCATCATGCTCTCATAATTCATAATTTTAGTTTTAGATGTAGTTTTTAGAGAGAGAGGTCCTCTCCTCTCTCTTAGGATTAGGATTAGGATTAGAATTTATTTTAGGATTAGGATTTCTTATCACTTCAGGATTATTTCATCTTCAATTACAGGTTCAATGTTCCTTTTATTTATTTTCTCAATTTAATTTATGAATTTCTATGTTCAACTCAACTTCTTTATTTGGCTATAACTGCCCATGTTACATTTGATTGAGTTATTAATTTATGATTTTGAGGTATTTCAGATTGATGATTGCTATCTTTTATTTATATAAATAATTTGGATTTTCCTGTTACCCTTTTGGCTGTGATTGAGTAATTGGTGACTCTTGAGCTGTCAAATAAAGCAGTGGTTGAAATTGGGAGTTGCTAATTAATTTGAGTTCCAATAACTCTAGCCTTTCCAAAGGAAAGACTAGGACTTTAGGTATCAAATTAATTAGTCCACTTGACCTTCCTTTGTTTAGTAAAGGTTAACTAAATGGGATTAAAATCCAATTCTCATCACAATTGATAAGGATAGGACTTCCACTTCTTATACCTTGCCAAGAGTTTATTTTACAGTTATTTATTTATTTTTATTGCTTTGAAAATATACCTGTGCCCATTGCCCAAATTCCAAAAACCCCAGTTTTACCTTTTTCATAGCCAATAATAAGAACACCTCCCTGCAATTCCTTGAGAAGACAACCCGAGGTTTAAATACTCGATTATCAATTTTAAAGGGGTTTGTTACTTGTGACAACCAAAACGTTTGTACGAAGGGATTTCTATTGGTTTAGAATCTATATCTACAATGCGACTATTTTTTATAAAATTCTTTACTAGCAAAAATCCTAACATCAAAATGGCGCCGTTGCCGGGGAATTGCAAATGTGTGCCTTATTATTGGTTATTGTAAATATTTTTCAAAAAAAAAAATAATTTTCAGATTTAAAATTTTTTTATCTTATCTTATCTTATTTTTCAAAATTTAAATCTTTTTCAAAATATTTTCTTTTTGTTAATTTTTGTTTTTATTATCTCTCACTACTATGAACTCTCACCCCTTTGGCTATGAGTCTGGTTATAATTATGTTGCAGGAAGAGGAGATTATAATGACAACATGTACCATGGTTGGAACAATCAAGGATGGGAGGAGCCACAAGGATTTGATCAACCCCCATGGCAACAACCACCTCCAATGGACTATCAACAACCATTCTGTGATGCATATCAAGGCAATGGCTATGGTGAGCACTCTTTTGATTATCAACAACCACCACCATATACCTATGAACCCCCTCCTCAACATAGCTTTGGACCACCATACTCACAAGCCCCTTACCACCAAACATCCTCATATGATCCTAACCCTCAACCACCATACCAACCATCTTATGAGCCAAATGAACCATATATAGAACCACCACAATTTCACCCCAATTACTCCCAAGAACCACCACCTCAATATACACCATCTCCATATCCATCGATCCAAGAGCACTATGGTCTTACTTATGATACCCAAGCAAAACGAGAATCAATGGATCATCTCAAGGAAACAGTGGATCAATTTCACGCAACCCTTCATCAATTGAATCAAGCGATAAATCAATTAGCTTCCCGACGTTCGGATACTCTAAGAACCCCCATGGCTTCATGTGGACAATCTAATGAAGAACGTAGCATGAAAGAGACACTAGAGACTCCAGTGGACAATAAGGAGTATGATTTTGTACTGGAATAAGTGGAGAAAGCCATAATAGTTACAGAGGAAGAAGTGGCTGAAGATTTAGGAGATGCAGAACCTCCACGGGAACCTCAAGTCACAGAACCCTCTTCTAAGGAATTTGAATTTATTGTTGAGGAAGGTGTACAACCTCCAAGGCATGTCATGACAGAAGACTTGGAAGAGGTTAATCAAGAGATGGAGATTCAAGAAGAAGAGGCACAACCTCCCATGCCCTTGGTGAGCAATAAAGAAGAGATTGAACTGGCAGAAAGCTACCAAGAGGAAGAGGTTGAGATTGAAGAAGCTTACAAAGAGGTGAAAGTTGTCAGAGAAGAGCACAAGGGAGTGGAACTTGCAAATTCATTAGAAATATCTCTCCCAAAACCATTACCGTCCAACACAACTCAAGTGGGTAAAATTCCTATCCTTATCCTTTACCTTCCCACTTGAATATGGGCTACTAGAGACGGATGGTCAACTTAGAACTCTCTGTGGCATCAAGAGTAAGAGGAAGATGGTTAGTGGTAAGAATTGTCCTGCAAGGTTCATTATGGTTGGAAGCTTTAAGTTTAAACGCAAAGGTTGGTGTAAAGCTCAACTGAATGGGTCTAGGAAGCTGTTTGGTCGCTGCAGTGAGATTTCAGATCACCTTTCACCCGGCTGGAAAAATGCAGATCGAGACAAAAACGGGTGTAAAAGTAAGGTTTGGGATCCTGGAATCTGTTCTGACATTTGTCACCCGGGAAGCCTAAGAATCTGTTTGAAGCTTCTTAAGGGCTTTACATGCTTAGTTTGGGACCCCGGAGGCTACTGAAAGTACAAACATTGGTGGGAATTTCTGGATCAGTACAAGCATAAACCACCATAACAGGGAGCTCACCAAATGTCCAACTTAAGGACTTTAACTAAAAGTGCTAGGTGGGAGACAACCCACCATGGTATGATTGTTTCTTTTTCATTTTTATCTAGTTTTATTTGTTTCTGAGTCTTATTTTATCTTATTATATTGAACCGGGAGTTTTGCATAACATTCATATTAGCAATGCATTCTGCATTTTTCATGCATAAAAAAAAATTTGCCACGCGACGCGACCGCATCAGCGACGCGTCCGCGTCGCAAGGAGAGGGGAGAAAATAAAAACGAATAGAGAGTCGCGCGAGAGCGTGGCTGGAGGCGTGCCAATGGCACAAATCGTCCCACGCGACCGCGTCATATGGGAATAATGGCCTCCCACGCGACTGCGTGCCCCACGCGGCCGCGTGCCCTGGATTTCGACGTAAAAAGGTGCACAACCAATTATTGTGCTAGAGTGGTGCTGGATTGGTGCTGAATGCACAATTCTACCCACGCGGCCACGTAACCCACGCGACTGCGTCACATTCTTCTAAAGCCCACTCACGCGATCGCATGCCCCATGCGATCGCGTCACCTAAAATTTGGCACTAATAATAATTTGAACAGAGAGTTGTGCGAGCGCGCGGCTGCCCTTGCGCCAGTAACATGAATTGTGTCACGCGACCGCGTGACTGACGCGACCGTGTCAATCAGTATCAGCGCAAGTCGTGCGACCACGTGCCCCACGCGATCGCGTCGCTTGCGCCGCACAGCTTATCCTAATTTGCCAAATATCTTATCTTTTCTTCCCCAATCCTAATTTTTCCTCCCTCGTTTCTTACTTACTTCTTCTTCCATTCTTTCCCTTCTCATTCTTCTTATCTCTTATTTTATTTTACTTAATTTATTTATATATTTCATTCATTGCATCTTCATTTTGTACATAATTTTTATTTTATTTTCTAAATTCATTATTTTTTCTTTGGTGTTTGATTTTCTTATTTAACCGTGCATCTTCTCTTGAACTATTTTGGGTGCTTAGTGACTTGCGTTATTCTGGTTAGGTAATATTATCAATGCCAATCTTTTTTTTCTTTGTATTACTTTTGCATTGACATGAATTTATATTATCTCTCCTCTTCCACTCTCTTCCCCATTGTTGTACATTTTGTACCACTGGCATGCCATGACTTCTATTATTTTTTCACTTGCATGTTGTAGCTACCATGTAATTGAGACCCTTATTATTTGGCATTAACCCACCCATACTTCATTTATTTTCTTATCTTTACTTCTGGATATTACTGTTCTTCTTTTTCTCTTCTTCCAGGCTGGCCACCGAAGATGAAAAAACGGAGAAACTTCTAAAAGGGGAGACAAACAAGTCCATCTGCACAATCCTTGAAGGAAAGCATCAGTTGGAACAACCCGTCCACCTGCACATCTCAGCATGCACCGAGGATGGTGCAACCTTTAAGTGTGGGGAGGTTGATACCGATCTCCACGGGTTAATTAGTCCCTTCTCAACACTAATTTTTGTTTTTCATTGTTGAATTTGCATGTTTGATTGCATGTTTGTTTCTTTTTGTGCATATTTTACCACTTGGTTAAAGTAATATTTTCTTTTTCAAGAAATTTTTATAGTATTTCACTAATTTGAATAAAACTTTTAAAAAAAAACTTGTTTGAAGAAATATTATTTTGGAACATAGTTTAGAGCTCGAACACACAAAACTAGTGAGATTTTGAGCCTATTTGATTGGTTGCATTTTATCAACCAATATTTTACTCTTGGTGTGTGTTTCTCTCTCTAAAATTGTGATCTTTGTCTTGCTCAATTATATATTTCCATTATTTGATGTATACATGCACTTATATGATTGAGGCCTTGTTTCACTGAGCTTACATACCCTTATGGCCTTACCTTTTATTATCCTTTGCAAACCCATGTTGAGCCTATTTTATCCCTTGTTCTTTACTTTAGCTCATCACTAACTCTAAGCAGAAAATAATAATGTCCCTAATTTGAATCCTTGATTAGCTTAGACTAGTGAGAATGTTCATGAATTAAGTGTGGGGAAAAGTGGGTTTGGAAACGTTTGGTTTGGGAATTGAGTATGTTAGACTTTGTGTGAAAATATGAAAAATGTTAAGAACATGTTTATGCATTCAAAACCTTAATCATATGCATTAAAAAAAAAAGAGAAGCAAGTAATAAAAGGGGACAAAATGCCCCAAAGTAAGTGTTGTAATCAATGCATATGTACTAAACTCAAATTTAGGATGCATGAACATGTAATAAACACAGTTAATGGGAAGTTAGATTTTGTATTTTAATTAAATGAATTGTCTTAAGTTAGGTGGAAAGTTTATGTTAATTAAGGATTCAGATTTTAGTCCACCTGGCCAAATACAATCCTACCTTAACCCTAACCCCATTACAACCCTTAAAAGACCTCTTGATTTGTGTATTGGTGCATTAAATTTGTGTTGATTGTTAGATGAAGAGCAAGCTATAGAAAGCAAGATTAGTAGAGAATTGAGAGAATTGACCCTAGACACTTGAGAGTTAGAATGATATACACTACTAGTAAGGGTTCAGTGCTTAATTCTATGTTCCCTGCTTTTATGTGCTATCTTCTTCTTGCAAGCTATTTATATTGTATTTTGTGATTTGAATTAGTGAAATCCAGTTCATATTTATTCTTGAAAGATTTATTTACTTTTTCACCAAGTAGGTAGAACCATTTTAGCATGTAGTTGCATTCACATTTCATAGGTTGCATTGCATGAGTCTTGTCTTTCCCTACTCATTTATTTGATCTCCTTGAGTTTAGCATGAGGACATGCTAATGTTTAAGTGTGGGGAGGTTGATAAACCACTATTTTATGGTTTACAATGTGCTTAATTGTGTGGTTTTATCATGGTCTTTACCCACTTATTCATATAATTAGCATGCATTTATATTTCCTTCCTAAAATTATTACATGATTGAAAACAAGCTTCTTTGGTCTTAATTTAGCTAATCTAATCCTCTCTTATTACCATTCGATGCCTTGATCTGTGTGTTAAGTGTTTCAGGCTTTATAGGGCATGAATGAGTGAGAGATTGGGAAGAAAGCTTGCAAAAATGGAAGGAACACAAGAAATTGAAGAGATGACCAGCGAAAAGTGACGCGTACGCGTCAGCAACGCGACCGCGCGGAAGAAAGGAATTCGCAGTGACGCGGCCGCATGGCTCACGTGACCGTGTGGATTGGAAAAGCACAAGTGACACGGAAGCGTGGACGACGCGAATGCGTGGCAGGGAAAAACGCAAATGACGCGTCCGCATGGATGACGCGATCGCGTGACGTGCGCGATCTGCAGAATTACAAAAGTCGCTGGCAGAGATTCTGGGCTGCATTTCAACCCAGTTTTCGGCCCAGAAACACTTATTAAAGTCAGGGAACTTGCAGAGACTCATCATGCTCTCATAATTCATAATTTTAGTTTTAGATGTAGTTTTTAGAGAGAGAGGTTCTCTCCTCTCTCTTAGGATTAGGATTAGGATTAGAATTTATTTTAGGATTAGGATTTCTTATCACTTCAGGATTATTTCATCTTCAATTACAGGTTCAATGTTCCTTTTATTTATTTTGTCAATTTAATTTATGAATTTCTATGTTCAACTCAACTTCTTTATTTGACTATAACTGCCCATGTTACATTTGATTGAGTTATTAATTTATGATTTTGAGGTATTTCAGATTGATGATTGCTATTTTTTATTTATATAAATAATTTAGATTTTCCTGTTACCCTTTTGGCTGTGGTTGAGTAATTGGTGACGCTTGAGCTGTCAAATAAAGCAGTGGTTGAAATTGGGAGTTGCTAATTAATTTGAGTTCCAATAACTCTAGCCTTTCCAAAGGAAAGACTAGGACTTTAGGTATCAAATTAATTAGTCCACTTGACCTTCCTTTGTTTAGTAAAGGTTAACTAAGTGGGATTAAAATCCAATTCTCATCACAATTGATAAGGATAGGACTTTCAGTTCTTATACCTTGCCAAGAGTTTATTTTACAGTTATTTATTTATTTTTATTACTTTGAAAATATACCTGTGCCCATTGCCCAAATTCCAAAAACCCCAATTTTACCTTTTTCATAGCCAATAATAAGAACACCTCCCTGCAATTCCTTGAGAAGACGACCCGAGGTTTAAATACTCGGTTATCAATTTTAAAGGGTTTGTTACTTGTGACAACTAAAACGTTTGTACGAAGAGATTTCTGTTGGTTTAGAATCTATATCTACAACGCGACTATTTTTATAAAATTCTTTACTAACAAAAATTCTAACGTCAAAGGGTCAGACAAAAAAGATATGGGTACCAAAAAATGCTAGCAGGTGAAATATCCTTTCCTTCATGAGCTGTAGGACCTACAGGAAACACGCTAAGAGCCCAACAATTTTTTATTCATTGTTCTTCTTCTCTACACACGGATAGACTATAAAAGTTTTCATCTCATAATCATCAGAGATGAATAATAATAGTAGAAAAAATGGAAACTATATGACTGTATGATCTACTCAAGAAAAACCCAATATTTTATTTACTTGGGGAAAACAAAGTTCAAACAAGAACATTTAAACGTGAGAATCTGAATTCTTATAAATGCAGCTAACTCAAATAAGAATTGTATAATCGAATGTACAAGTTTGAAAGAGCATCAAATAAGAAGCAAATGTAAAATTGTTCCATCAAAGCCATTTGGATGGATCAGATTTAACAGATACATATTTTGCCGAAATAAATGGTTCCCCTTTTCTAGCAAACTTGCTAAACAAAAAACCAATTTGTATTGCACAAATAACCCAGCAGGAACAGAGGATATGAAAAATAAAAATACCAAGGATCAATTGTCACTTGGAAGAATCAATAACAAAGTGCTAGTAGTTGTCAAAATTGGCTTGATTATATATGTATTCTCTATGTACCCTACAGAAATTATCCCTAAAGCATGAGTAGAATTTCAGTCAATTAGCTATCACCCTTCCCATTTATCGTCCGCATCAATAAATCTATAACCCAGTCAACTTGTTCAAATAATGAAGCAAAAATTGATGTCACCAACCCAATATTCCCCAATATTCTATATCATCAATTCTCCAAGAATATCCAAAAAATTAAAAGAATATTGCTTATAACACTTAATAATATTGATAATAGGGCCAAGTTATGGTGTTGAAAAGTTGCCAACTGTGAATATTTCTTATAACACTTCAATAATATTGTACTTTGAATCAATCTGAATTCATATTTAATCTATTCCTTTTAATAAATAATATACTGGTCATTTCTACTACTCACCTACGCAAGAGATGAGTAGAACAACAATAACAAATCAACATCATCATAATCATAACAAATAACAGAGTCAGAAGAATGTTAACCTTGTTCAGATTGTGCTCTAAGAGCTTCTCTGCTGATATTTATGTTGAAGCTCTTATAAACAGTGGAGCGGAGAGTGAAACACACTTTGGCAATTGCTTTGCGCAGTAGTTAGCAACCGACACCAAACAACGTCGCTTCTTGCACAAAATGTAAAGATGCATAACACTTTGGACTAGTATTACCTGCTTCAATATATGAATATATATCTTAGGATTAAAATTAAATATTTTTTTATGCAGATACAAATTTAATGCCTAATTTTTCATCTCTAATAAAAATCTAATATATATAAACTTCAGTCAATCTATTTTGAAATTTATAAATTTATAATACAAGACAATCACAAGTATCCTTGAATTTCAAATTTAATTATTTGTTATTGTATATCATCTATATCTATTTCTCGCAACCCCAACCTACTCTGTTTTTTCCCCTTAATTATCTATGTATTAATCTATTTTATCTTTCTAAATGAAGTGTTATTCTTTATATCTCAAAGTTATTTAAACTAAAATTTAAAGTGTTATGCAAATCAAGTTACTTTATTTAGTCTTTATTTTTCTCTCTATTTATTGACATCTTTACATTTTGATTCAGCAATTAATAATGTTGAATATTTAATAAAATTTCAAATATTATCTTTTATACAAGATTTATCAAATATTTAAAACCAACTGCAAAGAGTATAATTGGATAAAAGATAACATAAAAAATAAAAAATATGAGAAGCAGAAAGTTAAAAGGTGAAAAATAACATTAGTTTATTGGATAACAGAGTAACGAAAGGATTGGGTTTAAAAAGATTTGGATAAATTAAAATCTGAAACTATAAATATAAAAATTGAATCATCAGTTTATTGTCTAGTACCGTGCATTGTGATTCTTTTTGCAGTATACTATAAATGCAATAACTTTGAGTGTTCTTTTCTGAAGAAAGATTTTTCTGACCTTAAAAATGTTGTACTATAATTTATGAAACAGTATCAAACAATGACATAATGTAGTTCTCTTTTCCCCCAAGCTGTATCCTCAACTATTAATTATAATGCTAACCACTAAATGAATTATCATTAGACTAGTTACTGGTCAAGTTTATTTGTTTCTCAGCCTACAATAAATTTCTTGGTTCAATGTCTTTTGCAGATCCCTACTCATAGTGTTGGCAATTTTTATACATCATGCGAAAGGTACTCGAGGTGTCTAGATAATAAGCGAGTATATACTCTGGTTAGAATTATCTTTTACAATTATTTACAATCTGGTCTCATTACTTAATAGAAAAAATAACAGAGCAACCCATTCTTGCTGATCATGAACAAATGTATGTATACTCTAATTAGAATTAAATTTTACAAGATAAAATTATAATCTGCTAGTTAATTAAGATCAATTAGCTATCTAGCTAGTCAAATCTAAAGTGTTCAAATAGTTTAAGTTATGACAGAAACATAAAACTGATTACCGAGCTGAGCCTGCTCATTATAGAACAAGTCGAATGAATGAAATCCCTAACTCTAAACAGCATCAATTAACCCAAATTGGCATAATATATAGACAAACTCTCGATCAGACTTCTGAACCAAGAATGTAAATAAGAAGAAAAGATCAGTTATTAAAGAACGAACCAGATGAAAGGGGAGAGGCCGCGATACGGCGATAGCTCAACTTGGCGGACGGCTGAGAATGGTGGAACTATTTCACCCACGATTGATGAGAAGCACGGATGGCAGCTTGGTGGGCTTCTGTAATTATGGGCAAAAGCTCAAGAAATTGGGGGTTGCTCAGCAAAATTGGGGTAGTCGATTAATGGTTGTAACATGACAAGGGGGAACTCACAAATTGAATTATGATCAGGGGGTCACTTGGGTGGGTTCTTCCACTGATGAATTAGGGTTTTCCTCCTATGTGTTTGGCGCGCTCCAAACTTCAACTCGCGGGTTTCTGAACAATTTGGGGAGAATCAATTGGTGGAAACTCGAATAAGAGGGAATTGAAACTATTAATTGAAACTTACCTAGCGGCGTTTCTTGAAGTAGTCGCCAGGATACGTTGCTGAACGAGGGGTGGGCGTGTTTCGCGCCTCTGTTGTTGCTTCTCTTCGCGCCAAGAAGTCACGCCCAAAAGAGGGGACTTGAAGAAATCGCTCCCAAATGAGCGGCGGTTGTCACTGGCTAGCCACTATCCAGTGGTGCATGGCGGCATCTGCCATACCGCCACTCACTTCTGCCGCTATCTTTCGATTTCTCGGCGATTATGGGCATTGCCACTATTTAGTCGCCGCTATCCTCCGCCCCTACTGTAGTGTTAGTATAACATATCAAATGAATAATAATGTTAGAGGATATTAGAATTTATTATTTTTTATTATTAATTAGTTATTAATATTTAAAAGTATAGGATAAAGTATATTATTGAATTATTAAACTAAAAAACTAAACTAAAAAAATTAAATTAATGACTAAAAAATAAACATCAATTGTAAGCTAAAATCCATAAAATAAATAGGCTAACAATTTAAACCATGTCTATTTACATGACCACTTTAACGTGATCCAATAGGGAACCCGATGATGATGATGATGATGATGACGATGATTATTATTATTATTATTATTATTATTAGAGTGAATATTCATCCTAACTCCTAATAATTTTTCGAAGGATTATGAAGTCTTTAATAAAAAAATATAATTTTCGACTTTTGATATTTAACTTTGTGAGATTGATTAATCTCTTTTTTAATGGTCTCTTTCCGAAATATGTTTATATGACATGTTAATTACTAATATATATTTTATTTAATTTTTATAAGTAAAAATAATTTAAAAATCACTAATATTTTTTAGTTTTATTTTTAGACAATAAATTTAACCAATGTATTCAAAAAAATAAATAAACGTCCTGATAGTTATCCCCAAAAAATAATAAGACTCCCAACAAAAAAGAATTTGTCAATCCTAATTGACTCTTAACTAGGGGTGCACAAGACCCGGTCCGGCCCGAAAACTCGGACCGGGCCTGGCGACTTCGGGACTAATTTAGCCCGGCTTCGTTATGGTCCGGTCAGACCTGAGATTTCAATAGATAGCCCCAGTTATTTATTAAATCGGGTTCGGGCCAAGGCTCGGGTCACCCGGTCCCGGCCCGTTGGACCCGTGTAGGTGTTAGTTAAAAAAAATATGCATTCTGTTTGGCTTTCAGGCTTTGTGTTCAATACTTCAATGTTCACTCCACACTTCACAGTCCACAATGCTCAGGTGCTAGGGCACACAACCCAGTAATCCACACTCTCTCTCACACAAACTCTTTTACCTGAGCGCAGCAGCGCAACCCCAACGGTTAGTGGAGAGCTCCTCCTTCACACTTCCATGCTATTTCTGCTTCTTAATCTTACCTCACTCTCTCCTTCTCACCACCAATTGTCTCCTACACCACCAATTGTCTTTAATTTTTTGCTGTCCCCTTTTTTCACCTTCTTCTTCTTTCTGCACCACGTTAGATCAACCACTATAGCAACTCATCGTCAACCACCACGTGTGCCAGCAACTCGCCGTCAACCTCCTCTCAGAGACTCAGAGTACTCACCGACGCATTGTTCATCGCAAGACACAGAGCAGGTAATTTTTTTGTTAAAAATCATTGATTTTCATTTTTTTCCTGTAACTACTGGTCTACTGGGTGCTAAATAGTAAATACTTCACTTATTTTGTTTGCTTTGTTATTTTTTGGGAGAGAACTGATAAAATTGTTGATATTGCTTTTGCCATAATTAGTTTAATTCTGAGGAAAACTAACAAAAATGATTTTTTTTGTTTAATTTTTTGGTTTGTATTTTGAATACTTCAATGATGAGTGTTACAAGTTAGATGAAAGTAGGAAAAAATTGTTGATGATTAGAAATAGCAATTAGCAAATAAGAGGAATTGGGATATATTGTAAATTTCTGTTTAGGAAGTAGGAACAATAATTTGATTTTCATAATTTACACCACCAATAATTATAATTGATTCCTTTAATTTCAAATTTGATGTTATTTAGAAATCAAATTTCTTGATTTGTGCACTTTATGTTATTGTGAGTAAATGCCAATAAACATTTCTAATTCATGCCAATATCGAAAAATATAGTAAATGCCACCCTGTTCATGAATGAAATATTCCACTAAGGATTAGGCTAGTGATATAATCAATACTAAGATAATCAAAGGGAGTTATCCTGTATTATATTGTCCTTTTTAGAATAGAAGTTAAGTAAAAAAGGGTATACAAGCTTTCCTTTTAAGTTTTATAATATGGTTAGGAGATAGGAAAATAATGAGAAAGGATAGTAAAGCGAATTAATTCCTTTGTTTCAGAGTTTGAATACAGCTAGCAAGTAAAAGGAACTCAAGGGTGATAACTTGGCCAAAGCTTACCTAGACCATTTCTTAATTAAGACGTCATAACAGGGGAAAATATAGTAAATGTATAGTGATGATCCAAGTGTTATGACTTATGAATTTTTCTTATTTGTTAAAATTTAAATGATGAGATTCAACAGTTGTTTAAGTATGTTGGTTGTTATTTAGATATATTGTATTTATGTTCAGTTATTTAAGTATGCTCAGTTTTTTTAGAGTTATTGTTAAATAAACTTTTTTTTATGTTTAGATAAATACAAATGGAAGGAGGAGATCCTAGTTTTATTGCAATCCAAAGTAACGAAGACAACAAAGCTATGGACATAGAACATGAGGTTGCTACTGCTCCTATCCCAACTCCTGTCGCACCTCCCATCTCAGAAAATATTAATGAGGAAAACAAGGTTGAAAATAACGAGGGACAGCAGGCTACTCGCAAGGGAAAAAAGTCTTATGTTTGGACGCATTTTAAACAGCTTCCATTTAGCGAGACTAATAGAGAGCACAAGGCCAAATGTAATCACTGTCGAAAAGTATATCTATGTCACCCAACTAGACATGGCACAAATTCTATGAATAAACACTTGAAAGTTTCTCACAAGTGGATATTTACAAAAGTAGGCAAAAATAGGACACTTCATGGCTATATGCCTAAGGTTGGTGAAGAAGGTGAAGCCAGCAAAACTTGCACCAAAGTCAATGGCTATAGCTTGGAAGATTGTAGAAAGGCAATGGCTGAGTTTATTATCCTTGATGAACACCCTTTTAAAGTGGTTGAAGAGATTGGATTTTGCAAAATGATTAATCGATTTGAGACAAGATTCACTGTACCATCTAGGATGACAATGTCAAGAGATTGCTTTCAGCTTTATTTAGATGAGAAAAAAAACTTAAAGCTTGGTTGGAAAAGTCATGTGCTCGAGGTTGTTTGACATCAGATTGTTGGACATCAAATCAAAATTTTAGCTACATGAGTCTAACTGCACATTTCGTTGATGACAAATGGAAGCTACAAAAGAGAATTCTCAACTTTTGCTTGATTGAGAACCACAAGGGCGAAAAAATAGGAAGGGAAATCGAGACATGTTTGAGGGAGTGAGGAATTGAAAAAGTCTTCACAATCACATTAGACAATGCATCTTCAAATGACGGGACTATCACTTACCTTCAAAGGAAATTAGCTACAAGGGGTGGATTGGTGTGCGGAAAAAAATATTTGCAAATGAGGTGTTGTGCTCATGTTCTCAACTTGATAGTGAATGACGGGATTAAAGAGCAATATGCCTCCATTGAAAGCATTCAGAATGCTGTTAGGTATGTTAGATCTTCTCCCCAAAGAATTAAAAAATTTAAAGAATGCATTGAGGCTGAGTTGATAGAGTCTAAAAGTCTTGTTTGTTTGGATGTTCCAACTAGATGAAATTCCACCTATCTAATGTTGGAACATGCTGAAAAATTTGAAAAAACTTTTGATAGACTTTATGATCAAGAAACTGATTTCTTTAGATGGTTTGGAGAGGATTGTGGGGGGTAAAAAGAAAGTTAGTCCACCCACGGCACTTGATTGGCAACATGCTAGGCTATTCATTGATTTTTTGAGAATTTTCTATGAGATTACTTTGTGTTTCTCATCTTCTTTACATGTTACTTCAAACAAATGCTTTCATGAAATTGCATCTATACATTCTCAACTAACATCTTGGAGCCACAACAATTCTGAATTATTGGAAACTATGGCATGCTCTATAAAGGCTAAATACGATAAATATTGGGGACCAGTTGACAAGTTTAATCCTTTGATACTTGTTGCCGTTGTTTTAGATCCTCGATACAAACTTGATTATCTTTCATGGTGTTTGGAGGATATATATGATAAGGAAGTGGCTACTAGTATGACTAGTTTTGTGAAATTTACATTGGAGACATTGTACAAATTTTATTCAAAAGAAATTGTAGATGATAAAGTTTTTAATGATGTTGGCGGTCCCTCTAGAGATGTTTTGGATGATAAAGATACTGGTCAGTCTAGTGCTAAGGGTGTTGCTGCAAATAGAGTGAATTTGTGGAAAAAACAAAAGAAGGAAAAAGCTAATGCAGATAGCAAATCAGATGTTGAGAAATATTTGGCCGAAGATCCTGTAGATGTGGAAGATGAGAATTTTGATATATTGGCTTGGTGAAAATTAAATGGATCAAAATATAGAATTCTTTCTCTCATAGCTCGTGATGTCTTTGGTATTCCAGTTTCAACTGTCGCATCTGAGTCATGCTTTAGTACCGGTGGTCGTGTGGTTGATCTTTACCATAGCTCTTTGTCACCAAAAATGGTAGAAGTTTTAATCTGCACTCAAAGTTAGTTGTATCCATCTAAGCAGATATTTAAAGAGCTTGAGTTTGATCAATTTGACAGTAGTGACAAGATTGTTAATGGTATATTTACTTTATGATATTTTTATTCCTTCTTTATTACTTAATTTAATTCAAATAATAATCTTGAGAGACTAATTTCTATGTTTTGCAGATGTTACTAAAAATATCCACACAACAAGAATCAAGTTCACAACCTTGAGAGCAAGCTATGAATCAAATGAATTTTGTTATGTAGTTGTTTACTACTTAATATTTTGTTGTTATTAGTTAGTATGACACTATAAATTATTATCATTATGTTAATCTTGTGTTGGTTATTAACTTTATTTTAATTGTCTTTTGAACTTTGAATGTTTAGTGTGTAATTGACATAATTATTATTATGAAACTTTAAATTATTATTATTAGACTCTAAATTATTATTATGTGAATGTTGTGATGTTATGGAATAATTATTTTTCAAAATTTAGAGGTTTAAGAGATGTAGAATCTAACTTTTGGTGATGTCATGATAAAGTTGATCAAGACCCGGGTTTCACCCGGTATAGACCCGACTTTAGTGTGACCCGAAAGTAACACGATTTCATCGGATTTAGGGCCGAGTAAGGGTCTCATAAATAGACCAGGTCATTATTTAAGGTCGGGTTTGGGTCAACGCGAACCCGGCTTCACCCGGCCCCATGTGCACCCCTACTCCTAACGGATAAATCAACCGTTTAACATAGCATGTAGGTTTATTTCATTAATACAGAGAAAAAACATTGATAGAAAGGCTAATTAGTCTCACAAAAGTAAAGATTAAGGATAAAAAATAATATTTTTTTAGAATCTCATTGTCTTTTAAGATCATTGTCAAAGATTATTATTATTATTATTATTATTATTATTATTATTATTATTATTATTATTATTATTATTATTATTAGTAGAGTGAATATCCATCCTAACTCCTAATAATTTTTTCGAAAGATTACGAGGTCTTTAATAAAAAAATGATAACATTTTCGACTTTTGATATTTAACTTTGTGAGATTGATTAAGCCTTTTTTAATGATCTCTTTCCAAAACATGTTTATATGACATGTTAATTACTAATATATATTTTATTTAATTTTTATAAGTAAAAATAATTTAAAAATCATTAATATTTCTCAGTTTTATTTTTACACAATAAATTTAACTAATGTATTTAAAAAAAATTAATGGCCCTGATTTAGTTATCTCCAAAAAATAATAAGACTCCCAACAAAAAAGAATTTGTCAATCCTAGTTGACTCTTAACGGATAAATCAACCGTTTAACATAGCATGTATGTTTATTTCATTAATACAGAGAAAAAATATTGATAAAAAGGTAATTAGACTCACAAAAGTAAAGATTAAGGACCAAAGTAATATTTTTTTTAGAATCACATTGTCTTTTAAGATCATTGTCAGAGATTATTATAATTATTATTATTATTATTAGAGTGAATATCCTTTCCACCAACTCTTGATAATTTTTTCGAAGGATTATGAGGCCCTGAATAAAAGAAAAAAAATTATTGCCGGCCTTTAATATTTAACTTTGTGAGATTGATTAACCCTTTTTTTAATGATGTCTCTCCGGAACATGCTTATATGACATGTTAATTACTAAGATATATTTTATTTAATTTTTATAAATAAAAATAATTTAAAAATCACTAATATTTGTCAGTTTTACAAGATAAATTTAACCAATGTATTTAAAAAAATAAATAAACGGCCTTGATAGTTATCCCAAAAAATAATAAGACTCCCAACAAAAAAAATCTGTCAATCCTAGCTAGCTCTTAACGGATAAATCAACAGTTTAATAATCATTGATAGAAATACTAATCAGTCTCACAAAAGTAAATATTAAAGACGAAAAATAATATTTTTTTAATAATCTCATTGTCTTTTATGATAATTGTTAGAGACTACTATTACTACTACTAGAGTGAATCCATCCCAACTCCTGATAATTTTTACGAAGGATTATGAGTCCCTGGATAAAAAAAATATCATTTCCTCCTTTGATATTTAACTTTGTGAGATTGATTAACTCCTTTTTTAATGATCTCTCTACGAAACATGTTTATGTGACATGTTAATCACTAATATATATTTTATTTAATTTTTATAAGTAAAAGTAATTTAAAAATCACCAATATTTCTCAGTTTTACATGATAAATTTAACAAATGTATTTAAAAAACAACAAAAAGAAATTGTCAATTCTAGTTGGCTCTTAACGAATAAATCAATAATTTAACATATCATGTAGGCTGATGACTGCGCATCATATATCCTTTTTCTTATCTAAAAGGGCCATAAAAAGAGCATAATCTCACTGAATCAATACAATTTCATGAACCAAATGATATATATTATGGTACATTACTTTGAAATAGGTTTGTACTGAATTTTAGGTGAAAAGAGCAATAAAAAGGAGGAAAAACACAATGAGTGTGCCACTTGGAATCTGGGCATGGCACGTCAAGCTTTTGAAGCCTATTCTCATCAATGGGTGTGCCATTTGGTGTTCTGGCGTGGCACGCCAGGCAGACATTCTAGCAAGATAGATTGAAGAGTTCAACATGGGCGTGCCACTTGATGTCGAAGGCGTGGCACGCCAACCTTAATTGTGACTTAGGCGTGCCACTTGGTGCTATTGGCATGGCACGCCAGTTCAAATGGCCAGAGAGGAGATTTCGGTGCATCATTGAAGGCGTGGCACGCCATTTTCACAACATATGGGGAGTGGCACACCAGAAGTGGGCGTGGCACGCCGAGCTACCTAACAAACTGACTTAGTCACCTTCAAATGGGCATAACTTGAGTTACAGAGATCCAAATGAGTTGATTCTAAAAGCGATCGAAAGCTGACATCCAGGACTTTTCAACTATATATAATACTTTATAGTGGACATTCATTTTGTGGCCCAACCAACTCCATACTTTCAACGTTGCAAAGTGGGTCATACTCCAAAGGGCAAAATCAAGTGGGAGTGGCACTTGGAACCACATGCCAACTTCTTTCTGCAGCCCCCAACCTTCAACCAAGCCCACTCTAACTCTCATTCAAGCCACACTCATCAATCAATCAAGACCACAAGAAGAATCTAGAATAGTTTATTTTCATTTTATTGTAATTTACTTTTAATTTCATTTAAGTTTCTAATTTAGGAGAGCCTATATAAAGGCCTTAGTTTCATAGAATTAGGCATGCTGGATTGGGGGGAAGTCTTAGGACCCTCTCTGTTCACCATCAATTTATTCTCTTTTCTTTCTTACTTTTGTAAATATCTTTTAGTTATGAATTACTAACTCTTTTCATTGGGAAAGAGAGCTCTATTGTTTTTCAATGGATTGATTATTTTTATTCTTCTTCTTCTATTCATCTCTCTTTGATTCACTAGAAAGAATTTTGTTCTTCATTCTAGCATTCAATTATCTTGGAAAAGAGATTGAATGTAATTGGGTTTTATGGGAACCTTGTAAGAGAAAACATAAAATCATGCTTGAAATTCTTTCTCACACTTGAGTAGAATCTGGGTTTTGGTGTTTGGATATGGTGACATATAATTCTCCCATTACTTGGACCTATGATGCTGTGTGGTATAATCTGGGAACAAGCTTCATCTCCTCTCATGAGCAACTAGACCAAGGAATTGGCTATTTATCAAGATTGGAGAGATTGAGTTACCAAGGGATTGAGACTCAATCACTCATGATTGCCAAGAGGTCAATGAGTTGCATGATTGAAGATGAGATGAAATCAATTAATCTGGAGAATACAATATCTCTTGATCCCAATGTTTATTTTAACTTTTCTTTCTTTTATTTACTTTATGGTCATTTACATTCCAGCACTTTACTTTCTAGTACTTTACTTTTTTTGCCATTTACTTTCTTGCACTTTATTGCTTTCCTTTAATTTCAAGTCATTTACATTTTCTTGTTTGCTTATCACTCAAAATCTGAATAGTCTAACCAGGATAATTAATCAACTATTACTTGCTTAATCCAATTAATCTTTGTGGATATGATCCCACTCCATTGTGGGTTATTACTTGACGACAATTTGGTGCGCTTGCCAAAGAACGGATTCATTATATGTGGGTAGTGAAATCCGGTCACCAAGTTTTATGGCGCCGTTGCCGGAGATTAATTGTGATTAACAAACTATCGGTTGGTTGATTACCTAGATTAGACACTTTTCTTCTTTCTTTTTGTTTTTTTTGTCATTGAGTTTCTTTTTATTTTCTCTTGCTACTAAGGTGTTTGTGTTATTGCCTCACTAAAAAACCCTCATATGTGATAATGAAGATTCCAATTTCTTTTGGTGATTATTATTTAAGACAGAGCATTTTACAAGTAAGAATGGAGTTTACCTCACATTTTGATCTATCATGTCATATGGGATATTGCCCACCACCAAAAAATTATTCTAGTCATTATCCTAATGGTAGCTGAGAATATCACCAAGGAATGATAGAGTATGAGCAATCAAATAAAATGAAATACCTCCCAGAGCCACAAAATAGTTCATATTATTATGATAACTACCGAAATTTTGGCTGGGATTTTAATGCTGCATACCCCATTCATCAAGGACTATCATCCCGTAATTGTCCAACCTATGCACCTCCACAAAACCTTTTAAAATTTGCAATAGAAGAACTCTCCAAGAGATATCTCTTCATTGTCCAACTCAGTGAGTTTTTAAGGCAAAATGTAAGAGAGGTGATTGAAGATATAGAAATCTCAATGAGAAATCAAGAAGAGGAAATGAGACAATTGGCATAATATTTTGTTGATGAAACAACCAATGTCTTCCCAAGGCCAGGGGAAGAATATCATGCCATCAGCTCAAGGAGTGGAGAAGTGCTTAATAAGGATGAAAATGAGGAATTGGTAGAGCAAGAGAAAGAGATCCTTGTACCAAGTGAGCTACTATTCCAAGATGTTCTTGATAAAGAGGATACTCTAACCATCCCACAACACCCAAGTGTTGAAATCAAAGAAGTGAAGGCAATCAACAAAAACACCAAAAAGAGAATTATGACCAAGGAACAAAGGACTATATGCATGAAGAACAAAAGGTCAACTGCAAACAATCCAACCCCTACCTCAACAAGTAAAGCAAATCAAGAAAACAACAAAAGAAATCTTGCTGGGAGGCTGATGAGCGGATAATTTATACGCTTTTTGGCATTGTTTTTAGGTAGTTTTTAGTAAGTTCAAGCTACTTTTAGGGATGCTTTCATTAGTTTTTATGTTAAATTCACATTTCTGGACTTTACTATGAGTTTGTGTATTTTTCTGTGATTTCAGGTAATTTCTGACTGAAATTGAGGGACTTGAGCAAAACTCTGAAAAAGGCTGACAAAAAGACTGCTGATGCTGTTGGAATCTGACCTCCCTGCACTCGAAATGGATTTTCTGGAGCTACAGAACTCCAAATGGCGCGCTCTCAACGGTGTTGGAAAGTAGACATCTAGAGCTTTCCAGCAATATATAATAGTCCATACCTTATTCGGGAATTAACGACGTAAACTGGCGCTCAACGCCAGTTCCATGTTGCTGTCTGGAGTAAAACGCCAGAAACACGTCACGACCCGGAGTTGAACGCCCAAAACACGTTATAACTTGGCGTTCAACTCCAATAAAAGCCTCAGCTCGTGGATAGATCAAGCTCAGCCCAAACATACACCAAGTGGGCCCCGGAAGTGGATTTATGCATCAATTACTTACTTCTGTAAACCCTAGTAGCTAGTTTATTATAAATAGAACTTTTTACTAGTGTATTAGATATCTTGGGACGTTTAGTTCTCAGATCATGGGGACTGGCCTCTCGGCCATGCCTGAACCTTTCACTTATGTATTTTCAACGGTGGAGTTTCTACACACCATAGATTAAGGGTGTGGAGCTCTGCTGCACCTCAAAGTTTCAATACAATTACTACTATTTTCTATTCAATTCCCTTTATTCCTATTCTAAGATATTCGTTGCACTTCAACCTGATGAATGTGATGATCCGTGACACTCATCATCATTCTCACCTATGAACGCGCGTGACTGACAACCACTTCCGTTCTACCTTAGGCCGGGCGCATATCTCTTAGATTCTCCAACAGAATCTTTGTGGTATAAGCTAGATAGATGGCGGCATTCATGGGGATCCGAAAAGTCTAACCTTGTCTGTGGTATTCCGAGTAGGATCCTGGGAATCCGGAAAGTCTCACGTTGTCTGTGGTATTCCGAGTAGGATTCCGGTATTGAATGACTGTGACGAGCTTCAAACTCCTGAAGGCTGGGCGTTAGTGACAGACGCAAAAGGATCAATGGATTCTATTCCAACCTGATTGAGAACCGACAGATGATTAGCCGTGCTGTGACAGAGCATTTGGACCATTTTCACTGAGAGGATGGGATGTAGCTATCAACAAGGGTGATGCCTCCAGACGATTAGCCGTGCAGTGACAGCGCATAGGACCATTTTCCCGAGAGGATTAAAAGCAGCCATTGATGATGGTGATGCCCTACATACAGCTTGCCATGGAAAGGAGTAAGAAGGATTGGATGAAAGCAATAAGAAAGTAGAGATTCGAAAGGATTCTAGCATCTCCACACGCCTATCTGAAACTCCCACTATTGATTTACATAAGTATTTTTATCCCTTTTTATTTTCTATTTATTATTAATTTTCGAAATCCATAAACCATTTAATCTGCCTAACTGAGATTTACAAGGTGACCATAGCTTGCTTCATACCAACAATCTCTGTGGGATCGACCCTTACTCACGTAGGGTATTACTTGGATGACCCAGTACACTTGCTGGTTAAGTTGAACGGAGTTGTGTCCACACATAGTTGAAAAAGCAATGAATTTTACAAAATACAATAACAAAGGAATCACAATTTCGTCCACCAAGTTTTTGGCGCCGTTGCTGGGGATTGTTCGAGTTTGGACAACTAACGGTTCATCTTGTTGCTCAGATTAGGTAATTTTCGTTTCAAAAACTTTTTCAAAATTTTTCTTTTCTTTTTCGTTTTTCCAACTTTATTTTCGAAAAATTTTAATAAAAATCCAAAAAAAATCATAAAATCATAAAAATAAAAAATATTTTGTGTTCTTGTTTGAGTCTTGAGTCAATTTTTAAGTTTGGTGTCAATTGCATATTTTTAAAATTTTTTCTTGCATTTTTCGAAAATTCAGGCATTCATGGTGTTCTTCATGATCTTCAAGTTGTTCTTGACAAGTCTTCTTGTTTGATCTTGATGTTTTCTTGTTTTGTGTTGTTTGTTATTTTTTATGTGCATTTTTCGTTTGTTAGAGTCCATGCATTAAAGATTTCTAAGTTTGGTGTCTTGCATGTCTTCTTTGCATTAAAATTTTTTTCAAAAATATGTTCTTGATGTTCATCATGATCTTCAAAGTATTCTTGGTGTTCATCTTGACATTCATAGTGTTCTTGCATGCATTTTGTGTTTTGATCCAAAATTTTTATGTTTTGGGTCATGTTTGTGTTTTTTCTCTCTCATAATTAAAATTTCAAAAATCAAAAAAATTATCTTTTCCTTATTTCCCTCCACATTTTCGAAATTTTGGGTTGACTTGGTCAAAAATTTTTAAAATTAGTTGTTTCTTACAAGTCAAGTCAAATTTTCAAAAATTTAAAAATCTTATCTTTTCAAAATCTTTTTCAAAAATTATATCCTTTTCAATTTTTCGAAAATTTCAAAAATATTTTTCAAATTATTTTCAAAATCTTTTTCTTATCTTTATATCATATTTTCGAAATTACATTAACATTTGATGTGACTGATTCAAAAATTTGAAGTTTGTTACTTTCTTGTTAAGAAAGGTTCAATCTTTAAGTTCTAAAATCATATCTTTTAGTTTCTTGTTAGTTAAGTAATTTTAAAATTAAATCTTTTTCAAACATATCTTTTTATCCTTTATCTTATCTTTTTCAAAAATTTTATCTTTTTCAAAATTTTGATTTCAAAATATCTTATCTAACTTCTTATCTTCTTATCTTTTTAAATTTTGATTTTAATATCTTTTTCAACTAACTATTTGACTTTTTGTTTGTTTCTTATCTTTTTCAAAACCACCTAACTACTTTTTCCTCTCTAATTTTCGAAAATATCTCACCCCTTTTTCAAAAATTCTTTTTAATTAACTAATTGTTTCATGTTTTAATTTTAATTACATCTTATCTCTAATTTTCGAAAATTACTAACCCCTTTTTAAAATTATCTTCGAACTTTCTATCCCTTCTCACTTATTCTATTTAATTATTTAATTACTAACACTTCTCTTCATCTCTCTTCATCTAAAAAAAAAGAATCCGAACCCACTCTTCTGCATTCTTCTCCCCTTTCTTTTTCTACTAACATAAAGAAATCTCTATACTGTGACATAGAGGATTCCTCTTCTTTTCTTGTTTTCTTCTCTTTCATATGAGCGGGAACAGGGAAAAAGGTACTCTTGTTGAAATTGATCCTGAACCTGAAAGGACTCTGAAAAGGAAATTAAGAGAAACTAAATTACAACAATCCAGAAACAACCTTTCAGAAATTTTCGAACAAGAGAAGGAGATGGCAGCCGAAAATAATAATAATGCAAGGAGAATGCTTGGTGACTTCACAAAGCCAACGTCCAAATTTGATGGAAGAAGCATCTCCATTCCTGCCATTGGAGCCAACAACTTTGAGCTGAAACCTCAGCTAGTTGCCTTAATGCAACAAAACTGCAAGTTTTATGGACTTCCATCTGAAGATCCTTATCAGTTTTTAACTGAGTTCTTGCAGATCTGTGAGACTGTAAAGACGAATGGAGTTGATCCTGAAGTCTATAGACTCATGCTTTTCCCTTTTGCTGTAAGAGACAGAGCTAGAATATGGTTGGATTCACAACCTAAGGATAGCCTGGACTCCTGGGATAAGCTGGTCACAGCCTTCTTGGATAAATTATTTCCTCCTCAAAAGCTGAGCAAGCTGAGAGTGGATGTTCAAACCTTCAAACAAAAAGATGGTGAATCCCTCTATGAAGCTTGGGAAAGATACAAGCAGCTGACCAAAAGATGTCCATCTGACATGTTTTCAGAATGGACCATATTAGATATATTCTATTATGGTCTATCTGAATTTTCGAAAATGTCATTGGACCATTCTGCAGGTGGATCTATTCACCTAAAGAAAACGCCTGAAGAGGCTCAAGAACTCATTGATATGGTTGCAAACAACCAATTCATGTACACTTCTAAGAGGAATTCCGTGAATAATGGGATACCTCAGAAGAAAGGAGTTCTTGAAATTGATGCTCTGAATGCCATATTGGCTCAGAACAAAGTGTTGACTCAGCAAGTCAACATGATCTCTCAAAGTCTGAATGGATGGCAACATGCATCCAACAGTACTAAGGAGGCAGCTTCTGAAGAAGCTTATGATCCTGAGAACCCTGCCATGGCAGAGGTTAATTACATGGGTGAACCTTATGGAAACACCTATAACTCATCATGGAGAAATCATCCAAATTTCTCATGGAAGGATCAACAAAAGACTCAACAAGGCTTTAACAATGGTGGACGCAATAGGCTGAGCAATAGCAAGTCTTTCCCATCATCTTCTCAGTAACAGACAGAGAATTCTGAACAAAACACTTCTAATTTAGCCAATCTAGTCTCTGATCTGTTCAAAGGCCACTTTCAATTTCATTAGTGAAACAAAATCCTCCATCAGAAATCTAGAGGCACAAGTGGGTGGTGCACGAAATTGCAATCACACTTTTGCAATCCCGCACAACTAACCAGCAAGTGCACTGGGTCGTCCAAGTAATACCTTGCGTGAGCAAGGGTCGATCCCACGGAGATTGTCGGCTTGAAGCAAGCTATGGTTATCTTGTAAATCTTAGTCAGGATATCAGAAATTATCAGGATTGATTGTAAAAAGTAAAAGAACATGAAATGGTTACTTGTATTGCAGTAATGGAGAATAGGTTGAGGTTTTGGAGATGCTCCATCTTCTGAATCTCTGCTTTCCTACTGTCTTCTTCTTCAAACACGCAAGGCTCCTTCCATGGCAAGCTGTATGTAGGGTTTCACCGTTGTCAATGGCTACCTCCCATCCTCTCATTGGAAATGTTCAACGCACCCTGTCACGGCACGGCTATCCATCTGTCGGTTCTCAATCAGGCCGGAATAGAATCCAGTGATTCTTTTGCGTCTGTCACTAACGCCCCGCCTTCAGGAGTTTGAAGCACGTCATAGTCATTCAGTCATTGAATCCTACTCAGAATACCACAGACAAGGTTTAGACCTTCCGGATTCTCTTGAATGCCGCCATCAGTTCTAGCTTATACCACGAATATCCCAATTAAAGAATCCAAGAGATAACTACTCAATCTAAGGTAGAACGGAGGTGGTTGTCAGGCACACGTTCATGGTTGAGAATGATGACGATTGTCACGGATCATCACATTCATCTGGATTAAGAACAAGTATTATCTTAGAATGGAAGCAAGCATGATTGAATAAGAAACAGTAGTAATTGCATTAATCCATCAAGACACAGCAGAGCTCCTCACCCCCAACCATGGGGTTTAGAGACTCATGCTGTGGAAAGTACACAAAGAAAACGTGTAAAGTGTCATGAGGTCCTGTTACAATGTCAAAAGATCCTATTAATAGCAAAACTAGTAGCCTAGGGTGTACAGAAATGAGTAAATGACAGAAAAATCCACTTCCGGGCCCACTTGGTGTGTGCTTGGGCTGAGCATTGAAGCATTTTCGTGTAGAGGCCTTTTCTGGAGTTAAACGCCAGCTTTCATGCCAGTTTGGGCGTTTAACTCCAAGTTTTATGCCAGTTCCGACGTTTAACGCTGGAATTTCTGAGGCCGAATTGCTACGCCGGTTTGGGCCATCAAATCTTGGGCAAAGTATGGACTATCATATATTGCTGGAAAGCCCAGGATGTCTACTTTCCAACGCCGTTGAGAGCGCGCCAATTGGGTCTCTGTAGCTCCAGAAAATCCATTTCGAGTGCAGGGAGGTCAGAATCCAACAGCATCTGCAGTCCTTTTCAGTCTCTGAATCAGATTTTTGCTCAGAACCTTCAATTTCAGTCAGAAAATACCTGAAATCACAGAAAAACACACAAACTCATAGTAAAGTCCAGAAAAGTGAATTTTAACTAAAAACTAATAAAAATATACTAAAAACTAACTAAATCATACTAAAAACATACTAAAAACAATGCCAAAAAGCGTATAAATTATCCGCTCATCACAACACCAAACTTAAATTGTTGCTTGTCCCCAAGCAACTGAAAATCAAAATAGGATAAAAAGAAGAGAATATACTATAGACTCCAAAATATCAAAGAAACATAGTTCCAATTAGATGAGCGGGACTAGTAGCTTTTTGCCTCCGAACAGTTTTGGCATCTCACTCTATCCTTTGAAGTTCAGAATGATTGGCATCTATAAGAACTCAAAACTCAGATAGTGTTATTGATTCTCCTAGTTAAGTATATTGATTCTTGAACATAGCTAGTGTATGAGTCTTGGCTGTGGCCCAAAGCACTCTGTCTTCCAGTATTACCACCGGATACATACATGCCACAGACATATAATTGGGTGAACCTTTTTAGATTGTGACTCAGCTTTGCTAGAGTCCCCAATTAGAGGTGTCCAGGGTTCTTAAGCACACTTTTTTTGCCTTGGTTCACAACTTTATTTCTTTCTTTTTCTTCTCTTTTTTTTCGAAATTTTTTTTTTCACTGCTTTTTCTTGCTTCAAGAATCAATTTGATGATTTTTCAGATCCTCAATAACAGTTCTCTTTCTCCTCATTCTTTCAAGAGCCAACAATTTTAACATTCTTAAAACATCAAATTCAAAAGACATATGCACTGTTCAAGCATTCATTCAGAAAACAAAAAGTATTGTCACCACATCAAACTAATTCAACTAGTTTTAGAGATAAATTTCGAAATCCTGTACTTCTTGTTCTTTTGTGATTAAAGCATTTTTCATTTAAGAGAGGTGATGGATTCATAGGACATTCATAGCTTTAAGGCATAAACTTTAAATTTTATTAATAACAAGACTCAAATATAGATATAAGATGAGACTAGAAATAGAAAAACAAGAACAAAAACGAAAAAAAAAATAGGCTCCTAATGATAGAGGTGTTCACAGAGTTAGGACTCAACAACCTTGATTTTGAGAAGTGGATGCTCCCTCAGCTTGGGAGGAGAGCTTTTGGCGTTTCATCTCTTGGAGTTCACGCCCCTGCTTCTCTTGCTCCTTCCATTGTCTTCTTGGTGATTGGATGTTCAATGGGTATGAATTCATCTGCTTCCATCTTCACCCCAGCCTCTTTACAGAGCAAGGAGATCAAGCTTTGGTAAGCCAATTTGGTTACAGTGGAATTCCTATTTGCAATTGTGTAGATCTCACAGGCAATCATATGATGAACCTCCACTTCTTTTCCAAGCATAATGCAATGAATCATCACTGCTCTCTTGATGGTGACCTCAGAACGGTTGCTAGTGGGCAATATGGAACGCCCGATGAAGTCTAGCCAACCTCTTGCAATTGGCTTGAGGTCTCCCCTCTTGAGTTGGTTTGGGACACCCTTTGAATTGGTTATCCACTTAGTCCCAGGGAGGCATATGTCCTCTAGAACTTGATCCAACCCCTTATCTACTCTCACCATCCTCCTATTGAAGGAGTCAGGATCATCTTGCAGTTGAGGCAACTTGAAGATTTCTCTTATTTTGTCTAGATGAAAGTACATAACTTTCCCTCTGACCATAGTTCTGTAGGTATGGTAAGCGGTTCCAGTCATTCTCTGTTTATCTGTCAGCCACAGATTTGAGTAGAATTCCTGAACCATGTTCCTTCCAACCTTTGTCTCAGGATTGGTTAGAACTTCCCATCCTCTGCTTCGAATTTGCTCTTGGATCCCCGGATATTCATCTTCTTTCAGATCAAATTTAACTTCCGGGATCACTGACCTCAGACCCATTATTTTGTGATAATGGTCTTCATGTTCTTTAGTTAAGAACTTCTCTTGATTCCAAAGATTCTTTGGATTAGTCTCTTTCTTTCCTCTTAAATTGGTTTGTTTTCCCTTAGGAGCCATGATCGTGATGAATCTTGGCTTAGTGATCACGGAAAAGCACACCAAACTTAGAGGTTTGCTTGTCCTCAAGCAAAAGAAAAGAGAGAAGAGAGGGGGAGGAAGAGAAAATTCGAATGGTGTGGTGGAATGAGGGAGCCAAACGTGTATTTATAAGGTGGGGAGGGGAGTTTTCGAAAAAAAAGAGAAATTTGAAAGAAGATTTGAGAAGATTTGGAAAGAAATTGAGAGAAGGGTGAAATTTTTGAACAATGTTTGTAATTGATTTGAAATAAATTTGAAGGATGGTTTTGATTTTGAAGATTTGAAAGTGAATGATGAATGATTGAAGTGTGATTTTGTAGAAAAGTATGGGTGAGAAAAGGAAAGTTTGAAAAAATTTGATTTGAAAACAAAATTGTGGTCCCCCCACCTTGCTGGCGTTAAACGCCCAGAATGGCACCCATTCTGGCGTTTAACGCCCATTTGTTGCCCCTTTTGGGCGTTTAACGCCCAGCCAGGTGCCCTGGCTGGCGTTAAACGCCAGAAATCCTTTATCACTGGGCGTTTTTCTGAACGCCCAGGATGCTGCACACCTGGCGTTAAACGCCCAGAATGGTGCCCATTCTGGCGTTTAACGCCCAAAATGGTACCATTACTGGCGTTAAACGCCCAGAATGGTGCCCATTCTGGCGTTTAACGCCCAAAATGCCCCTTACTGGCGTTTTTTTGCCAGTAAGCTCATTTTCTCTGCTTTTTGAGCTGAATCCTTCTGTAACTCTGTGAATTCCTTCATTTTTGATACTTGCCTCTGTAAGAACAAATCATATAACCTCCTAATGACTGGGTTGCCTCCCAGCAAGCGCTTCTTTACTGTCTTTAGCTGGACCTTCACTGAGAATTACTCAAGTCTCAGTTTTGAGCACTCCTGCTCAAAATTGCCTTCAAGATAATGCTTGATTCTCTGTCCATTAACAATGAACTTTTTGTCAGAATCAATATCCTGAAGCTCAACATATCCATATGGTGACACTCCTGTGATCACATACGGACCCCTCCACCGGGATTTGAGTTTTCCTGGGAACAATTTGAGCCTGGAGTTGAAGAGCAGAACTTTTTGTCCTGGCTCAAAGACTCTGGTTGACAATTTCTTGTCATGCCACTTCTTTGCCTTTTCCTTATAAATTTTTGTATTTTCAAAGGCATTGAGTCTGAACTCCTCTAGCTCATTTAACTGGAGCAATCTTTTTTCACCAGCTAACTGAGCATCCATGTTTAGGAATCTAGTTGCCCAGTAGGCTTTATGTTCCAGTTCCACAGGCAAATGACAGGCCTTCCCATACACCAGTTGGTATGGAGAAGTTCCTATAGGAGTCTTGAATGCTGTTCTGTATGCCCACAGAGCATCATCCAAGCTCTTTGCCCAATCCTTTCTTCGGGCTATCACAGTCCGTTCTAGGATTCTTTTTAGCTCTCTGTTAGAGACTTCAGCTTGCCCATTTGTCTGTGGATGATACGGAGTTGCTACTTTATGTCTGATTCCATATCTAACCATAGCAGAGTATAGCTGTTTGTTGCAGAAATGAGAGCCCCCATCACTGATTAGTACTCTGGGGACACCAAATCTGCTGAAGATGTGTTTCTGGAGGAATTTAGCACGGTCTTGGTATCATTAGTGGGTGTAGCAATTGCTTCTACCCACTTAGATACATAGTCCACCGCCACCAGAATGTAAGTGTTTGAGTATGATGGTGGGAATGGCCCCATGAAATCAATTCCCCATACATCAAACAATTATATCTCTAATATCCCTTGTTGAGGCATGGCATATCCGTGAGGCAGGTTACCAGCTCTTTGGCAACTGTCACAGTTACGCACAAACTCTCGGGAATCTTTATAGAGAGTAGGCCAGTAGAAGCCACACTGGAGGACTTTAGTGGCTGTTCGCTCACTTCCAAAATGTCCTCCATATTGTGATCCATGGCAGTGCCATAGGATCCTTTGTGCTTCTTCTCTGGGTACGCATCTGCGGATCACTCCGTCAGCACATCTCTTAAAGAGATATGGTTCATCCCAGAGGTAGTACTTGGCATCTGAAATTAATTTCTTTCTTTGTACATTGCTGTACTCCTTGGGTATGAACCTCACAGCTTTATAGTTTGCCATATCTGCAAACTATGGAGCTTCCTGAATGGCAAAGAGTTGCTCATCTGGGAAAGTCTCAGAGATCTCAGTAGAAGGGAGGGACGCCCCAGCTACTGGTTCTATTCGGGACAGATGATCAGCTACTTGGTTCTCTGTCCCTTTTCTGTCTCTTATTTCTATATCAAACTCTTGCAGAAGCAACACCCATCTGATAAGCCTGGGTTTTGAATCCTGCTTTGTGAGTAAGTATTTAAGAGCAGCATGGTCAGTGTACACAACCACCTTGGATCCTACTAGATAAGATCTAAACTTGTCAATGGCATAAACCACTACAAGTAATTCTTTTTCTGTGGTTGTGTAATTCTTCTGTGCATCATTTAGAACACGGCTAGCATAATAAATGACATGCAGAAGTTTGTTATGCCTCTGTCCCAACACTGCACCAATGGCATGGTCACTGGCATCACACATTAATTCAAATGGTAATGCCCAATCTGGTGCAGAGATGACTGGTGCTGTGACCAGTTTAGCTTTCAGGGTCTCAAATGCCTGCAGACACTGTGTGTCAAACACAAATGGTGTGTCAGCAGCTAGCAGATTACTCAGAGGTTTTGCAATTTTCGAAAAATCCTTTATAAACCTTCTGTAGAATCCTGCATGCCCCAGAAAGCTTCTGATTGCCTTAACATTGGCAGGTGGTGGTAATTTTTCAATTACCTCTACCTTTGCCTTATCTACCTCTATTCCCTGCTTGAAATTTTGTGCCCAAGGACAATTCCTTCAGTCACCATAAAGTGACATTTCTCCCAGTTTAAAACCAGGTTAGTCTCTTGGCACCTTTTCAGGACAAGTGATAGGTGGTTAAGACAGGAGCTGAATGAGTCTCCATATACTGAGAAGTCATCCATGAAGACTTCCAGAAATTTCTCTACCATATCTGAGAAGATAGAGAGCATGCACCTCTGGAAGGTTGCAGGTGCATTGCACAGACCAAAAGGCATCCTTCTGTAGGCAAACACGCCAGAAGGGCAAGTAAATGCTGTCTTCTCTTGGTCCTGAGGATCTACTGCAATTTGGTTGTAGCCTGAATAGCCATCCAAAAAGCAGTAGTAATCATGACCAGCTAGTCTTTCTAGCATTTGGTCTATGAATGGTAAAGGAAAATGATCCTTTCTGGTGGCTGTATTGAGCCTTCTGTAGTCAATACACATGCGCCACCCTGTGACTGTTCTTGTAAGAACCAGTTCATTTTTTTCATTATGAACCACTGTCATGCCTCCCTTTTTGGGAACAACTTGGACAGGGCTCACCCAGGGGCTATCAGAAATAGGATAAATAATCCCAGCCTCTAGTAATTTAGTGACCTCTTCTGCACCACCTCCTTCATGGCTGGATTTAGCCTCCTCTGTGGTTGAACCACTGGTTTGGCATTATCCTCCAACAGGATCTTGTGCATGCATCTAGCTGGGCTAATGCCCTTAAGATCACTTATGGACCACCCAAGAGCTGTCTTGTGTGTCCTTAGCACTTGAATCAGTGCTTCCTCTTCCTGTGGATTTAAAGCAGAGCTTATAATCACTGGAAAAGTGTCACCCTCTCCCAGAAATGCGTACTTCAGGGATGGTGGTAGAGGTTTGAGTTCAGGTTTGGGAGGTTTATCCTCCTCCTGAGGAATTTTCGAAAATTCCTTTGCTTCCTCTAGTTCTTCTTGATCAGGTTGAGAATCTTTGAAGATGTCCTCAAGCTCTGATTCTAGACTTTCAGCCATATTGATCTCTTCTACCAGAGAGTCAATAATGTCAGCGCCCATGCAGTCATCTGGTGTGTTTGGATGCTGCATAGCTTTTACAGCATTCAACTTGAACTCATCCTCATTGACTCTGAGGGTTACTTCCCCTCTTTGTACATCAATGAGAGTTCGTCCAGTTGCTAGGAAAGGTCTTCCTAGAATGAGAGTTGCACTCTTGTGCTCCTCTATTTCCAGCACCACAAAGTCAGTTGGAAAAGCAAAGGGTCCAACCTTGACAATCATGTCCTCTATTATGCCTGATGGGTGTTTAATGGAGCCATCAGCAAGTTGGAGGCATATCCTGGTTGGTTTGACTTCTCCAGCCAACCCAAGCTTTCTGATAGTGGATGCAGGTATTAGATTGATGCTTGCTCCAAGATCACATAAAGCTGTCTTGGTGCAAGCACCCTCTAATGTGCATGGTATCATAAAGCTTCCAGGATCTTGAAGCTTTTCTGGTAAGCTTTTCAGAATGACTGCACTGCATTCTTCAGTGAGAAACACTTTTTCAGTTTCTCTCCAATCCTTCTTATGACTTAAGATCTCTTTCATGAACTTAGCATAAGAAGGTATTTGCTCAAGTGCCTCTGCAAACGGAATCTTTATTTCAAGAGTCCTTAGATAGTCTGCAAAGCGGGCAAATTGCTTATCCTGTTCCGCTTTGCGGAGTTTCTGAGGATAAGGCATCTTGGCTTGATATTCTTCAACCTTAGATGCTGCAGGTTTATTCCTTACAGAAGTGGTTGAAGAAGCCTTTTTAGAGGGATTACTGTCAGCACTCTCAGGTGTCTGATCCTCCCTTGGCGTCTGAACGCCAGGATTGGGTGAAAAATGGGCGTTAAACGCCAGCTTTTCCCCCTTTTCTGGCGTTTGAACGCCAGAACTGGGCAGGGAATGGGCGTTAAACGCCAGCTTTTCCCCCTTTTCTGGCGTTTGAACGCCAGAACTGGGCAAGGAATGGGCGTTTAACGCCAGCTTTCCTTCCCTTTCTGGCGTTTGAACGCCAATAACATTCCTCTCTGGGCTCTTACTGTCCTCAGAGGGATTTTGAACAGTGGTTTGGTTATCCTCTGTCAATTGTTCCTTGTTTGACTTTTTGCTCTTTTGAGCAGTGGTATTCAGTGTTCTCCCACTCCTCAATTGAACTGCTTGACATTCCTCTGTTATCTGTTTAGATATTTGCTGTTTTGCCTGGTTCAACTGTAGTTCTATGCTCTTGTTAGCAACTTTAGTTTCATGGAGCATCTCTTTAAATTCTGCTAACTGTTCTGTCATCAAGAGCAATTGTTGATTAAGCTCAGTTATCTGTTCTTGAGGATTAGAGTCAGTGACTACTGTCATGACTTCCTCTTCTGGAGAGAACTCATTGCTAGAATACAAATATTGGTTTCTAGCAACAGTGTCTATAAGCTCTTGAGCTTCTTCAATTGTCTTCCTCATGTGTATAGATCCACCAGCTGAGTGGTCTAAAGACATCTGAGCTTTTGCTGTGAGCCCATAGTAGAAGATGTCTAACTGTACCCACTCTGAAAACATTTCAGAGGGGCATTTTCTAAGCATACCTCTATACCTCTCCCAGGCATTATAAAGGGATTCATTATCCTCTTGTTTAAAGCCTTGGATGTCCAGCCTTAGCTGTGTCATCCTCTTTGGAGGGTAAAAATGATTCAGGAATTTGTCTGTCAACTGTTTCCATGTCTTTATGCTTGCTGTAGGTTGGTTATTCAACCACCTTTTAGCTTGATCCTTTACAGCAAATGGAAACAGTAATAGTCTGTAGACATCCTGATCTACCTCTTTATCATGTACTGTGTTAGCAATTTGTAAGAACTGTGCCAGAAACTCAGTAGGTTCTTCCTGTGGAAGACCGGAATACTGGCAATTTTGCTGCACTATGATAATGAGTTGAGGATTTAGCTCAAAGCTGCTTGCTTTGATGGGAGGTGTACAGATGCTACTCCCATATGCAGCTGTAATGGGGTTAGCATATGACCCCAGAGTCCTTTTGGACTGATTAACCCCACTTAAGTCCATAATGGACAAGAGGGAAATGATAATGATTGCAAATGGATAAATTTTGTTTTTGTTTTTTTTTTTTTTGAATTAACCGAAAAAATAAAATAAAACAAAAGGAAAATAAAATAAAATTTCGAAAATCAAAAAGAAAATAAGATCAAAACAAATTGAGAACTGAATCAATTAGCTAATTAAAAAGATTTTGAAAACAGCAATTAAAAGATATGATTGAAAAAATTTTTATGAGAAAGATTTGATTTTTGAAAAGAGGAAAGAGAAAAACAACAAAAAGACACCAAACTTAAAATTTTTAGAAGATCAAACACTAATTTTCGAAAATTTTAAAAGAAAAACACAAAGAGGACACCAAACTTAGAATTTTTATGAATCAAAAAGGAACTAAGAACATGCAAAATTCGAAAATCAAAAGAAAAACAAAAGCATGCAATTGACACCAAACTTAAAATATGAAACTAGACTCAACTAAAAGACTCTAAACCAACAAAAATAAAACAGTCCTAATCTAAGCAACAAGATAAGCCGTCAGTTGTCCAAACTCGAACAATCCCCGGCAACGGCGCCAAAAACTTGGTGCACGAAATTGCAATCACACTTTTGCAATCCCGCACAACTAACCAGCAAGTGCACTGGGTCGTCCAAGTAATACCTTGCGTGAGCAAGGGTCGATCCCACGGAGATTGTCGGCTTGAAGCAAGCTATGGTTATCTTGTAAATCTTAGTCAGGATATCAGAAATTATCAGGATTGATTGTAAAAAGTAAAAGAACATGAAATGGTTACTTGTATTGCAGTAATGGAGAATAGGTTGAGGTTTTGGAGATGCTCCATCTTCTAAATCTCTGCTTTCCTACTGTCTTCTTCTTCAAACACGCAAGGCTCCTTCCATGGCAAGCTGTATGTAGGGTTTTACCGTTGTCAATGGCTACCTCCCATCCTCTCATTGGAAATGTTCAACGTACCCTGTCACGGCACGGCTATCCATCTGTCGGTTCTCAATCAGGCCGGAATAGAATCCATTGATTCTTTTGCGTCTGTCACTAACGCCCCGCCTTCAGGAGTTTGAAGCACGTCACAGTCATTCAGTCATTGAATCCTACTCAGAATACCACAGACAAGGTTTAGACCTTCCGGATTCTCTTGAATGCCGCCATCAGTTCTAGCTTATACCACGAAGATCCCAATTAAAGAATCCAAGAGATAACTACTCAATCTAAGGTAGAACGGAGGTGGTTGTCAGGCACACGTTCATGGTTGAGAATGATGATGATTGTCACGGATCATCACATTCATCCGGATTAAGAACAAGTATTATCTTAGAATGGAAGCAAGCATGATTGAATGAGAAACATTAGTGTTCATACCCTGACCGGGCTCCTCCAAACTCGGTCAATTTATAAAAGGTCCGACCTCGTCCTAAGGCTCACGCCTAAAGGTCGGACCTCGGACGAATAAAGCAAAGAAGGCCCATCAAAAGGAACGCAGCCCAAACCTAAAGGCCGAAAAGGCCTAGCAAAGGCGGTTCCACAAAGATAGGGATAAAACTCCCGAAAGATAAGATAAGATAAGAATATCTTATCCAGGGAAGATCACGGCCAACTACTATAAATACACTGGAGCACCCAGGTATGGCATTCATTCCACATTCTACACATATCTGCTTGGACCCATGCTAACTTAAGCATCGGAGTGTCATTGCAGGTACAACCACCAACCACTCCGCATATCAAAGCTCGGGTCCCTGAACCCCCACCTAGGGCCTCTCCAGACGACCGAGCTACACGTTTCAGGTAACCCTCGGAACATTGGCGCCGTTGCCGGGGACCTGGAAGTCATCCCTCTATCATGGCGGACGACCCTCTCAACAATGACCACGCTGCATCTGAACAAGAGGACGAAATTGACACCGGAGAACGACCGGACAGCCCTCTATCACCACGCACTCCAGGAGGAAACAAACAGAATCGCCCAAAGACATCACTCCCAAACAAAGATCCACAAAGTTCCGAAAAAGAGAAGAACTCGGAGATTCTAGAAACAGTCCGGGCACAACAAGACCGACTGAAACAACTCGAAGAGGACATAAAGAAGCAGAAAGAAACTGAACAAGATCTGAGAAGGGAGACCTGAAAGCGCAGAGAATTAGAAGAAAAACTACGGAAAATAGAGGCCAACCTGAAAGACCGAACAGAACGCGGCACCACCCCCGATGGCAACCATGATCCCTTCACGCGAGAGATCATGAAGGAGAAGGTACCGCGAAACTTCAAACCACCCGATATGGATCTCTACGACGGCACCACCGATCCAAGTCACCACCTCAGCAACTTCAGAAGCAGAATGTACCTAGTCGACGCCTCCGACGCGATTCGGTGCAAAGCCTTCCCCACCACTCTCACCAAGTCAGCCATGAAGTGGTTCGACAACCTGCCACCCAGATCAATCACCAGCTTCAAAGACCTAACCAAAAAATTCCTAACAAGGTTCTCTATTCAAAAGGACAAGACAAAACATGCCCCCAGTCTACTCGGGATCAAGCAAGGTAACCAAGAAACTCTCCGAGAATACATAGAGCGATTCAACAAAGCCTGCCTGGACATACAACACTTGCCCACTGAAGCAGCCATCATGGGACTAGCAAACGGCCTAAAAGAGGGACCGTTTAGCCAATCCCTATCTAAACGATACCCGACCTCCCTATACGAGGTGCAGGAGCGGGCAGAAAAATATATCAACATGGAGGAAACCTCCCAGCTAAGAGACTCTTCTAGGAAGGAATCAACCTACCCACTCCGAGATCGGGATCGGGAACAGAAGAAAAAAGAAGACCCCAACTCGGACAAGCCACGGAAGTACCACAACTACACCCCCCTCCGGGTCTCCCTGGTAGACGTCTACAGAGAAGTATGCCACACCGAAAGGATCCCACCGCCCCGACCGCTAAAACACAAGAGAGCGGGAAGAGACCGGTCCGAATACTGTGAATATCACAAGCTCTACGGTCATTCTACTAACGACTGCTATGACCTAAAAAATGTTATAGAAAAGCTGGCCAGAGAAGGAAGACTCGACAGATACATAGCAGAGAAAGGAGAAGAGACCAGGAAGAGAAGGCGGGGAGATAATGAAGGTCGGGCCGAACAAACCCCGCGAACCCCTGAAAGACACGTTCACATGATAAATGGAGGTTTTGCAGGCGGAGGAACATCCAGATCCTCGCGAAAAAGACACCTCAAAGAAGTCTATCATGTCCGAGAAGACAGGCCCCTGCCCGAGTTACCTACTATCTCATTTACCCGAGAAGATGCTCAAGGGATAATACCCGGGCACGACGATCCAATGGTAATCACCATTATTCTAGCAAACGCCAACTTACATCGAACCCTGATTGACCAGGGAAGCTCAGCAGATATCCTGTTCAAAGCGGCCTTCGACAAGCTCGGACTTGAAGAGAAAGAGCTAAAGGCCTATCCCACCGATCTATTTGGGCTAGGGGACACCCCGATCCATCCCTTAGGATACATCTCGCTACACACTACCTTCGGAAGAGGCGAGCAATCTAAAACATTAAGCATTGACTACATTATAGTCGACGTCACTTCAGCATACAATGCCCTCATCGGGCGACCAACCCTAAACAGACTGGCAGCTATAGTCTCGACCCCACACCTCTGTATGAAATTCCCTACCGCAAAAGGAATCGCTACCCTAAAAGGCGACCAAAAACTAGCGCGGCGATGCTACAATGAAAGCCTGAGCCTAAAAGGGAAGGAGATCAACACAATAGAACTCGGACGAGTTCAAGCCCGAGAAGATCTTCGGCCACAACCAGAGGGAGAAACCGAAAAAGTCCAGATTGGGAACGCACCTGAAAAAATAACAAACATAGGAGCAAACCTCGAAGCAGGCCTAAAAGAGGAACTCATAACCCTCTTAAGGGAGAATTCCGACCTCTTCGCCTGGAAAGCCTCCGACATGCCAGGCATAAGCCCCGACCTTATGTGCCATAAGCTATCAGTATACCCGGGATCCAGACCTGTTCAACAAAGACGCCGGAAGCTCGGACCCGAGCGCATGCAAGCAATAGGAGAACAAGTACAAGCACTGCTAGATGCAGGGTTCATTAGGGAAGTAAAATACCCCCTATGGCTCGCAAACGTGGTTCTGGTAAAAAAGCCCAACGGAAAATGGAGGATGTGCGTCGACTACACGGATCTCAACAGAGCCTGCCCCAAAGACCCATATCCACTACCAAACATCGACGCCTTAGTAGACGCAGCCTCAGGCTACAGATATCTCTCCTTCATGGACGCATACTCGGGATACAATCAAATCCCGATGTACGAACCCGACCAAGAAAAGACCTCGTTCATAACCCCAAGGGCAAACTACTGCTACGTAGTAATGCCCTTCGGGCTGAAGAACGCAGGGGCAACCTACCAGAGGCTAATGAACAAAGTGTTCTCAGAGCACATCGGACTACAACTGGAGGTGTACGTCGACGACATGCTGGTAAAAACACAAGAAGACAGAAACTTGCTCACCGACCTCACCAGTGTCTTCGACACCCTCAGAAAACACAACATGAGACTTAACCCGACAAAGTGCACCTTCGCCGCAGAAGCCGGAAAGTTCTTAGGCTTCATGCTGACTCAAAGGGGCATCGAAGCGAACCCGGACAAATGCCAAGCGATACTCAATATGAAGAGCCCGACGTGTGTCAAAGAAGTACAATAACTGAACGGAAGGCTAGCCGCCCTATCAAGATTCTTGGCAGGATCAGCGATAAAATCACTACCTCTCTACTCACCCCTAAAGAAAGGGAAACCCTTCTCATGGACCCCGGAGTGCGAAAAAGCCTTTCAAGAATTCAAGGAATTCCTCGGGCAGCCACCAATCCTAACCCGACCTTTAAAAGGAGAAGAGCTCGTACTATACCTCTCGGTTGGACATCGAGCAGTCGCTTCAGCATTAATACGAGAAAATGACCAAGGACAACACCCCATATACTTTGTAAGCAAGGCACTACAAGGGGCCGAATTAAACTACCAGAAGATAGAAAAAATCGCCTACGCCCTAGTGTTCACAGCTCGGAGGCTCCGTCCCTACTTTCAAGCCCCACCCATCAAAGTCCGGACAAACCAACCCATGAGGCACATCCTCCAAAAAACAGACCTGGCAGGACGAATACTGCAATGGGCGGTGGAACTGTCCGAGTTCGACCTCAACTATGAAGCCCGGACTGCCATAAAATCTCAGTATCTAGCCGACTTCATCGCAGAATACACTGAGACCCCTGGAACCCCACTCTCATGGAACCTGTATGTCGACGGGTCCTCAAACAAAACAGGAAGCGGAGCCGGGGTTATACTCGAAAGCGACCAAGGAACGCGGATAGAACTATCCCTAAAATTCGAGTTCCAGGCTTCAAACAACCAAGCCGAATACGAGGCCCTACTAGCAGGTCTAAAACTAGCCGAAGAGGTCGGAGCCCAGAGAATTATGATCTTCAGCGACTCCCAGGTCGTCACGTCACAAGTAAATGGAAGCTACCAGGCCAAAGACCCAACTATGAAAAAATACCTGGACCAAACACAGGCGCAATTACGCCACTTTTCAGAAATACAGATCCAGCACATACCTCGGGAACAAAACGCCCGGGCAGACGCCCTCTCAAAGCTTGCCAGCACCAAGCCCGGAGGCAACAACAGAAGTCTCCTCCAGGAAACCTTACAATCCCCCTCCGTGTTAAGAGAGGAAGAAACGCTAAATATATCCAACCAACAACAAGGATGGATGACCCCCATACTCAACTACCTGAAGTCGGGAACTCTCCCCGCCGAAAGAAGGGAAGCTAAAAGACTCACGAAAGACGCCCAGAATTATACACTAATTCACGACGTATTATACAGAAGAGGATTCTCAAACCCCCTCCTTAGGTGCGTCCCGACCTCGGAAACAAAGAACGTCCTCGAAGAAGTCCACGGAGGCATGTGTGGGAACCATCTCGGAGCTCGGGCATTATCCAAGAAAGTAGTCCGGGCCGGGTTCTACTGGCCAACTTTGCAAAGAGACGCAACGGAGTTTGTGAAAATATGCCCCCCCTGCCAAAAACACGCCAATTTTCACAAGGCACCACCCGAAGACCTCATCAGCATCACCGCACCATGGCCCTTCGCAAAATGGGGACTTGACCTACTCGGCCCGTTCCCCCAAGGACCGGGGCAAGTCAAATACCTCATAGTAGGGGTCGACTACTTCACAAAGTGGATCGAAGCTGAACCTTTAGCCACCATCACGGCTCAGAAAAGCCGCAAATTCCTATACAAAAACATCGTCACAAGGTTCGGAGTCCCCTACTCCATCACAACAGACAATGGAACACAGTTCACGGACACAAGTTTTCAGAACTTGGTGGCCGAACTAAAAATCAAACAGCAATTCACCTCAGTCGAGCACCCACAAGCCAACGGACAAGCAGAGGCCGCAAATAAAGTCATCTTGGCCGGGTTAAAATGAAGACTCCAAGAGGCCAAAGGGGCATGGGCCGAGGAGCTCCCCCAAGTATTATGGGCATATCGGACAACTCCACACTCTACAACGGGAGAATCGCCATTCCGATTAGCTTACGGGATGGAAGCAATGATTCCTATCGAAATAGATGAAGGGTCACCCAGAGTCATCTTCTACAACGAAGAAGGTAACCCGCAGGCACAAAAGGAAGAACTCGACCTCCTCCCCGAGGTCCGAGAAAGAGCCCGGATCCGAGAAGAAGCCTTAAAACGGCGAACGGCCCTCAGATACAATCAGAAAGTAATAAAACGAAGCTTCTCCACTCACGACCTAATTCTAATCCGAAATGACATCGGAACACAAAAGTCGGGAGAAGGAAAGCTAGCTGCAAATTGGAAAGGACCCTACAAAGTAACAGAAGTCTTAGGAACAGGCTATTACAAGATATCCGACCTAGAAGGCAATGAGCTGCCCAGGGCCTGGCACGCCTGTAATCTAAGACGGTACTACAGCTAGAAAAATTTGACCCGAGGTGTACTCTTTTTCCCTACAAGGGTTTTTTAATGAGACACCCGGTCAAGTAAGGCACCAGACCTAGTCAAGGGTAAACACTCTGTAAATATTCTTTCTTTTTTAATACTAATCAAATTTTTCTATTTTCTTTTATTCTTCCTCGTGATGAAACAAATCCTGAAAAAGTACCCCGCCAAGGCGCATTAATTTATGCTCGACAAAACGCAAAAAATCATTGCCGAGAGACCACACAAGGTCGGCAAAGATAAAAGCGACGAGGTTCAAATTAATGTGAGAAGTTATAAAGTAACTCTGAAAAAGGCTCAAAAAGCCAAATAAAAAGAGATTACAAAAATAACTTAAAAGGCCGACCAATGACAAGGTCGGACCCAACAAAGGGTGTACTCGACCGCCCAACCCGAGGTCCGAGAAAAAGCCCGGACCCGAGAAGGAAGCCTTAAAACGGCGAAAACAAAGATTTCGAAAACGCTTACTAAAAAGTTGCTATACAAAAAACAACTAAAAAGTACAAGCGAAAAAACGAAATCAAAAGGAAAAAACAAAAGTTTTAAAGAAAAAAGCGCTAGCTAAAAGGTTGTTATCCAAAAAACAACTAAAAAGCATAAAAGCGGAGCAAAAAGTCAGAACGCGAACAAAAACACCGCATAATAAGCTAAAAAGTTACTACAAGTAGCTAAAAGCAAAAAGGGTGTCCAAAGCATTTACAGAAACCATCCAAGAACAAAAGAGCCCACAGGCCGGGCAAAAAACCAAAAGATAAAAAGGATTGCAGAGAATCAAAGATCCTTTCCGGACGCCACGTCAACAGAAGGCTGCGGAAGAAACATAGAAATCGGGACAGCATCGACGGCACCGTCATCTCGATTTAAAACCTCCACACCAGATCCATCCCCGGCCAAAGGTGAAGTCGGGTTCACAACCGGAACTTTGGGGTCGGACACCGGAACTTTGGGGTCGGACACCGGAACCTCATCCTCGTTGGGAGCAGGAACAATCTTTCCCTCCACAACAACGTTATCCGTACTGAATAAACTCAGATCCAGGTCAGGAGCAAGAACCCGGACCTGAGCCTTCAAATTTTCATACATAGCATCCATACCCTTAGCCACATGCCCTTCTAGCTCGTAAAAATCATCCCGAGCAGATTGCAACTTCTCCTTTGTCTCCACAAGCTCGGCAAGTGCCCGAGTATAATTCTCCTTCGCCGCCTTCGCCATCTCCTCGGACGAACTCGCCGCAGCCACAGCCGCGGTAGCTTTAGCTTTCTCCTTCTCCAAAGACTCCTCCAGCTCAGCAATCCTAGCAGCCTTCAGTTTACTAATCCTCTCGAACTCAGACTGAGCTTTCTCAAGTCGGGAACTGGTCGCACCAATAGGGGATTTCTTGAACTCCCGGGCAATAGCGGCATGAAGACTAGCCATCCGGACACAGCTCCGCGCCATATACTGAAAATGGTGCTCCATAGACACATCATCAGTAGAAATAAAAGTCTGAGGGAGAATATGCTGCTCAACCCAACCAAGAGCATCGAAATCCTTGTCATTAAAACCCGCAGGCTCTTGAGAGGTCTTCTGTTTCTTGGGAGGAGGACCCGAGGACGAAGGAGGAGAAGAGGTAGCAGGTCCAGATGTCGGAGGATCTTGATTTATAGCTCGGAACTGGGGAGTCGGAATAGTCTTTGACCGTGTAGTGACACCCACAGTAGTCTTCTCCGGAGAAGATCGGGCAGAAACCCCCCAGCCTCGATATTCCGAGCGGCCACAGACTTCTTCGTCTGACGAAGGTACTTCATGGAATCCGCCTGAGAAGACATCTCTGCAGAAATAAAAGAAAAGGATTACCACAACAGAAATTCCATCAAAACAAGCAAAGCCAAAAATACTAAAAAAGATGAATCTCGGAGAGGTCGGGAACTACCTAACTCGGAACGGAGAAGGCTTGGATCTCCCAACATTTTCTTCGTGTCCAAGTGAGGTGCCCGACCCCATAAACTGCTTACCACACCCACAAAAGCCTGCTCCACCTCATCTAGACTCTCAAAGGTATACTTAGTAGACATTACATTCTCCTGCCAACAAAGAGGAAAAGAAGGCTCCCCACTCTCATCTAGAAAGAAAGGTCGGACGTCTCCAGTAGCCCGGACCTTGAAATAAAAGTTCTTAAAATCATGAAAGGACTCATCATACAGGGTACAAAACTTCCTTCCCTGGTTAGCCCTAAAAGAGACCCAAGATACCTTCCCTCCACCCGACCCCGGCTTCGTCAAACACAAACAAGTAGGAAAAAAGAGAAATAGAGGGAGCGACGCCCAAAAACTGACACAAAAGTTGAAACAGCTTTAAAAACGCCCAAGAATTTGGATGGAGCTGCGTAGGGGCAAGGTTACAAGACCATAACACCTCGGACTCCAGGTCGGTAAAAGGAAGTCGGACACTCAGCTTAGAGAAAAAACAATCATAAGCATAAAAGAAGAGCTTCTCGGAACTATCTAGGGGCGGGAAGCACACTCTCTCCTCGGAATCCGGGGCTACTAGTTCATAATCCCTCTCAGACTCTCTATTTTCACATATGCTACAGTGCCTACGGAACCTAGCTAAATACTCAGAATCTACCACAGAAGGGACTTTTAGAGGAAGAGGGTCTACCCAACCAAGACCACTTGGAATCTTGGTCGACATCGCTTGAAGAACCTTTCGAGACATAAAATTCTTACCTACAAAGAAGAATACAACAGCAAGCAAAAATCACATAAAGAAGACAACAAAAAAACCCATTCAGCAAAACCCGAAACAAAAATGCCAGAGAACGAAAAAGAGCCCCCCCCATATGCAAACAACAACGGCGGCGCCTCTTTTTGGGGCAACCCAGGCATAAAGAAAAAAAGAAACAAACAAGAGCCACACAAAGAACAGAAGCATATGATCACAAGAAAAAAAAGAAACATGGAAACAAACCTGGAAGAAAGAAAACGAAGGCGAAGAGCTCCGAAGCAAAGAGAATGAAACGGCGGCGCAGAAGAAACCCCAGAAAGACACACGGAAAGATTCGGGGAAAAAGAACAAAGAGAGAGAAGAAGCGGTGCTCGAAAAAGGAGATGGCAAACTTAGAAAAACAGGAAGGGAGCAGAATAAACGAAGAAAAAGGAAGGGAGCAAATAAATAATGCCTTCACAGAGCACGAACGGAAATCGAGGAGAAACGGTAAAATGCAATAAATGCAGGAACGGCCATTTTTGAAATTTGAAAAACTACTATGCCCGAGCTCGACCTCCCAAAAAGGACGAACTCGGGCAGGGGCACTGTTCATACCCTGACCGGGCTCCTCCAAACTCGGTCAATTTATAAAAGGTCCGACCTCGTCCTAAGGCTCACGCCTAAAGGTCGGACCTCGGACGAATAAAGCAAAGAAGGCCCATCAAAAGGAACGCAGCCCAAACCTAAAGGCCGAAAAGGCCTAGCAAAGGCGGTTCCACAAAGATAGGGATAAAACTCCCGAAAGATAAGATAAGATAAGAATATCTTATCCAGGGAAGATCACGGCCAACTACTATAAATACACTGGAGCACCCAGGTATGGCATTCATTCCACATTCTACACATATCTGCTTGGACCCATGCTAACTTAAGCATCGGAGTGTCATTGCAGGTACAACCACCAACCACTCCGCATATCAAAGCTCGGGTCCCTGAACCCCCACCTCGGGCCTCTCCAGACGACCGAGCTACACGTTTCAGGTAACCCTCGGAACAAGTAGTAATTGCATTAATCCATCAAGACACAGCAGAGCTCCTCACCCCCAACCATGGGGTTTAGAGACTCATGCTGTGGAAAGTACACAAAGAAAACGTGTAAAGTGTCATGAGGTACTGTTACAATGTCAAAAGGTCCTATTAATAGTAAACTAGTAACTTAAGGTTTACAGAAATGAGTAAATGACAGAAAAATCCACTTCCGGGCCCACTTGGTGTGTGCTTGGGCTGAGCAATGAAGCATTTTCGTGTAGAGACCTTTTCCGGAGTTAAACGCCAGCTTTCATGCCAGTTTGGGCGTTTAACTCCAAGTTTTATGCCAGTTCCGGCGTTTAACGCTGGAATTTCTGAGGCCGATTTGCTACACCGGTTTGGGCCATCAAATCTTGGGCAAAGTATGGACTATCATATATTGCTGGAAAGCCCAGGATGTCTACTTTCCAACGCCGTTGAGAGCGCGCCAATTGGGCTTTTGTAGCTCCAGAAAATTCACTTCGAGTGCAGGGAGGTCAGAATCCAACAGCATCTGCAGTCCTTTTCAGTCTCTGAATCAGATTTTTGCTCAGAACCTTCAATTTCAGTCAGAAAATACCTGAAATCACAGAAAAACACACAAACTCATAGTAAAGTCCAGAAAAGTGAATTTTAACTAAAAACTAATAAAAATATACTAAAAACTAACTAAATCATACTAAAAACATACTAAAAACAATGCCAAAAAGCGTATAAATTATCCGCTCATCAGTGTGTCCGCACAGGGCTGTGTGCGCGCACACATACCAAAAATCACATTCTGCAGAATTTGCAAGATTCAGATTTCAGGTCCAAACTTTCAACGACCATATCTCATTCCACAAAATTCAAATTTCTACTAAATTTAAACCATTTTAAAGCTTATAAAATTATCTTTTATTTGATATAAAAATCATCAAATTCCGAAAATGGTAACTCAGGATATGATCCGTTGAAGTACATTAAAATATCATTTTTACCAAAACTCATAAACTTCCAATTTCTAAAACTTACATTTCCTAATTTCATTAAAAACCAATCAAAACTCACCCTTCCAACATCAACCATTTCCAAACCCTCATTTAATCATCAACCCACCAATTCTTCCACTTTTAGCCAATCTCAATTCAATAATCTAAGTCTAACAATACACAACTTAATCAACCACTATACATACAAATCAATATCACATACCAATTACATACTCCATCAACAAGAACATTATTCACAATCCCCAATCTTTCCAAATTAAATAATACACAACAAGCATTATCAGTTACTACATCCACCTATCCCCCAACATAATATCAAATTAATCACATCACGCAATCATCAACCGTCATTATCGTTCTTATCTTTTTCCGGCATCTGGCCCAATATTTCATCAAATATACTCATAACCACATAATTCACTAACAAATACCAATTCCAAACAATACATCAACAATGCACAATTCCACATCTTTACCCAATATCAATATCACCTACTACACATGTAATACCAATCAATCATACCATTCAAGCTTAATCCTAGAGGCATCTAACCTAGGAATTCACATCATATCACACAGTACTTAAATGAAACTTAAATCATACCTCTTGTAGTCACAATAATTTGGTCCTTATTTCAAATTCTCTACCAAGCACTAGCTCCCAGCTTTACCAAGAGTTCCACATACCAATTTCAAGCTTCCAAGAGTACCAAAATCTCACCCAACCACTCTAGCACAACCTATATCATACATACATCAACCAAGGACTTATGTAATCTAGTAAGTCACAAAGGTTAGTGATTTTTTACCTCTTCCCACAGATCCTTATGCAATACCCACAAGAAATTAAGGCTAGTGAACCCCTAAAATATGAAAATCATCAAGGAATTGAGTTCCTCAAACTCTAAACCCGAATTTGATATATCAGTAGAAATAGAGCTAGGAAAATGCGAGTTACTTACATTTTTTTTGGATGAAATTGAAGAGTTCGACAAGCCCGACGCGTGGCCGCAAACAACTCGTCAATCGGAGCTCCGGATCAAAAGATATGGAGGATTGAAGTTGAAGTCAAGGGTTTGCTCATCTCCTTCTCCCCCTCACCATGTTTTAGCGTGTTTCTCCAAAGGTTTGGGGAAGAAGGCTGATGCCCTTCATCTATATGGCAAGTGGGCTGGGCTTTGTGCCCAATACAGGCCCAGTTCGTCCAGTTTGGTCCAATCTTGGGCTAAATTCTTTAAAATTAGTGTCGAAATTCTTATTTTAATTTTTTCAATCATCATCTTAACCCTAAAAATCACATTTCTAATATTCTAGAATAAATTATAATTTATGGGTTAATTATATATTAATTAAATCGGTTTTACATTCTATCCACCTAATAGAAATTTTTGCCCTAAAAAATTTTGCTCTCAAATTTTCTTACACGTCACCTCAGGTTCAATAGACCCTTTACCATTCATTTTTCCATTCTATAATGTCAATTCAATTACTAGTTCACATTCTTCACTCTCATGTATAAGATCATAAACTTAACCAAATTCAAACCTAAGCTGTACCCGTCTGTTTCATTCTTAGCCTCGTCTAACCCTTTCTCAATGACTACAAACTTTCTTACCTGTCAAGGGTTCCATCTAAATCAAATCAATCTCAAATCATTCTCAGTGATCTCAAACACTAAACAATCACTCAAATTCTTAGTCTAAGTAATTCTATTATAACCTAAACCACACACACTTTCATTCTTCGATTCTACACCGATCCATCAAGACAAACTCATCTCCCAAGACTCCTTTTTCATGTCACTGCAACTTTAGAGCCATCAAAAATCACCGCGCTTCCGCAGCATCACTTTGATTATAAACCACCGAGAACCCAATCATACATTCACATCATATCCTCATATCGGATCATAAAACCTAGGCCCACTTTTAAGTCTTCTCAATCTGACCGAAACAGAGCTTATGCTCATTGTAAGACTTAATTACAAGCTCTTAAAAAAAATCATTGATATTTATACTCACATTACCTAATCTTTCAAAACCTATAATATCCATTGTCTAGCAATTAATCATTCTCCAATTCCTACACAAGTGTTTAATTTCACAAACTTTTATTCTAATTCAAATCCAAACTATGCCAATGACAATTACAATCCCCTTGTACTCTAAATCATCAGGTTCCAAATCAATTCAAACTTAATTAAACAAAGTATCCAATCAACCATCCACTTCTAAGTATTTCACTCAACAATTCAAAATCAACACACCAATCTCATGTATACCACTGCCAAAATTTCTATCTCGGTGTTCCCTCATCAGTTTGTTCTTGGAAATTTCTCTCCGAGTACCTCGCTCATGTCCATGATATGTGATGCGGAGCCGAAGGAGGGTTAGGAATTTTCCTTAAAATGGAATTGACATTGCAAGTATAGTCCCAACCCACAATCAACTCCCAATCAAAGTTTGAATTCAATGTCACTATTCAAAATCAATTCAATTCCGGGAGTTTTCAATTCCTGGTCATCTCCGAAGGACACTTGAGACCAATGAGTGTACGATTCCGATTGTGAAGCTCAAAGGGTTTGAAATGAAGAGATAAACATATAAAGAAATAAAAGAACATCCAAAATTGCAATAAATAAACTAATTAAAGAATTCAAGAACTAACTATGTAATATGGATAAGTAAAGTGTAAAAAGGATTGATGTAAATGTGTATGAAAGACTTAAAGCATAAATGGAATCTTGGCTTGGAATAAGCTAAGGGTCATTTCCTTGTTGAAACCATAACTATGACAATTAGAATGGATTAATCTCACTTGATCAACCCTCACATCAGAGAGTAGGTTAAATGAGCATAAGTGTTCTTAACCCACAAATCCTAAATTGCTTGCTAATTACCTTAGTAACAAATTAGCGTTAGTGGGAACAAGAACAATTAACAATCCAAGAATCACCACTAAATGTTGGACATTCCAACTCTAGGAATCCAAGTGCTCATTTTTCCTAAGGCAAGAGATAGAAAACTAGCTCATAATCATAATTGACAATTTGTCAAACACTTCATGGACAAAAACATAAAACATGGGAAAAATGAGAAAATGCTTGAAACTAAAAGCAAGTAATGATCTCAATCAACAATAATAACTCAAGCAAGCATATAACAATCATCAATCATCAAATTCATCAACAAGAAATTGAAATTGCAAAAGAGAAGTAAATTTGAACTATAACTTGAATTATAAGAAGGAGTAAGAACAATGTAGCTATAAAGAGTAGTAACAAAGAGATACTTACAATGGAAGCTAGCAAAATCCAAGATCAAAATGGAAAATGGTACTTGAATGTAAAACCCTAATATAAACCCTAATGGAGATGATGTAAAATTTAGAGAAAAACTATCCTAAAGCTTCCTACTACTACTCCTAAGCTACCCTAATGTTACTCTATCATATGGTCTTCATTTTTCCCTTCATTATGAGCTATTGGCTTCAGAAATGAGCCTCCAATCCACTAAAATAGCGAGTCACGTGCAATTATAATGAAGGCATGTGTGGGCACCTGTGCATACGCACAGACGTGTGCGCATGCACACTCTGCCAAAATCTCTATATGTGCGTACGCACAAGGGGTTGTGCGCACACACACTAGGCAATGCTCTGAATGGTCACACGATGCGTACGATGTAGCTCACGCACACGCCTCGCTCTGCTTTGATGCATGTGCGTATGCACCCAGGTCGATGCGTACGCACACATCGTTGTGCTCTTCTCCTTTGATTCTTCATGCTTCCTCCTCTTTGCATGCTCTTCATCCATTCTCTCCTAGCCATTCCTACCGTAGACATCTGAAATCACTCTTAAATAACATCAAGGCATCGAATGGAAGGCGAATGGGATAAAATTTCTTAAATTAGGCACAAAAGAGCATGTTTTCATAATAAGGCACAATTTAGGAGAAAAGTTCAAAAGCATGCTATTCAATGGAATAAGTGCAAGTTTATATGATGAAATCCATCAATTACAACCAAAAATCATCATCAAATATGGATTCATCAATTTTCCCATACTTAAATACTAGCATGTCCTCATTTTAATCACACTCAAAGGAGATAGATGAAAGGGAAAACAATTTATTCTATGTACTATCTAAATGCATGCAACTATCCTAAAGGTTACTCACTAATATGTATAATGCTAAAAGTTGATAAAACAAACCATGAAACTCCAATCCATCATAAGAAAGCTTTAGGACCATGGCAAAGAGTTCATACACCAAGATCAATTGTCCAAAGAATTGAATTGAAGTTTTTAAAACTATCCAATCAAACAATTTGCAAGAAGATACAATATGAGATTCAAGAACATAGAATTGAGCGATTGAACCCCTCACTGGATGTGTATTCACTCAATACGCTCAGTGTTTAGGGCTTAATCACTCAATTCTACTTTAATCATACTTTCAAAAATTTACAAGTCATCTAACAATTAACTAGTATTTGATGCATGAAAAATAAATATCATGAGGTCTTTGGAGGGTTGTAATGGGCTAGGGTTTAGGTAGGATCAATATGGATAAGTGGATTTAAAGAATTAGTTCTTTGATTAGCTCAAGTATCTACCTAATCCTATATCACCTATATACACATAATAATACAACCTATCTACCCATTTTTTTCCTCTATCTCACCTTACTCATGCACTTTCTTTTCAAAACATGAACATATGCATTCTTTATTTGGCTTTTTACTTCACATTCTATTATGAACAATCTTTTTTTAATTACAACTTTCTTGTCTTTGTTAGCATAAGAGATGCATATGACTTAAACACTGAATGCATGAGCATTACCTTTTTGTCTAATTTTCACAATGAGTTCTATTCCTTTATTACCAATGCTTCCCAACAATTTAGTTTCCCCCACACTTAGAATATACACACTACTCTACCCAAGCTAATCAAAGAGTAATTCCGGAATATCAATGGTTTTCGCTTAAGGGAGAATAATGTGCTTATCATCAGAACAAAAGGGAATTTACAGGCTCAAAAGGGGTTCACAAAGGTGAATGCAAGGGGTGGCCATATAGGTTAGTGAGTTTAACATAAAGAATGGCCTCAATCATGCTAAATGCATCCAAACAACAAATACAGGACATAAAGAATCATACAAATCAAAGATCACAATAAAAAATGAGTATAATCACACAAGAACAAATATTATGGTTGAAAAAAATGCAACCATCTATCAGAGCTCAAATCTTACAAGGTATGTTGTTCTAGCTCTTTTTTCTATGTTCTATAAATAAAATACTCCAAGCAAGTTGAAAAACATAAAATTTTTCATCAATTCAATCAATGGCTTGCCCTAAAAAAGATTTCATGGAAATTTCTTGGTGTTTCACCAAACTTATTCACTCTATCATGCAACATGCAAACATTAACTACCATATAACTATGAACACTAAAGAGATATATACAAACAAACCAAACAAGGTGCAATAGAAATAAAGTTACTAAAAATGAAGAAAAAGAACTACAAGGGTGTTGCAAAGTGTTTTGAGAAAAGAATTTTTTTAACCCCACGAAGTCGTCGATCCCCCACACTTAGTTCGTGCACGGTTCTCCGTGCATGCTTATGATCCGGGAGGAAGATAACTTCAGGGGTCCACCTTCAGCCAGTGGTCTCGGAATTGGGTTGGTTACCTTCATCATGCTCTTCCCCAACTAGCTTGGATGAAGCCTCAAGAGTTGGGCCGGGGTCTCTTCCTTCTAGCTTTGCCGCTATCCACTCAAAACGCTTGTGCTCAAGTTGATCCATGTTGTGGATATCGTGCAAGGTGTCTTGGAATAAGTCCAAAAGGAACCGAAAAAACGGTAAAGGAGTTGATGAGGTTGGTAGACTTGATGGTGGTGCTGTTGGTGCCTTCCTCTTTGAGGGTGTCTTCTTTGTTGATCCTTCCAATTCTCCCCTCGGAATGAACTTGTTGCCTCTTGAAAACTCGAACATGACGTTCGTCGGTTGCCTCTCTACCCCCATTGCTATTGCTAAACGTATCATCATCGGTGGGAAAGGAATGTTGATTCTCTTATTCTCAATGAGTTTCCAAATCAATGTGCGTAACAGAGGGACAATGACAATGTTCTTTCTTTCCATAATAGCCCAAAGTAGCAAAGCAGTTTTGAATCTGACATGGGTAGCATGGGTGCTAAGAATGATGTAGTCTGCCATAATCTGATGCCAAATACGAGCCTCGACATTCAAATCGGAGTAAGCAATACTATTGGGAACAAATTTCCTCCCTTTGCTAAACTCCCATGACGCACCGGGATGGCCAATCCGCTCAAGAATAGGAGCCAAATACATCTTTCCCTTGAACACATTCACTTTGATTTTTAGATAATCATTTTTCTCAGGCAGAATATAGGGGATCTTCAGAATAGCTTCTAGAGCTTGGTTGGAAGTGTCCAACTTTTTTCCTCGGAGGTATACCGACTCTGCTTCCCAAGTTTGGTAGTTGACGTAGAATTCCCGCACCATGGATTCATTAACTTCAATTGGGTCTTGCATAAGAAATTCCCAATGAAGCGAGGTAATTCGTTCATGGATGACCGCCTTGTATTTGCTTGGAACCTTTAGTGTTCACTCCCAATGAATTAGTCTTTCCTCAATTTTTTCATATCATAGGTGGCTCTTTTGTTAACCAAGATATCTGGGTTATCCCCAGGGCAATCCATGAAGTGAGTTCTAGGCGGGTGAGTTGTAGGTTGCACAACCGGTGGAGTAACCGGTGCTTTACCCTTCTTTTGCATCCTAGAATGAAAACAAAAGATTTTTGAGATCATAGGGAAACAATAAAATAAGAGTGACGAGGAAGCGCTAATAAAGTCAAGAAAATTGAATTCTTAATTGGAAGAATTTAAAATAGTGTAATTTACAAGAAAGACAGTGTGTGTATTCCAAGAGTGCGCGTAGTTAGAACACACACTCCAGCTGGATACAACAGCAATCACACTCTTAATCAAACAAAGCTCAACGCTTCTCAATTAAGTGCTTAAGTTGCAGAGCTAAAGCATGGACATGAAAGCAACTTCAAGCAATCACCAAATGATTCATATGAATTCTTTGAATGGAATGGTCATTGAAGTCGCTTGCATGAAAGGTCATTAGCAAAAAGGTTGTTCACAGCAATAACCATTCACTCAAAGTGAAAAGTCAATTGGTCATCTTCAATAAGTGGTAATCACATGTACAATGTTCTTGATTCAAATTCAAAAGATGTGTGATCAAGATATCATCAAAAATTAAACATTTGTAAAGTGATTACTCTATTAAAATTCCAAGATGAACAATGAAATTTGAATTCCAACAAACACAATGCATTTGCAACCAAGATCACCCATCAACAAAATACACAAGAATCATGAAAGATGTGGGTGTTTGGAACTTAGAGCATACAAACACGGAAATGCATTGGTAGATTCAACTTGATCATCATCAAAAGTCATAATTAAAGGTGCACAATTCATACAATATGCCAAACAAGAGATAAATTGAATGCATATGATGACCATGTCATATGAATCAAACAAATTGTTCATTAAGGCATTTTATCAAACATGTGGTACGCGATGTGCAAACTTATCACAATTGATCTCAAATTCAATCATGATCAACCTAACAATCTAGTATCAACACTTGCAATACAAAGAAAAACAAAGAAAGCAATAAACTTAACCTAAGCAACATGAAAAGAAAATAAAACAATATCAAAAATCAACATAAAAAGAAAATAATAACCTGAAAATTAAAGGTTGGAGAAAACAAGAATTGGGGAGGGAACAATTACACTCCTTATAGCCCAAAGAGAAGTAAGAGAGAGAGAGAGAAAGAGATGGTGGCTGACGGTGGCGGTAGGCGAAGAGATGGTGGTTGACAGTGGCGGTGGCTGGCAGGGTCGCCTGAGAGACTGGGTTAAGGGACGAGCAGCAGCAGTGGAGAGAAGAAGAAAAGAAAGCTGTTGTGATGCATTAAAGTTCATATTTACCATGAGGGTTGTGATGCAGCTGTTGTGCTAGGAGTTGCTACAAGTTGCCGCTGCCGGAATCACTACCAGGGCTTCCGCTTCATGGTTCAGTCACTTCTCATTTGTGGTAAGCGTTTACGTTCTGGTAACCCCTTTAGTCGATGTCCTGTTAAACGTTGAGGTGTTGTAGCATTCGTTGTTATGAGAGTTAATATCATCTATTACGTGTTGCGATTAGAATTGCTGTGGTTACTGTGAAAGTGAGCAAAGATGTGATTCGAGCTGCCGGTAATTTCGGATTAAGAGAGAAGGACTCTGTGACGCGTTTGGGTTATGGAATTTGCGTTTTGAGGTAGGGGCGATTTCCAAAAACTATACTTTATGTATTGGAATTATTACATATGGATACTGATGTGAGAAAATGTGTATTTGGTGATTGTATCGGCCTTATGTATTATTGATTGTCTCGAAGGATTATGAATGTTTGTTTGGCTGAAATGTTGTGCGACTTTGTGAAATGTAATGTTTTGAAGTTGATTCTTTAAAGATTTGAAATCTGAGTTTAATCCGTTGAGGATTGATTTAAAGTGAGTCAATTATTTTGATGATGTGAAAAGTCGAATGCACTTGTGAATTCAGCCTGGTTTACTTCAATTGACTTGGTTTTGGACAAATGATTTGTTATTGAGCCGTTTCTTTAAAGCTTTGGAAATGAGTTAAATCGGTTGATATTGATTTGCTTTTGTAATGGTTTCCTTGAGATATGCCACTGAGGTGACTGTTGGATTTAGCGTGATTTTGAATTGATTTTTGGATTCTGGAGTGTTGAAAAGGTTGTGGAATGGTTTAGTTGGGACCCGAACCGGGTGGCAAAGTCCAAGTTTTAGGGGAGATGCTGCCGAAATTTCTATAAAATCTGAGTCTTTATTGAAATGTTGTCTGGAAAAATGATGAGCTAAAGGCTTCTACTATTTTAGTTGAATTATCAAGAAAAGGATGATTCATGCTTTTGAAATGAATTATTAAAGAGAAAATTGTGATTTAGTCTTGCTTCTTAAGAAAGGCATTGTATCTCTTTCAGGAGAAAGTTATTTAGATGAAACTAATGTTTTAAAGTTGTTTTAAATATGACAAGAGCAATGCCTTTGAATTTGACTTGAGGGTTTCAATTAGAAGAGTTTCAATGACTTTGAAAGAACCTGAATGCCTATTGACAAGTTTCATTTTGAAATGTTTTGAGAAATATTTTAAGTACTCTTTGAATTTTGAATTATTGCAAGACTAAAACAATTTTGAACAGTTGAAACGTTCTAGAATTTATCATGGGGTTGAAGTTGGTTTTTGCCTAAGTAGAGGAAACGGATTTGAAAGAAGTGAATGATTACGTGACTCGGTTTGGCTTAGATCCTGTTTTATTACTCAAAACGGAAAGCCAAGGTTTTAATGATTTTAAATGAATTTGGCGAACTGAGTTTTATTATTCTCCCCTAAAGACTTGGGACTCTGTCGAGAAGCTTTTGTTATAAAATTCCATTGTTGGATGGGTGGTTTTGAATACTTTGAAATAAATCCTTAACTTGCCATGGTTTTGGAAGTTTTGGAAAGAGAATGCTGAGAGTGGCTTTGTTTTAAAAAGAAAACTCACTTTGAGTAAATTTGGCTTATGAGCCTGTGATGATTTGAGAAATGAGATTTTTAAAGCCAAGGCTAAAAAGAGTTGAAATTTGATTTCAAAGTGAAATGGCTTGAGAAAAGTGATTTATGGCTTAAATGCCGGTTTTATGAATTTGATGATGTTGAATGGTGGAAGTGCTATTTTGTTATGGGCCGGAATGTCTATGTATGATTATGAATATTGGCTGGTTCTGGATCGAACCGTGAGCCAGAATGGCTATGTATGATATTGATTTATGGCTGATAGCCGAATGAGTTATGGGCCGTATGGCTGACTATGAAATTTTGAATTTAAGCCAGATGGCTGAGATGGATGTTGATCCATGGCTGGGACTGAATGAATATATGCTTGAGATACTTGGGTAGTAGCAAGGGTTGTGGTTCGTCCCACTTGCTCCAGGTCAGAGACTGTGACGCCTAGGTAGTAGCGGTAGTAGTGATGATTCCACTTGCTCCAGGTTGAGCTTTTAAACACCCGCCTGGGTAGTAGCCGCAGTAGTGGTTATTCCACTGGCTCTGGGTTGAGCGGGTAGTAGCAAGGGGGTTGTAGCTCAAACTTACTTGCTCCGCGATGGGTGTTTCTGTCCATGGTTAGCTACCAGGACGTGTTGGGTTGGCTATATAACTGACAGATGATATCATCATCCACTAGGGACAGGCATGCATCATATGCATCTATGTGACATTGTTTGGGTGTGCATATTGTACTTTGTTTGCCTATGTGATCATTTGTGATTACCTGCTACTTGTTCTACTTGCTGTAACTGTTTGTTTGTGCTTGAACTTCCTATCTGTGTTTGCAACTGGGACTCTGTTGGTTTGTGATGATTGGTTGTTGGATTGGATTATTTAGGCCTAGGGCTGTGGTTGAATTGAGATGGACTGACGGTTGATTCCGGTTCTATATTTCTGGTTTGGAAAACTATGAAAGGCTATTTTGGTTCAGTATAGATAAACCTTTTTGAAAGGCTTTTGATGATTTAAGGATTGAACGGTTCCTCTTTCAGAAAAGATTTCCGACTTTACTTTTATTGTAAACTGTTGTTTTTGAAAAGAGGCATAAGACGGTTATTAATCACTGGTACGGTTTATCTTCATGTATCCTATTACAGTAATTCCCAAAACCCTCTATTGAGAACCCTTTCGAGGATGATGTTCTCACCCTCCTACATTTTTCCCCTTTCAGGATGTGGGCGCAGAAGTCATGAAGAGTTTATTTAGTTGTTGTTGAGATGCTTTGTATTGCTTTAGATTATTATTTATTGTACCCTCGCCTTTATCTTGAGATATTCTTTAAGAGGGTTAGGAATTGTATTGGGTAATGTTTGTAGTATTATTTATATATATGTATGTATATATATACGGATGTACTCTTGATGAGCTTTTGTAAGTCGTATGGTATTTATGGATGTATGTTATCGAACGAAAGTAATTTTTGGAGCAGTATTGCAGTTTAAAGTTTTAAACAGGATCATATTTTAGTATTAAATAGTATAAGTGTCGTCGTAATGTCTGAGCTATCAGAGTTGCGCAGCCGGAAGGGTGAGCTTTGGTAGTTAGGGTGTTACAGTGCGTACGCACAAGCGGGTGCGCTTGCACAAGACACGAAAAAGAAAGAGGGATGCGAGCGCACAGAGTGTGCGATCGCTCCCAACAGAGGGACTGCATCTAATGCAGACGCACAAGATCGTGCGTTCGCACAGATGGCTTCTCTTTTTCTTCTTTTTTTTTTCAAAAAGAATTTTCTTGAGGAAAAGAGTCATGTGTGCGTGCGCACACAGGTCCGTGTGCACGTACAGAAGCAAAGACAGGGGGATATTCACGCACAGAAGCCATGCCAATGCTCTCACCAGAGGGGCTGCATGTTGGTGTGCGGACGCACAGGCTTGTGCGGCCGCACAAAGAGCGCGATAAGGAGTATTTGTGCACTCGCACAGAGTGCTGTGCATGCACAGATCATGGTAAGCAGGGTAGCACCCATGCACAGACCGTGCTGGCACTGCAAACAGAGGGCACTGCAAGGAGTGTGCGGGCGCACAGGTTTTGAAAATTGTAGTTGTGTGCGCACGCACAGGTATTGAAAATTGCAGTTGTGTGCGCACGCACAGCAGGGTGCGTACGCACAGATGCCTTGTTTCACAAAAATTTTTCTTTCAAAACTAAGGTACCAACCTTAGTACAATCAACATTTCATCCCCAAATCATTCAAACATTTATAAATTCATAATCTATAAGCAATTCAATTTATCTAACTCAAAAACATCAAACCAAACCTAAACTAATAATCATATTCACAAGAAAGTAACTAAATCAAAGAGCTATAAACAAAAGATAAAGTTGGAACAATGTTACCATGGTGAGGTGTCTCCCACCAAGCACTTTGGTTTAGAGTCCTAAGTTGGACTTGATGAGGAGATTCTTGTTAGGGCAGCTTGTGTTTCCACTCCTCCTTGAATTTCCAGCCAAGGTTGCTATTGATATGACCTCCCGGGTCCCAAATGAATTGCACCAAACTCTTGAGAAATTCCAAGCTAGCCATTGGGATCCATAAATGTTGACTATTGAAACTAATGCCCGGATCCCATACTCTAGTCTCTTGTTCATCTTCTTGTTGATCTTTATTTTTGCATTTAGATGAACATTGTCTTGACTCACCATTAACACATTTGTACACTCCCCGAAATCTACTAAACTGACTCTTGCACCATAATTGAGCTCCAAATATTGAGTTGGCTTGCTTGATGAACTTTCTATCTTCTTGCCAACTAGCATTCTTCTCTCCATCATCCACTACACAAAGAAAGGTTTGAAGTTAACAATCCGTTTCTAATATGGCATATTGATCTGGGCCTAAAAAGCTTGTTGGAGAAATCTTCACCCAATCAATTCGCTCTTGAACACGTACCTTCACTTCTTGGTAGCTAAATTCTTCCTCAACCTCTTTGGAATCTTCCTCATCATAAGTCAAGTAAAAAATTGGAGGTCGTATGAAGTCCACATCAATGTCTCCTTCAAATTCAAATATGGGAGGCTCATGAAGGTCATTGAGGGGATTAACCAAGTTAGACACAAAATCTTGAATGATGGGATCTTCTTAATCAATTCCCACCAATCCTCCCAGTGCTTCTTCTTGTACTTCATGTTGTAACTTGACATCTTCTTCTTGATTTTGCAATTCTTCGTTCACTCCACACTTTGCACTTGATCTTGGTTCTTCACATTCAACCAATAGTACCTCTTAAGTGTGGTTCGAACGCAATGAAGCTAAGCGGTCAAGAGTTTCCGCTAAGGTCGACATGACTTGCTCTTGCTTCTTCCGGAACTCTTGTTGTTCTTGAATGAGCATGAAAAGTGCTTCTTGTGTGGCTTGATCCATACATGAAGACGGAATTCGGGTTGATGAAGGTTGACAATCAAATTCATGATGGTAGGGATCTTGGTTTTGTATATAGTGAGGTGATGGTGTATAGAATTGGTAACTAGAAAGGTAAGTGTTCAGGTTCCATTGGGGTGCATTAGGGCAATGGTATGAAAAAGTCATAAAGAAAGTATGAACAAAACCTACTAACAACAGCAAACAAATAACCAAAAAGTGCAATTAAGACTATTAACATATTTACAACAACCAAAAATTATAGCACACATTGCACTTATAGTGAGTCCCCGGCAACGGCGCCAAAAACTTGATGCGGAGCCGAAGGCGGGTTAGGAATTTTCCTTAAAATGGAATTGGTGTTGCAAGAATAGTCCCAACCCACAATCGACTCCCAATCAAAGTTTGAATTCAAAGATGTCACTATTCAAAATCAATTCAATCCCTGGGTCGTCTCCCAAGGACACTTGAGACCAATGAGTGTACAATTCCGATTGTGAAGCTCAAAAAGTTTTTACTAAAGAGATGAACATATAAATAAATATAAGAACATCCAAAATTTCAATAAATGAACTAATTAAGGAATTAAAGAACTAACTATGTAATATGGACAAGTAAAGTGTAAAAAGGATTGATGTAAATCTGTATGAAAGACTTAAAGCATAAATAGAATCTTGGCTTGGAATGAGCTAAGGTTCCTTTCCTTGTTGAAACCACAACTATGACAATTAGAATAGATTAATCTCACTTGATCAACCCTCACATCGGAGAGTAGGTTAAATGAGCATAAGTGTTCTTAACCCACAAATCCTAAATTGCTTGCTAATTACCTTAGCAACAAATTAGCATTAGTGGGATCAAGAACAATTAACAATCCAAGAATCACCACTAAATGTTGGACATTCCAACTCTAGGAACCCAAGTGCTCATTTTCCCCAAGCCAAGAGATAGAAAACTAGCTCATAATCATAATTGACATTTTGTCAAACACTTGGTGGGCAAAAACACGAAACATGGGAAAAATGAGGAAATGCTTGAAACTAAAAGCAAGTAATGATCTCAATCAACAATAGTAACTCAAGCAAGCATATAACAGTCATCAATCATCAAATTCATCAACAAGAAATTAAAATTACAAAAGAGAAGTAAAATTAAACTATGACATGAATTATAAGGAGTAAGAACAATGTAGCTATAAAGAGTAGTAACAAAGAGATACTTACAATGGAAGCTAGCAAAATCAAAGATCAAAAATAGAAAATGGCACTTGAATGTAAAACCCTAATATAAACCCTAATGGAGATGATGAAAAACTTAGAGAAAAAGTATCCTAAAGCTTCCTACTACTACTCCTAAGCTACTCTAATGTTACTCTATCCTATGGTCTTCATTTTTCCCTTCATTATGAGCTATTAGCTTCAGAAATGGACCTTCAATCCATTAAAATCACGATTCACGTGCAATTTTAATGAAGGCATGTGCGGGAACCTGTGCGTACGCACAGACGTGTGCGCACGCACACTCTGCCAAAATCTCTATCTGTGCGTACGCACAAGGGGTTGTGCGCACGCACACTAGGCGATGCTCTGAATGATCGCGTGATATGTACGATGCAGCTCACGTTCACGCTGACGATCGGATTTCTATCGGTAAAGAAATTCACAAATAAGTTCGTGTTGTAAGTATAGTTTCTAAACCAACAGAGAATCCTTTTGTACAAAAGTTTGGTTGTCACAAGTAACAAACCCAATAAAAATAATTAACTGAATTATTCAAACCTCGGGTCGTCTTCTCAAGGAATTGCAGGCAAGTATGATTAGTTATTGGTTATGGAAAACAATATTTTTGGGTTTTTGAAATAAAGAGCAAGTAGTTTGAATGACAAGAAAAATAAATTAATAATAATAAAATCTCTTGGCAAGGTATGAGAACTAGAAATCCTATCCTAGTTATCCTTATCAATGGTGATGAGAATTATATTTTTGCTCCCACTAAGGCAACCTCTAACTATGAAGGTAAGTCAAGTGGATAAATCAATTTAACACCTAAAGTCCTAGTCAACTCCTGAGGAAAGACTAGAGTTATAGGAATCTAAATCAATCAGCAAAGATATCAATTATCAATCACAATGAGTTTGACAACTCAAGAGTTACCAATTAATCAACCAAAGCCAAGAATGTAGAAAGCTAAATAAAAATCATATATCTGAAAATACCTCAAATTGCATTAATTAAGAAAATCCTAACGTGAAAAGTTCATAAGCCAGTTTGGCAACATAAATCAAATAAAAGCATTAGGGTATCTAAGAATGGAAGAGAAACATAAATTAAAGTAACATTGAACCTGTAATTGAAGATGTCATAGCTTAAACATAATAGAAATCCTAAATCCTAATCCTAAGAGAGAGGAGAGAACCCCTCTCTCTCTCTAAAACTACATCTAAAAACTAAGATTATCAATTATCAATGCTTCCTCATAAATTAATGGATTTCTCCCACTTTATAGCCTCTAATCTGTTTTTTCTGGGCCTGGATTTGGACCAAAAAGGGTCCAGAAATCGCTGGGCGACATCTATAAATTCTGCAGATCGCGCATGTCACGCGTCCTCGTGGGTCACGCGGTCGCGTCATCTGGAGTTTTGCTTTTACACGTGTCCGCGTCAGTCACGCGTCCGCGTTAGTTATGTTTCGCGCGAGTCACGCATTTGCGTCATGCACGCATTCGCGCAGATGCCAGTTTACGCAAAGCACGCATTCGCGTCGCTGCCAGTTTCTTCAAAAACTCCATTTTATGCTTTCTTTCCATTTTTGTATGTTTCTTTTCCATCCTTTAAGCCATTCCTGCCTTATAAAGCCTGAAAGTACTCAATACACAGATCACGGCATCGAATAGTAATAAAGAATAATTAAATTTAATATTTCTAAAGCATAGGAAACATGTTTTCACATATGTCATATCATAAGAAAGGAATTGTAAAACCATGCAAATTCATATGAATAAGTGGGTGAAGAATTGATAAAATCATTCAATTGAGCACAAGATAAATCATAAAATAGTGGTTTATCAACCTCTCCACACTTAAAATTTAGCATGTCCTCATGCTAAATCCAAGAGAAAAGAGTAAAGGTAAAATGGTGGAATCTTATGCAATGCAATCTATTCTAAATGCAAGCTGACTACATAAGTCATGCAATTCTAGTTATTATCCACCTATATATATAGAGTTTTCATGTGGTTAATTTTGCTTCATATCTTCAAGGAACCATATATGTATAATTGGGCCAAACCATATTAAAGCACAGTCACAATTGAGTTGAGTTAAGATAGTTCACAACTTGTAAGACAATTAATAATTTAAACACGGATATATGAGAATGAGCTATTGAACCCTCACTAGATTTTGTGTTTACTCTCTAATCACTCAGTGTTTGGGGTTAATCACTCTCTTCTTTTCTAGTCATGCTTTCTAAAATTTTGTTCTTCATCTAACCAATCAACAATTATGGAATATAGACATACAAAAATCATGAGGTCTTTTCTCAGGTTGTAATGGGGCTAAGGTAAGGGTAAGGGTGTATATTTAAGGCTAAGTAAGCTAACAAAGTGAATCCTTACTTAGTCTAAGATCTCACCTAACATATACACACTTTATATAATTTCAAAATTCTTTACCTAGCTACCCAAATTTTCCACTTTTGTATTGCATACTCATGTACCAAATTTATTTTGAATTTTTGTCCCATGTGCATTGATTCTTTATAATTGCATTGGGATAATTTTTGTATCCCCTTATTTAAATACTAAAATTTTTATTTTTATTTTTTTTATTTTTTTATTTTTTTACTTTTTTATTTTTATTTTTATTTTTTTTATTTTATCAATGCACATGGTAATTTAATTGTTTTGATTTCACATGAGCATGCTTCCCAAACCTTGAAATAACTTATTCAATTTAATTCTCCTTTCTCCTATCATCCCATGTTCCCAAAAATTTTCCATACTTAAATTATACACAATATCTATATTAAGCTAACCAAGGATTCAACTTGGGATTTTTATCTTATTTTTCTGCTTAAGGCTAGTAATATGGTTATAAAACAGAAGAGGGGGTCAAAAAGCTCAAGGGGGTTAACAAGGGTGATTGAAAGGGTAGGCTATTTGGGATAAGTGAGCAAAAATAATTAATGGCCTCAATCATCTCTTGGTATGTATCTATATTCTATATTGGACATGTGGATTAAAATAAAATAAAGATTGCAAGCATAGAAAAGAAGTACAAAACACACATGAATGAAATTTATGGTTTGATGTAACCATACAATTAAGCTCAAAACTCACAGGTTGTTTGTTCTCTAGCTCAGAAATCATACATCAGTTATATATGTCATGCAAGTAGAAATCAAGAGTTTTCATTCAACTCAATGTAAATCTTAAGGTGGCCCTTAAAATCTTAGTGTTCTTTCTTGATGAAATGTTGTTAACTAACTCACATTTGTTGCTATATATATACAAGGTGTGTAGATTGTTTTTATTCTGTTACACTAAAGTTTCTAGTTTACTCTTTTATTTTCAATTAAACCAACTTATCATATGCTAAAAGGGTAAACTATACTAATTAATCCACTTGATATATAACTAGTAAGCTAAAAGTGCAGATTAAGCTAAATATCTAAGATATATACAGCCCAAAGTGCAAAATATAAAAATAAAATAAAAATACAGCAAAAGCAAAAGAAAAGTGTGCAAGTACTAAAAGATAAAATAAAATACAGAAAATGAACAAAATAAGATGGAAGAGTCTTATAGTGGTTCACCAAAAAATATATGGTAGAGATGGCGACCTCCCCACACTTAAAATATAGCATCGTTCCCGATGCTCACTCAAGCTGGGTGTGAAGAAGTGTCATCTCAGGAAGGATGGGCTGCTGGTGTCTCAGTGGTAGGATGAGTGTCTGCAGTCTCTGTGAGTGTAGGAGGAGCTGTCTGCTGAAGCAGGGGCTCTGTCTGTAGAGGAATCTCCAGATCTGCGGCCTGTAGCTGGTGGTGCTCCTCATGGTGTGGTGCAGTGTGCTCAGGTCCTCCCTGCTCAGCCTAGGTAGGAGCCTCCTCCTCAAAATCACTCGCTTCCTCCTCAGATGTCTGGTGTGTGAAATTGTGATCACTACTTTTCACAACTCAAATAATCCCTAGTAATGGCCCCAAGAACTTGGTGCTCAATACCATGGCATAAACACAACTTTGCACAACTAACCAGCAAGTGCACTGGGTCGTCCAAGTAATAAACCTTACGCGAGTAAGGGTCGATCCCACGGAGATTGTTGGTATGAAGCAAGCTATGGTCACCTTGTAAATCTTAGTCAGGCAGACTCAAATGGGTATAGTGATATACGAATGAAGCATAAAGATAAAGATAGAGGTACTTATGTAATTCATTGGTAGGAACTTCAGATAAGCGTATGAAGATGCTTTCCCTTCCGTCTCTCTGCTTTCCTACTGTCTTCATCCAATCCTTCTTACTCCTTTCCATGGCAAGCTTATGTAGGGTTTCACCGTTGTCAGTGGCTACCTCCCATCCTCTCAGTGAAAATGTTCCTATGCTCTGTCACAGCATATTGCTAATCAGCTGTCGGTTCTCGGTCAGGCCGGAATAGAATCCAGTGATTCTTTTGCGTCTGTCACTAACGCCCCGCCTGCTAGGAGTTTGAAGCACGTCACAGTCATTCAATCATTGAATCCTACTCAGAATACCACAGACAAGGTTAGACCTTCCGGATTCTCTTGAATGCCGCCATCAGTTCTCGCCTATACCACGAAGACTCTAATCTCACGGAATGGCTGGCTCGTTTGTCAGGCGAGCACTCGGTTGTCAGGCGATCAACCATGCATCGTGTATCAGGAATCCAAGAGATAAACACTAGAGCCTTGCTTGCTTGTAGAACAGAAGTGGTTGTCAGTCACTTTGTTCATAGGTGAGAATGATGATGAGTGTCACGGATCATCACATTCATCAAGTTGAAGAACAAGTGATATCTTGGACAAAGAACAAGCGGAATTGAATAGAAGAACAATAGTAATTGCATTAATACTCGAGGTACAGCAGAGCTCCACACCTTAATCTATGGTGTGTAGAAACTCCACCGTTGAAAATACATAAGAACAAGGTCTAGGCATGGCCGAATGGCCAGCCTCCCCCTAAGAGGGTTTAATCATCAAAGCATGATCAAAAGATATCAAATACAATAGTAAAAGGTCCTACTTATAGAAAACTAGTAGCCTAAGGATGAGTAAATGACATAAAAATCCACTTCCGGGCCCACTTGGTGTGTGTTTGGGCTGAGCAATGAAGCAATTTCGTGTAGAGACTCTTCTTGGAGTTAAACGCCAGCTTTTATGCCAGTTTGGGCGTTTAACTCCCATTTAGGTGCCAGTTCCGGCGTTTAACGCTGGGAATTCTGAAGGTGACTTTGAACGCCGGTTTGGGCCATCAAATCTTGGGCAAAGTATAGACTATCATATATTGCTGGAAAGCCCAGGATGTCTACTTTCCAACGCAGTTGAGAGCGCGCCAATTGGGCTTCTGTAGTTCCAGAAAATCCACTTCGAGTGCAGGGAGGTCAGAATCCAACAGCATCTGCAGTCCTTTTCAGTCTCTGGATCAGATTTTTGCTCAGGTCCCTCAATTTCAGCCAGAAAATACCTGAAATCACAGAAAAACACACAAACTCATAGTAAAGTCCAGAAAAGTGAATTTTAACTAAAAACTAATAAAAATATACTAAAAACTCAACTCAAACTACTAAAAACACACTAAAAACAATGCCAAAAAGCGTACAAATTATCCGCTCATCACAACACCAAACTTAAATTGTTGCTTGTCCTCAAGCAACTGAAGATCAAATAAGATAAAAAGAAGAGAATATGCAATGAATTCCAAAAACATCTATGAAGATCAGTATTAATTAGATGAGCGGGGCTCTTAGCTTTTTGCCTCTGAACAGTTTTGGCATCTCACTCTATCCTTTGAAATTCAGAATGATTGGCTTCTTTAGGAACTCAGAATCCAGATAGTGTTATTGATTCTCCTAGTTAAGTATGATGATTCTTGAACACAGCTACTTTATGAGTCTTGGCCGTGGCCCAAAGCACTCTGTCTTCCAGTATTACCACCGGATACATACATGCCACAGATACATAATTGGGTGAACCTTTTCAGATTGTGACTCAGCTTTGCTAGAGTCCCCAATTAGAGGTGTCCAGGGTTCTTAAGCACACTCTTTTTGCCTTGGATCACAACTTTATTCTTTCTTTTTCTTTCTTTTTCTCTTTCCTTTTTTTTCGGTTTTTTTTTGTATTCACTGCTTTTTCTTGCTTCAAGAATCATTTTTATGATTTTTCAGATCCTCAGTAACATGTCTCCTTTTTCATCATTCTTTCAAGAGCCAACATTCATGAACCACAAATTCAAAAGACATATGCACTGTTTAAGCATACATTCAGAAGACAAAAGTAATGCCACCACATCAAAATAATTAAACTGCTATAAAATTCAAAATTCATGCAATTCTTTTTCTTTTTCAATTAAGAACATTTTTTTTATTTAAGAAAGGTGATGGATTCATAGGACATTCATAACTTTAAGGCATAGACACTAAGACACTAATGATCACAAGACACAAACATAGATAAACATAAGCACTAAAATTCGAAAAACAGAAAATAAAGAACAAGGAGATTAAAGAACGGGTCCACCTTAGTGATGGCGGCTCTTTCTTCCTCTTGAAGATCCTATGGAGTGCTTGAGCTCCTCAATGTCTCTTCCTTGTCTTTGTTGCTCCTCTCTCATGATTCTTTGATCTTCTCTAATTTCATGGAGGATGATGGAGTGTTCTTGGTGCTCCATCCTTAGTTGTCCCATGTTGGAACTTAGTTCTCCTAGGGAGGTGTTCAGTTGCTCCCAATAGTTTTGTGGAGGAAAGTGCATCCCTTGGGGTATCTCAGGGATCTCATGATGAGTGGGGTCTCTTGTGTGCTCCATCCTTTTCTTAGTGATGGGCTTATCCTCATCAATGGGGATGTCTCCCTCTATGTCAACTCCAACTGAATAACAGAGGTGACAAATGAGATGAGGAAAGGCTAACCTTGCTAGGGTAGAGGACTTGTCCGCCACCTTATAGAGTTCTTGGGCTATAACCTCATGAACTTCCACTTCTTCTCCAATCATGATGCTATGAATCATGATGGCCCGGTCTAGAGTAACTTCGGACTGGTTGCTAGTGGGAATGACTGAGCGTTGGATAAACTCCAACCATCCTGTAGCCACGGGTTTGAGGTCATGCCTTCTCAATTGAACCGGCTTGCCTCTTGAATCTCTCTTCCATTGTGCGCCCTCTTCACATATGACTGTGAGGACTTGGTCCAACCTTTGATCAAAGTTGACCCTTCTAGTGTAAGGGTGTTCATCTCCTTGCATCATGGGCAAATTGAATGCCAACCTTACACTTTCCGGACTAAAATCCAAGTATTTCCCCCGAACCATAGTAAGATAATTCTTTGGGTCCGGGTTCACACTTTGATCATGGTTCTTGGTGATCCATGCATTGGCATAGAACTCTTGAACCATTAAGATTCCGACTTGTTGAATGGGGTTGGTAAGAATTTCCCAACCTCTTCTTCGGATCTCATGTCGGATCTCCGGATATTCACTCTTTTTGAGTGAAAAAGGGACCTCGGGGATCACCTTCTTCAAGGCCACAACTTCATAGAAGTGGTCTTGATGCACCCTTGAGATGAATCTCTCCATCTCCCATGACTCGGAGGTGGAAGCTTTTGCCTTCCCTTTCCTCTTTCTAGAGGTTTCTCCGGCCTTGGATGCCATAAATGGTTATGGAAAAACAAAAAGCAATGCTTTTACCACACCAAACTTAAAATGTTTGCTCGTCCTCGAGCAAAAGAAGAAAGAAGAGAGTAGAAGAAGAAGAAATGAAGGAGATGGAGATGGCTTTGTGTTCGGCCAAAAGGGGAAGAAGTGGTGTTTAGGTTGTGTGAAAATGAAGGGGTGAAGAAGGGTTTATATAGGAGAGGGGGGGGTCATGGTTCGGCCATTGATGGGTGGGTTTGGGGGGGAAAGTGGTTCGAATTTGAATGGTGAGGTAGGTGGGGTTTTATGGAGGATGGGTGTGAGTGGTGAAGAGAAAGATGGGATTTGATAGGTGAAGGGTTTTTGGGGAAGAGGAGTTGAGGTGATTGGTGAATGGGTGAAGAAGAGAGAGAGAGTGGTGGGGTTGGTGGGGATCCTGTGGGGTCCACAGATCCTGTGGTGTCAAGGAAAAGTCATCCCTGCACCAAATGGCATTCAAAATCACGTTTTGAGCCATTTCTGGCGTTAAACGCCGGGCTGGTGCCCATTTCTGGCGTTTAACGCCAGCTTCTTGCCCTTTTCTGGCGTTTAACACCAGTCTGGTGCCCCTTTCTGGCGTTAAACGCCCAGAATGGTGCCAGACTGGGCGTTAAACGCCCAACTGCTAGCCTCACTAGCGTTTAAACGCCAGTGAGTTCTTCCTCCAGGGTGTGCTGTTTTTCTTCCTGTTTTTCATTCTGTTTTTGCTTTTTCAGTTGATTTTGTGTCTTCTTATGATCATCAACCTACAAAAAACATAAAATAACAAAAGGAATAGATAAAATATAATATTGGGTTGCCTCCCAACAAGCGCTTCTTTAATGTCAGTAGCTTGACAGATGGCTCTCATGGAGCCTCACATTTTCTCAGAGCAATGTTGGAACCTCCCAACACCAAACTTAGAGTTTGAATGTGGGGGTTTCAACACCAAACTTAGAGTTTGGTTGTGGCCTCCCAACACCAAACTTAGAGTTTGACTGTGGGGGCTCTATTTGACTCTGATTTGAGAGAAGCTCTTCATGCTTCCTCTCCATGATGACAGAGGGATATCCTTGAGCCTTAAACACCAAGGATTCTTCATTCACTTGAATGATCAACTCTCCTCTATCAACATCAATCACAGCCTTTGCTGTGGCCAGGAAGGGTCTGCCAAGGATGATGGTTTCATCCATGCACTTCCCAGTCTCTAGGACTATGAAATCCGCAGGGATGTAATGGTTTTCAATCTTCACCAAAACATCCTCTACAAGTCCATGAGCTTATTTTCTTGAGTTGTCTGCCATCTCTAATGAGATTCTTGCAGCTTGCACCTCAAAGATCCCTAGCTTCTCCATTACAGAGAGAGGCATGAGGTTTACACTTGACCCTAAGTCACACAGAGCCTTCTTGAAGGTTATGGTGCCTATGGTACAAGGTATTGAAAACTTCCCAGGATCTTGTCTCTTTTGAGGTAATTTCTGCCTAGACAAGTCATCCAGTTCTTTGGTGAGCAAAGGAGGTTCATTCTCCCAAGTCTCATTTCCAAATAACTTGTCATTTAGCTTCATGATTGCTCCAAGGTATTTAGCAACTTGCTCTTCAGTGACATACTCATCCTCTTCAGAGGAAGAATAATCATCAGAGCTCATGAAAGGCAGAAGTAAGTCCAATGGAATCTCTATGGTCTCATTTTGAGCCTCAGATTCCCATGGTTCCTCATTGGGGAACTCATTGGAGGCTAGTGCACGCCCACTGAGGTCTTCCTCAGTGGCGTTCACTTCCTCTCATTCCTCTCCAAATTTGGCCATGTTGATGGCCTTGCACTCTCCTTTTGGATTTTCTTCTGTGTTGCTTGGGAGAGTACTAGGAGGGAGTTCAGTAACTTTCTTGCTTAGCTGTCCCACTTGTGCCTCCAAATTCCTAATGGAGGACCTTGTTTCAGTCATGAAACTTTGAGTGGTTTTGATTAGATCAGAGACCATAGTTGCTAAGTCAGAGGGGTTCTACTTAGAATTCTCTGTCTGTTGCTGAGAAGATGATGGAAAAGGCTTGCCATTGCTAAACCTGTTTCTTCCACCATTATTGTTGTTAAAACCTTGTTGAGGTCTTTCTTGATTCTTCCATGAGAAATTTGGGTGATTTCTCCATGAAGAATTATAGGTGTTTCCATAGGGTTCTCCTAGGTAATTTACCTCTTCCATTGAAGGGTTCTCAGGATCATAGGCTTCTTCTTTAGATGAAGCATCCTTAGTACTGCTTGGTGCACTTTGCATTCCAGACAGACTTTGAGAAATCAAATTGACTTGTTGAGTCAATATCTTGTTCTGAGCCAGAATGGCATTCAGAGCATCAATCTCAAGAACTCCTTTCTTCTGATTAGTCCCATTGTTAACAGGATTCCTTTCAGAAGTGTACATGAATTGGTTATTTGCAACCATTTCAATCAGCTCTTGAGCTTCTGTAGGCGTCTTCTTCAAATGAAGAGATCCTCCAGCAGAGCTATCCAAAGACATCTTGGATAGTTCAGAGAGACCATCATAGAAAATACCTATGATGCTCCATTCAGAAAGCATGTCAGAAGGACATTTTCTGATCAATTGTTTGTATCTTTCCCAAGCTTCATAGAGGGATTCTCCATCCTTCTGTCTGAAGGTTTGGACTTCCACTCTAAGCTTACTCAATTTTTGAGGTGGAAAGAACTTTGCCAAGAAGGCATTGACTAGCTTTTCCCATGAGTCCAGGCTTTCTTTAGGTTGTGAGTCCAACCATGTCCTAGCTCTGTCTCTTACAGCAAAAGGGAATAGCATAAGTCTGTAGACCTCAGGGTCTACCCCATTAGTCTTGACAGTGTCACAGATTTGTAAGAATTCAGCTAAAAACTGATGAGGATCTTCCAATGGAAGTCCATGAAACTTGCAATTCTGTTGCATTAGAGAAACTAATTGAGGCTTAAGCTCAAAGTTGTTTGCTCCAATGGCAGGGATAGAGATGCTTCTCCCATAGAAGTCGGGAGTAGGTGCAGTAAAGTCACCCAGCACCTTCCTTGCATTGTTGGCATTGTTGTTGTTTTCGGCTGCCATGTCTTCTTCTTCTTTGAAGAATTCGGTTAGGTCCTCTATAGAGAATTGTGCCTTAGCTTCTCTTAGCTTTCGCTTCAAGGTCCTTTCAGGTTCAGGGTCAGCTTCAACAAGAATGCCTTTGTCTTTGTTCCTGCTCATATGAAAGAGAAAAGAACAAGAAAATGTGGAATCCTCTATGTCACAGTATAGAGATTCCTTGAGGTGTCAGAAGAACAGAAAAATAGAAGAAAGAGGTAGAATAATTCGAACTTGATCAGATAGAGTTCGAATTGTGCATTAAGAAGGAGTGATACTCCATAAATAGAAGGATGTGAGAAGAGAGGAGGAGCTTTTTCGAAAATTAAGTTAAAGAATTTGAAAACATTTTAAAAAAAAAACACTAATTAATTTTCGAAAAGAAGAGTGGGAAAGAAATCAAGTGATTTTTGAAAAAGATTTTGAAATTAGAAATCAAAAAGATTTGATTGAAAACTATTTTGAAAAAGATGTGATTAAAAAGATATGATTGAAAAGATATGATTTGAAAACAATTTTAAAAGATATGATTTTAAAAATTAATGACTTGCCTAACAAGAAAAGATATGATTCAAACATTAAACCTTTCTCAACAGAAAAGGCAATATACTTGAGATGTTCAATCAAATCATTTAATTGTTAGTAAGTATCTTTGAAAAAGGAAAGAAATTGATTTTGAAAACATTTGATTGAAAAGATTTGATTTGAAAAAGATTTGATTTTGAAAAACTTTGAAAACTTGAAAAAAAAAATTGATTTGAAAACAAAATCCTCCCCCTTGTGCCATCCTGGCGTTAAACGCCCAGAATGGTGCACATTCTGGCGTTTAACGCCCAAAACTCTACCCTTTTGGGCGTATAAACGCCCAACCAGGTACCCTGGCTGGCGTTTAAACGCCAGTCTGTCCTTCTTCACTGGGCGTTTTGAACGCCCAGCTTTTTCTGTGTAATTCCTCTGCTGCATGTTCTGAATCTTCAGTTCCCTGTACTATTGACTTGAAAATAGAACCAAGATCAAATAAACAATGCATGCAAGACACCAAACTTAAAATTAGACACTAGACTCAAACAAGAAACATAAAATATTTTTTTGGTTTTTATGGTTTTGTAATTTTTTTGTGCTTTTTCGAAAATTATATGAAAATAGAAAATAAAAGTTCAGGATTCTTAATTTGGATTCCAGGAATCATTGCAATGCTAGTCTAAGACTCCGGTCCAGGAATTAGACATGGCTTCACAGCCAGCCAAGCTTTCAAAGAAAGCTTCGGTCCAAAACACTAGACATGGCCAATGGCCAGCCAAGCCTTAGCAGATCATTGCTCCAATAGCAAGGTTGATAGAGATCAACAAGCTCTTGTGATGATCAGTTGAAACCTCGGTCCAATAAGATTAGACATGGCTTCTCAGCCAGCCAGATTTCAGCAGATCATCATGAAACACTAGAATTCATTCTTAAGAACTCTGAAGAAAAATACCTAATCTAAGAAACAAGATGAACCGTCAGTTGTCCATACACAAAACAATCCCCGGCAACGGCGCCAAAAACTTGATGTTGTTGCCGGATCAAAACTTGGCACTGTTATTGCAGGGAACAAATGCGAAACCGTAGTTAGGACATTTAATTCCCCGGCAACGGCGCCAAAAACTTGGTGTGCGAAATTGTGATCACTACTTTTCACAACTCAAATAATCCCTAGTAATGGCCCCAAGAACTTGGTGCTCAATACCATGGCATAAACACAACTTTGCACAACTAACCAGCAAGTGCACTGGGTCGTCCAAGTAATAAACCTTACGCGAGTAAGGGTCGATCCCACGGAGATTGTTGGTATGAAGCAAGCTATGGTCACCTTGTAAATCTTAGTCAGGCAGACTCAAATGGGTATAGTGATATACGAATGAAGCATAAAGATAAAGATAGAGGTACTTATGTAATTCATTGGTAGGAACTTCAGATAAGCGTATGAAGATGCTTTCCCTTCCGTCTCTCTGCTTTCCTACTATCTTCGTCCAATCCTTCTTACTCCTTTCCATGGCAAGCTTATGTAGGGTTTCACCGTTGTCAGTGGCTACCTCCCATCCTCTCAGTAAAAATGTTCCTATGCTCTGTCACAGCATATGGCTAATCAGCTGTCGGTTCTCGGTCAGGCCGGAATAGAATCCAGTGATTCTTTTGCGTCTGTCACTAACACCCCGCCTGCTAGGAGTTTGAAGCACGTCACAGTCATTCAATCATTGAATCCTACTCAGAATACCACAGACAAGGTTAGACCTTCCGGATTCTCTTGAATGCCGCCATCAGTTCTCGCCTATACCACGAAGACTCTGATCTCACGGAATGGCTGGCTCGTTTGTCAGGCGAGCACTCGGTTGTCAGGCGATCAACCATGCATTGTGTATCAGGAATCCAAGAGATAAACACTAGAGCCTTGCTTGCTTGTAGAACAGAAGTGGTTGTCAGTCACTTTGTTCATAGGTGAGAATGATGATGAGTGTCACGGATCATCACATTCATCAAGTTGAAGAACAAGTGATATCTTGGACAAAGAACAAGCGGAATTGAATAGAAGAACAATAGTAATTGCATTAATACTCGAGGTACAGCAGAGCTCCACACCTTAATCTATGGTGTGTAGAAACTCCACCGTTGAAAATACATAAGAACAAGGTCTAGGCATGGCCGAATGGCCAGCCTCCCCCTAAGAGGGTTTAATCATCAAAGCATGATCAAAAGATTTCAAATACAATAGTAAAAGGTCCTACTTATAGAAAACTAGTAGCCTAAGGATGAGTAAATGACATAAAAATCCACTTCCGGGCCCACTTGGTGTGTGTTTGGGCTGAGCAATGAAGCAATTTCGTGTAGAGACTCTTCTTGGAGTTAAACGCCAGCTTTTATGCCAGTTTGGGCGTTTAACTCCCATTTAGGTGCCAGTTCCGGCGTTTAACGCTGGGAATTCTGAAGGTGACTTTGAACGCCGGTTTGGGCCATCAAATCTTGGGCAAAGTATGGACTATCATATATTGCTGGAAAGCCCAGGATGTCTACTTTCCAACGTCGTTGAGAACGCGCCAATTGGGCTTCTGTAGCTCCAGAAAATCCACTTCGAGTGCAGGGAGGTCAGAATCCAACAGCATCTGCAGTCCTTTTCAGTCTCTGGATCAGATTTTTGCTCAGGTCCCTCAATTTCAGCCAGAAAATATCTGAAATCACAGAAAAACACACAAACTCATAGTAAAGTCCAGAAAAGTGAATTTTAACTAAAAACTAATAAAAATATACTAAAAACTCAACTCAAACTACTAAAAACACACTAAAAATAATGCCAAAAAGCGTACAAATTATCCGCTCATCAATGTCTCTGAAGGTGTGTCGGGCTCGGAGGGGATGTCGCCACCGGATTGTATCATCAACTTGAGGTGCTTATAGCATCACTTGTGGCGATGCTCAGACCTCTCATAACGTCGCCTGTTGCGATGCTCAGACCTCTCAAATTGTTGCTGGTGGCGGCGCTCCATCTGGTCTAAGCGGGCAAAGAGTCAATGCACCAGAAATTAAACGGGCTCAAGAGCAGGTGGAGGTGCAGTGGATGCTGAAGGGGCAGCTGAAGACGTAGCTACCTCAGCAGAGTCAGTGAGAAAAGGAGGTCGGTAGCCTAGAGCCAGAAACTTCCTACTATGAGGAATGATCTTCCTGTAGTCCGCGGCAGATGGCTTTTCATCAGCAATTTCCCAAGGCACCTCAGCTCGGCGACCCAACTGAGTGATCAGGAATGGAAACGGGAGGGTGCCTCTGACATAGACCCTGGCCATGTAATACCGGATGAAGCGGGGTAGATATAGGTCATTACCCTCCATCACACACCAGATGAGGGTAATCATAGCAGCTGGCACCTCTATCTCATGAGTGCTCGGCATTACATAGTTACTCAAAATCTGCTGCCAAAGTCGAGCCTCATCATTCAGATACATCAGCCTGATTCCCTTAGGTACCACTGTGCTCTTTCCCATGACCCATGGGACAGTAGGATCAAGAGTTATAGTCTATTTTACTGCATCCCAGTCAAATTTCATGAATCTCATATCCTCTTCAGCCCTTTGGTAATCATCTGGCTGATCTGATTTAGGTGGGAGCTGGAGGATGTCCTCTATGGCTTCCTCAGTAACCGGAATTTGTTTGTCTCTGAGCTGTACTGCATCCAGGAATGTTATAAAGTAGTTACAGTAGAATTCTTTGACCCAGGATGAGTTGATCTCAGTCAAGTTTCTCTCCAGGAAGAACCAGCCTCTCTGTTTAATTTGGTCTGAAGTGTATTGCTTGAGTTCTTCTGGAATTTTGAGTGTCCTTTCCAGGTATAGGTTCCTGGATGTGGCAAAAATTGGGTACTTCAGCTCACAGTATTTGTTTGCAAATTTTACTAGGTCAGCTACAGGTACCAACTGATCAGCCTTTTCCTGCGGGGTAAAGTTCTTCTCCGCCAAGAATCATCATGCAAAATGTCAAGGATGGTCTTAGAGGATTCGCCTCTTTTTCTTTTGCCAGTGGTTGCTTTGCCTTTTTCTTTGCTTTGAGGGTCAAACATCCTGAAAAGCAGAAATTTCAGGATATAATTGAAGAACAAAAGCAGGAAAATAAGTAGGCAAATAGAATAATAGCAATATAAGCACAGAGTGACAAAAGAACAAGAGAAGCGTGAAATGAGTCAAATATATGTGCATTTTGGATTGTATTCGAGTGAAAAAGTCTAAAAGGAAAAAGTACAATCCAAAATATGTGATAAGCGGAATTCAAGTTAATTAGGAAAAATAATGATCATGCCCTGAGTTAGAAAGTTAAAGTAGTCAGGTAAAAAGAGAAGTTAGAAAGTTGAAATGGTTAATAGGTGAAAAGGAAGTTAGAAAGTGAAAGCAGTGAATTAGTAAAAAGAAAGTTAAAGTAAGTGGCACGATGATGGGTTTCCTAGTTAACAATAAATTCACAAATTTAAAGAACAAGCAACCCATATTCAAGCAAGAATTTCAGTTTATTGATGATAATTCAGATAGATACAAGAGTTGCAAAATTAAAATGAAATCATCAATAATGCAATTTATTACCCAGGGAATCAAAAGGAATAAGAATGCTAGCCTGTGCGTTCATGAATTGGTTGGGTTGTAGTCAAGTAGTGCAAAATTCAAAATTACCAAAACCAATACATGAATGGGGAAAAATGAAAGAATTTGCAAAAAATTGGGCAGCATTCCGGCTAAAATTGGATGTTCCCGGGAAATAAACAGCAGGAAAAATCAGTTCATATAAAATTAAATAAAGCTGCAAAGAGACAAAAATAACATGAACATGAAATAACAGTGTAACAGTAGCATGAAACATAGAAGAATAATATATGAACAATATGATCATCACAGCAAAATCAGAATCACAAAATAGATAAAACAAGTAGCAAGAACGGCGCAATTATCAGGCCTAAATCCACTAACCACATCCTAGCTACCTAACCACCTAGAATCCACTACAATCATGCATCTCTAACTATCCTAATTTTGAACAGAATCTGAAAAATATGCAACTAACTAACTAATGATAGAGGAATCGGTGTTCGGCGGAACCTGGTATGTGTATGAACAGAGGTATGGATCAGAGAGATGGTGGGAATGTGGTGGTGGTGTTGCTGATGCGGCGGCGATGGGAGGCGGTGCGGTGGTGGCAGCTCGGTGAGGCGGCGCGGCAGTGGAGGGAGTGCAAGGGAAGAAGAGGCAGGAAAGGAGAAGAGAAGAAAGAAGGGAGAGGAAGGTGTCGTCGGCGCAGTGGTGTGGCACGACGGGCTGGTGGCTGGTAGGTGGTGGTAGGTTGTAGAGGAGGGGGTGCAGAGGAGGAAGGAAGGGGAGTTTGGGACGCGATGGAGTTAGGGTTCACGTGATTTGGGTTTAGTGATTTCAAATCCACGCGATCGCATGAATTGGGGTGAAAGGGGGTTGATGCGGTTGCGTTATTGACGTGATCGTGTTAGTTGGGTAGAGGATAAGTGATGCGTACGCGTAAAGCACGCGAACACGTCGCTGTGAATTGTGCTAGGAGCACAGTTCCAGCGTCGTTTTGGCACAACTCTTTGTTTCTATTTAGGGGGCCATACTATCCACGTGACGCAGACGCGTCGCTCACGCTTTCGTGTGGGATGAGTGTTGTACAAGTGACGCGTTCGCGTCAGGGACGCGAATGCGTGGGCCGTTTTGTGCTAAATGCACACCAGCCACACGATTCCAGCCCAACTTTTTGGGCGTTGGATCTTTACGCCAATTTCCATTTGACGCCCACGCGTGGCCTGCGCTCTCGCGTGGGGAGATTTTTTTATGCACTATGCAGAATACAATGAATGTTATGCACAATTCCAGGTTCAATCAAAATTCAAAAACAGACTAAACTGAAAAAGGAACAATCATACCATAGTAGGTTGTCTCCCACCTAGCACTTTTAGTTAAGGTCCTTAAGTTGGACATTTGATGAGCTTCATGTTATGGTGGCTTGTGCTTGAATTCATTCAGAAATCTCCACCAATGTTAGGAATGCCAACAGCCTCCGGGGTCCCAAACAAGGCACGTAAAGCCCTTAGGTGAGTTCAAACAGGCTTCAAGACTCTCGGGGTGTTGAATGTCAGAATAGATTCCAGGATCCCAAACTTTACTTTTACACCCGTTTTTGTCTTGATCTGCATTTTTCCAGCCAGGTGGTGAACAATCTGAATTTTCACTGCAACGACCAAACAGCTTCCGAGACCCATTCAATTGAGCTTGACACCAATCCTTGTACGTCAGATTGAAGCATGGAACCTTATTGGATTTTTCATATCAACTCTAAGTACGGTCCATTTTCCTTTTACTCTTGAAGCCACAGAGAGCTCTAAGCTGGCCATCTATTTCAAACAAGCCATATTCAAGTGGAAAAGTAAAGATAAAGGTCAAGGATTTTGCCCACTTGAAGTTGGAGTTGGGTGGTAGTGGCCTTGCAATAGGTGTTTCCAGTGGTTCTGCAAGCTCTACTCCATTGTGTTCTTCTATGAATTCCTCCACTTCTTTGCAAACTTCTTCAATTCCAACCATGTCTTAATCAAGTCCTCGATTTCTTCCTCATCATCACTCAAGTCATAAGTTGGAGGTTGAGAAAAATCTACCTCAGCATCATCTTTGTTTTCACTCAGGAAAGATTCTTCTGTTTCAAAGAATTCACTTGCGGATGCAAGTTCATTACTAGGAGAACTTGACTCGTGATTATCATTCTCAAGGAAACTTGCGTCTTGGGTTGTTCCGTCCAGTTCTTCATATGGTAGCTGCTTTGGGGGTTGTGCACTATCCTCCTTAGCATCAATTGTAACACCCTTAACGGAATTTTTCACAACTCTGGATTCCCATGGAGGTTCAGCATCTCCTAAATCTTCAACCAATACTTCTTCTTCTTGGATAATTTGGGCTTCCTCCAATTGTTCCAGTAAAAATTCATGCTCCTTACTGTCCACTGGAATTTCTAATATCTCCTTCATGCTACGTTCTTTATTTGATTGTCCACATGAAGCCATGGGGGTTTCTTGAGTATCCGAACATCGGGAAGGTAATCGATTTATCACTTGGTCTAGTTGGCGAAGGGTTGCATTAAGTTTTTTCACTGTTTCCTTGAAACGCTCCCTTGATTCTTGAGGTGATGGATATGGACATGGTACATAGGGAGGTGGTGGTTCTTGAGAGTAATTGGATTGAGATTGGGGTGGATAAGGGTCATACGGTGGTGAATGGTGAAAAGGAGCTTGTGAGTGTGGTGGTTCGAAGCTATGTTGAGAGGATGGTCTATAAGCACAGGGTGGGGCTTGTTATGGTCAAGGGGGTCCACCATATCTATCAGCTTGGTATGCATTGTAGAATGGTCTTTGTCCATGATATCTTGGAAGGTGTTGTTGCCTAAAGGGTTGATCAGATCCTCTTGACTCCATCCATCTTTCTTTGACCGTGATGCATAGTCCTGTTATAGCTTCCATTCCTTTCAACAAATTTGGAACCAAACTCAAAGCGAGAGGGGTGAGAGCTCATAGTAGATGAGAGAAATAAAAAGGGAAAACAAAAACAAATAAACAAGTAAAAGAAAAATATTTACAATAACCAATAAAAAGGCACACGTTTGCAATTTCCCGGCAACGGCGCCATTTTGACGATCAAATTTCTATCGGTAAAGAAATTCACAAATAAGTTCGTGTTGTAAGTATAGTTTCTAAACCAACAAAGAATCTTTTCGTACAAAAGTTTGGTTGTCACAAGTAACAAACCCAATAAAAATAATTAACCGAAGTATTCAAACCTCGGGTCGTCTTCTCAAGGAATTGCAGGGAAGTATGATTTGTTATTGGTTATGGAAAATAATATTTTTGGGTTTTTGAAATAAGGAGCAAGTAGTTTGAATGACAAGAAAAATAAATTAATAATAATAAAATCTTTTGGCAAGGTATGAGAACTGAAAATCCTATTCTAGTTATCCTTATCAATGGTGATGAGAATTATATTTTTGCTCCCACTAAGTCAACCTCTAACTATGAAGGTAAGTCAAGTGGATAAATCAATTTAACACCTAAAGTCCTAGTCAACTCCTGAGGAAAGACTAGAGTTATAGGAATCTAAATCAATCAGCAAAGATATCAATTATCAATCACAATGAGTTTGACAACTCAAGAGTTACCAATTAATCAACCAAAGCCAAGAATGTAGAAAGCTAAATAAAAATCATATATCTGAAAATACCTCAAATTGCATTAATTAAGAAAATTCTAACATGAAAAGTTCATAAGCGAGTTTGGCAACATAAATCAAATAAAAGCATTAGAGTATCTAAGAATGGAAGAGAAACATAAATTAAAGTAACATTGAACTTGTAATTGAAGAGGTCATAGCTTAAACATAATAGAAATCCTAAATCCTAATCCTAAGAGAGAGGAGAGAACCTCTCTCTCTCTCTAAAACTACATCTAAAAACTAAGATTATCAATTATCAATGCCTCCTTATAAATGAATGGATTCCCCCACTTTATAGCCTCTAATATGTGTTTTCTGGGCCTGGATTTGGACCAAAAAGGGTCCAAAAATCACTGGGCGACTTTTGTAAATTCTACAGATCGCGCACATCACGCGTCCGCGTGGTTCATGCGGTCACGTCATCTGGAGTTTTGCTTTTACACGCGGCCGCATCAGTTGTGTTTTGCGCGAGTCATGCGTTTGTGTCATGCACGCGTTCGCGCATATGCCAGTTTACGCAAAGCACGTGTTCGCGTCGTCCACGCGTTCGCGTCGCTGCCAGTTTCTTTAAAAACTCCATTTTGTGCTTTCCTTCCATTTTTGTATGTTTTCTTTCCATCCTTTAAGCCATTCCTGTCATATAAAGCCTGAAAGTACTCAACACACAGATCACGACATCGAATGGTAATAAAGAATAATTAAATTTAATATTTCTAAAGCATAAGAAACATGTTTTCACATATGTCATATCATAAGGAAGGAATTGTAAAACCATGCAAATTAATATGAATAAGTGGGTGAAGAATTGATAAAATCATTCAATTGAGCACAAGATAAATCATAAAATAGTGGTTTATCACACGCCTTGCTCTTCTTTGATGCCTATGCGTACGCACGCAGGTCTGTGCGTACGCACGCAAGTCTGTGCTCTTCTCCTTTGATTCTTCATGCTTCCTCCTTTTTGCATGTTCTTCCTCCATTCTCTCCTAGCCATTTGATAAACCACTATTTTATGGTTTACAATGTGTTTAATTGTGTGGTTTTATCATGGTCTTTACCCACCTATTCATATAATTAGCATGCATTTATATTTCCTTCCTAAAATTATTACATGATTGAAAACTTACTTCCTAGAGACCCTTTAATTAGGTATTTTAATCCCACTTTATTCCATTCGATACCGTGATCTGTGTGTTAAGTGTTTCAGGCTTTATAGGACATGAATGAGTGAGAGATTGGGAAGGAAGCTTGCAAAAAATGGAAGGAATACAAGAAATTGAGGAGATGACCAGCGAGAAGTGACGCGTACGCGTCAGCGACGCGATCGCGTGGAAGAGAGGAATTCGCAGTGACGCGGACGCAAGGATTGGAAAAGCAGAAGCGACGCGGAGGCATGGACGACGCGTCCGCATGGAAAAGAAAAATGCCAAATGACGCGTCCGCGTGAATGACGCGTCTGCGTGACGTGCGCGATCTGTAGAATTTCAAAAGTCGCTGGCAGAGTTTCTGGGCCGGATTTCAACCCAGTTTTCGGCACGGAATTATAGACTAGAGTCAGGGAACATGCAGAAACGAGAGACACAATTCATTCTGCATAATTTTTAGTTTTAGATTTGGATTTACTCCTCACCTAGGGTTTTCACCCACTTGAGCATTCATAATTAGCATTGGAAGATTTTGGCTTTAGCTTTTGAGAAGAGTCTACCTCCGGTACTAGTCATCTTATTTTGTTATTTACTTTTTATATTTATTCTTTCATATTTTTAATCCCTCTAGAGTTGACTTTGGCTTATTTTTACAAGTTATTAATATAGACTATTTTTATTTTCAATTAATCCTTTCATTATTGTTTATCATGTCTTCTTTTATTTTCACCATTAATTCTGTGAATTTTATAATTATGATGAGTGAGTAGTTTCATGACTTGATTGGGGATGATTGAAAGGAACCATTGAGTTGAACTACTCAAGAGAGAAATTATAATTGGGTTTATTGTTGAATCACCCTCTAATCATTAACTCTAGTCCTTCCCAAGGGAGAGGATTAGGACTTATGACTAGAAACCGATTTCCAACTTGCTTGACTTTCCTTTACCTAGTAAGGGTTAACTAAGCAGAATAACTTCCAATTATTAATTAATCTTGAGAGTATTTCACAAGAATAGAGCTTCCAACTAATCTACCCCCAGTCAAGGCTTTTATTTAAAATTAATTAAATTCTCTAATTTAAATTTCTATTTATCAACTCAACCATTTTTTGAAAACACCCGATTGATGAAATAGCACATCTCCTTGCAACTCGTTGGGAGACGACCTGGGATTCATACTCCCAGTATTTTAATTTTCAATATTGTGACAACCCCTTTTTTTAAATTGATGAGTGGATTTTCGGCTGGTTAAGGACTGTACTTGCAACGTGTCCCTATTAATAAATTCTTAACTCGCCAATTTTCGCCACGTCAATTTTTGGTGCCGTTGCCGGGGAGTTGCAACAGTGTGCTAATTTATTGATTGGTATTTATTTTAATTGCAATTTTTCTTTTCATTCTGTCATTATGAGCTGTACGTTTCTTTCGTTAAATGACGCGTTCCCTTCCTGATTCAAGCTTGCCAGTATTTGACCCTGAGATTGAAAGAACTCTTTCACGTATAAGGCAAGGTCGGCGTCTGCGACTCCTCTTTGAGGACGAACCTGAACCGTCATCTAAGGAAGAAACAAGCTCCCTCTCTACTGATCCAGTTCATTTATGTGCAGGTGACATGGCAGCACCCAGAAGAGTCACTATCCAGGAGGAAGGAGCCCCTGATTTTACGCTCCAACCATTCCATGCACACCACCCAGCAGTAGCTATAGATTTTGAAATAAAGTATTCACTACTCAACTTGATGTCCAAGTTTCATGGCTTACCTGCTCAAGAGCCTATCAAGCATCTTAGGAATTTCCAGACTGCTTGTTCTACTGTTAAGCGTGATGGCACTGATGAAATCTCCACTCTATTGAAAGCCTTCCCGTTTTCTCTGGAGGGAAAGGCAAGAGAGTGGTACTACACTCAATCCGGAACAACTGTTTCCAACTGGGATACACTTAGGAGAGAGTTTCTGGAGAAATTCTTTCCAGCTGAAGTTGCCGATAAGCTGAGTGGTGCACGGAATTGTGATCATCAACAATGGTGCCAAAAACTTGGTAGCACTCTCAAACGTGAATCACACTTAGTCACAACTCCGCACAACTAACCAGCAAGTGCACTGGGTCGTCCAAGTAATACCTTACGTGAGTAAGGGTCGATCCCACAGAGATTGTTGGTATGAAGCAAGCTATGGTCATCTTGTAAATCTCAGTTAGGCGGATAATAAATGTTATGGAGTTTTCGAATAGTAAATAAAGCATAAAATAATGATAGAAATACTTATGTAATTCAATGGTGGGAATTTTGGATAAGTGTATGGAGATGAATTATCCCTGTTGGATCTCTGCTTTCCTACTGCCTTCCCTCAATCCTTCTTACTCCTTTCCATGGCAAGCTGTACGTAGGGTATCACCATTGTCAATGGCTACATCCCATCCTCTCAGTGAAAATGGTCCAAATGCTCTGTCACAGCACGGCTAATCATCTGTCGGTTCTCGATCATGTTGGAATAGAATCTCTTGATTCTTTTGGGTTTGTCATCACGCCCAACAATCGCGAGTTTGAAGCTCGTCACAGTCATTCAATCCCGGAATCCTACTCGGAGTACCACAGACAAGGTTAAACTTTTCGGATTCCCATGAATGCCGCCATCAATTCTAGCTTATACCACGAAGATTCTGATTAAGAAATCCAAGAGATATGCGCCCGGTCTAAGGTAGAACGGATGTGGTTGTCAGTCACGCTCGTTCATAGGTGAGAATGATGGTGAGTGTCACGGATCACCACATTCATCAAGTTGAAGTGCAACGAATTGAATAAAAAATAGAAGTACTTGCATTAAAACTCGAGGTATAGTAGAGCTCCACACCCTTAATCTATGGTGTGTAGAAACTCCACCGTTGAAAATACATAAGTGATGAAGGTCCAGGCATGGCCGAGAGGCCAGCCCCCAAAACGTGATCACAGGATCAAAAATACAATCCAGGATGAAAATATAATAGTAAAAAGTCCTATTTATACTAGATTAGCTACTAGGGTTTACAAAAGTAAGTAATTGATGCAGAAATCCACTTCCAGGGCCCACTTGGTGTGTGCTTGGGCTGAGCTTGAACTTTACACGAGCTAAGGCTTCTATTGGAGTTGAACGCCAAGTTGTAACGTGTTTTTGAGCGCCAGTTTGTGTCGTCTAATCTCGAATAAAGTATGAACTATTATATATTGTTGGAAAGCTCTGGATGTCTACTTTCCAACGCCGTTGATAGCGCGTCATTTGAAGTTTTTTAGCTCCAGAAAATCTATTTCGAGTGCAGAGAGGTCAGAATCCAACAGCATCAACAGTCCTTTGTCAGCCTTTTATCAGAGTTTTGCTCAGGTCCCTCAATTTCAGCCAGAAATTACCTGAAACCACAGAAAACACACAAACTCATAGTAAAGTCCAGAAATGTGAATTTAGCATAAAAACTAAAGAAGACATCCCTAAAAGTAGCTAGATCCTACTAAAAACTACCTAAAAACAATGCCAAAAAGTGTATAAATTATCCGCTCATCACTGAGGAAGGACATGTCTATGATCGTTCAGCATGAATCTGAGACCCTCTATGAATACTTGGAATGCTTCAATAATCTTCGAGAAGCATGCCCCCATCATATGATTGACAAGATAGTGTTGCTCGGTTACTTTACACAGGGTTTGAAATATCAAGATAGGACTACATTGGAAGGTGCTAGCAATGGTTCTATGAAAAAGTACAAGACTACGGAAGAAGCATGGCAATTGATCAGCGACTTAGCTGACTCTACTAGGAATCACAGGCAGAAACAAAGTCGGTCAAGAGCTGTTACAGAGGTATCCACTAGTAAAGAGACTACTGCTATAGCTCAGAGCTTATGTGAAATGACCAACTTGCTGAAGCAGATGCAACTGAATCAACAACAGCCTCAGCAAGTTCAGCCTTCTCCACCACAGCACAGCCAGCAGTTGGTTCCACAAAGAGTATGCGAAATCTGTGTAGATTACAGTCACTATACCAATGAGTGTCCGCAACTCCAACCAGAAGACAACACTGTAGCAGCCACTCATAAATTTCATGACCGCCCCAATCAAGGGTACAATCAAGGTGGCAACTATAACCAAGGATGGCAAGATAACTCTAACCAAGGCTGGAGAGACAATTCTAACCAGGGTTGGAGGGACAATCATAACAGAGGAGGCAGAGATAACAATGGAAATCAGAGGTGGAATAACAATAACAACTTCAGGCAGCAGAATCAGAATCAGACCTACAGAGCACCTCATTTAAGACAGCCTCAAGCATCTCAGCAGACCTCTCAGATCACTTACCCCTCTTCATCTCCTAATGATGAGTTACTACAATCTATTGATCAGAAACAACAGGCCATAGAAAACAACCTTACTTCTGCTCTGAACAGTTTGAATTCTACTTTGCAAGCCCTTGTCTCACATATTGGATCAATGAACAACTCTAACAACCAGTCCTCAAGCTCTGGTGGACTCCCCTCTCAACCATTACCCAACCCAAAGGGTGGTATTAATGCCATCACCCTAAGGTCCGGAACCACACTGCAAGAGAGGAATCAGGAAGAGCCAAATCCACCTGAACACATATCAGCTGAAGAGGTAGTGGAAATAGAAGATGTTAAAGAAGAATAGAGCATATAGGACATGGCTGAAGATGAAGACGCCAAATCACAGAAAGAAGCACAAAAGGGCGCAGACACTATAGAGGACGCCGTTCCTATTCCATTTCCACAACTTGCAAGGAAGCCCAGGAAGTAGTTGGAACCTGATCCCAAAATGGTAGAAATCTTCAAAAAAGGTTGAGGTAACTGTTCCCCTTTTTGATGTCATTCAACAGGTACCTAAATATGCAAAGTTTCTAAAAGATTTGTGTATACATAAAGACAAAATTAATGAATTAGAAACTATTCCTTTAGGAAGTTCTATATCTACTTTAATGGGAAATATACCTGAAAAATGTAGTGATCCAGGTCCATGCATGGTTAACTGTACCATTAGAGTTGTGATATTTTCTGACTGCATGTGTGATTTAGGAGCATGTGTTAGTATATTGCCTTTATCTGTATATGATGTTTTGAGGCTCCCTCCCTTAAAAAGGTCGGCAGCTCGTTTTGTGTTACTAGATAAAAGTATTATTACAGTGGCTGGAGTAGCTGAAGATGTATTAGTGGACATTAAAGGTCCCACTTTCCCCGTTGATTTTTACATCCTGGAGATGCCCCAAAATGACTCAGAGAAGCCATTGTCTATCCTACTCAGAAGACCTTTCTTGAAGACCTCGAAGTTCAAATTAGATGCTTTCGCAGGCACATACTCTTTTAAAATAGACGGCCGAGTAGTAAGCTTCAATCTGAATGGAGTTATGAAACACCCTCCAGAAGACCGTTCTATCTTCCAGTGTGACATCATAGATGAAACCGTAGCTGAAGTTCACCAGGAAGAGTTTGAAGATAAGTACATAGGACAAGGTCCAAGTGTGGGGAATTCCGAGGATAATGCAGGTACTCTACCACTGCCATCAGTTCCAGATAATCCAGAGCCAGACCATGAACAGAAGTTAGAATTGAAACCCCTCCCTCCACACCTCAAATATGCTTACCTCGAAGACAAGCAGAAGTTTTCAGTTATCATTGCACGGGACCTCACTTCTCCGCAGGAAGATCAGTTACTTAGTGTGCTGAGAAAGCACAAGAAAGCAATTGGGTGGAGTTTAGCAGACATAGTAGGCATCAACCCTTAAGTTTGTGAGCACAGGATAGTTTTAGAAGAAGGAGCAAGACCTGTTCGTCAACCCCAAAGAAGATTGAACCCCACTATTTTAGAGGTTGTCAAGAAGGAAGTGACCAGACTATTAGAGGCAGGTATTATCTACCCCATCTCAGACAGTGAATGGGTGAGCCCAGTACAAGTGGTGCTCAAGAAGTCTGGAGTCACTACAGTGAAGAATGAGCATGGAGAGCTCATAGCAACCAGAGTACAGAACGCCTTGAGGGTCTGCATTGATTACAGGCGTCTCAACCAATCTATTCGTAAGGATCACTATCCTTTTCCATTCATTGATCAAATGCTGGATCGTTTGTCAGGTAAATCACATTATTGCTTTTTAGATGGTTATACAAGCTATTTCCAAATTCATATAGCTCCTGAGGATCAGGAAAAGTCTACTTTTACCTGTCCCTTTGGGACTTATACTTATAAGAGAATGCCCTTTGGCCTGTGCAATGCACCAGCTACTTTCCAAAGGTGCATGATGAGTCTTTTCTCTGATCTTATTGAGGACTATATGGAGGTTTTTATGGATGATTTTAGCGTTTATGGTGATTCTTTTAACCTTTGCTTGGATAGTTTATCTAGAGTATTAGATAGATGTGTCAGTACAAACCTTGTATTGAATTTTGAAAAATGTCATTTTATGGTTAAACACGGAATCATACTGGGACATGTTGTATCTAATACTGGCATTTCTGTAGATCCAGCAAAGGTGGATGTTATTTCTAGTTTGACTTACCCCTCTTCTGTGAAGGAAGTCCGTTCGTTCCTTGGACATGCAGGTTTCTACCAAAGATTCATTAAGGACTTTAGTAAGGTAGCACTTCCCCTATCCAGACTACTGTAGAAGGATATTGGATTCGAGTTCAGTGAGGATTGCAAACAAGCATTTGATAAGCTGAAAACCACCCTGACTCAAGCTCCAATTGTGAGAGGACCGGACTGGAGCCAGCCATTCGAAATCATGTGCGATGCTTCCAACCATGCAGTAGGAGCAACACTGGCTCAGCGTGAAGGTAAGGACCCTTTTATTGTTACTTATGCGTCTAAAACTTTAGACGTCGCTCAGTCTAACTACACTACTACTGAAAAAGAGCTTCTTGCTATTGTTTTTGCTCTGGATAAATTCCGAGCCTATTTACTTAGTACTAAGGTAGTAGTGTATTCAGACCACGCAGCTCTAAAGTATCTATTAGCTAAAAAGGAATCCAAACCAAGGCTTATACGTTGGATACTGCTACTACAAGAATTTGATTTAGAAATAAAGGATAGGAGTGGTAACCAGAATCTAGTGGCAAATCACTTGAGTCGCCTTGAACACATTAAGGATGACTCCACTCCTATAGCTGATAATTTTCCATTTGATAACCTACAAATAGTATCTGAGGTAGCCCCTTAGTATGCACCTGTAGCTAATTATCTAGTTAGCCGCACTTTTCTTCCACACTTTACTAAGCACCAAAGAGACAAGCTGAAAAGCGAGTCTAAATATTATATATGGGATGACCCATATTTATGGAGATGTGGCGCTGACCAAGTAATTAGAAGGTGTGTACCTCAATCAGAATTTCAGTCCATTTTAGAGGCCTGTCACTCATCTGAGAGTGGAGGACATTTTGGCCCTCAAAGAACAGCTAGAAAAATCTTAGACTGTGGATTCTGGTGGCTTACCCTTTTTAAAGACGCTGCTGAATTTTGTAAATCTTGTCCCCCATGCCAAAGGTTTGGTAATATATCCCAGAGGGATGAAATGCCTCAACAAACTATGCTTTTCTGTGAAATTTTTTATGTTTGGGGCATTGACTTCATGGGTCCATTTCCGAATTCTAATGGCCACCTCTATATATTGTTAGCTGTAGACTATGTTTCTAAATGGGTGAAAGCAATTCCTACCCGTACTGATGATGCTAACACTGTTGTTTCCTTTGTTAGAAACCACATTATTTGTCGCTTTGGATCACCACGAGCAATCGTGAGCGATCAAGGCACCCATTTTTGTAACAGGAGACTAACAGGATTACTGAAGAAGCATGAGATCATTCATAAAATAGCAACAGCCTACCATCCTCAGACTAATGGACAAGCCGAGGTGTCTAACAGAGAGATCAAGCACATTTTACAGAAGATAGTCAAACCTCATAGAAGAGACTGGAGCACCAGACTACAAGATGCACTCTGGGCATACAGAATAGCATACAAGACACCCATTGGGATGAGTCCTTTCCGCTTAGTCTATGGAAAGGCTTGTCACCTTCCAGTTGAGGTGGAGCACAAAGCTTTTTAGGCAGTAAAAGAATGCAACATGGGATTTGAGAAAGCCGGAGCTGAAAGGAAGTTGCAACTGCAAGAATTGGAGAGCCTTCGCCTAGAAGCTTATGAGAACTCAAGACTGTACAAGGAGAAAATGAAGGCTGTACATGATCAACACATCAAGAGAAAGGAGTTCCAACCTGGGGATTTGGTCCTTCTTTACAACTCTAGACTGAGGCTCATGCCAGGCAAACTGCGATCAAGGTGGGAAGGTCCATATAGAGTCAAGAAGGCTGAACCGTACGGAGTTTTCCATCTAAGTCACCCTTCAAGCTCTGAACTCATCAAGGTTAATGGACATCGTTTGAAGCTCTACCATGGTGAGAAGGCGACGAAAAACAAGGAGTTAGAGATCTTCCTCCTGGAGGATCCACTCGCAACTAAAAACTGAGCTACTGAAGCGTCCAACTTAAGGACGTTAAAGCAAAGTGCTAGGTGGGAGACAACCCACCACGGTATGATCGTTCCTTTTCTTCTCCTTCTCTTCCCTCATCTATAACTCTTCTCCATACTACTACCTCTATCTTGCACCTCATCTGCATACTGCATTTGCATAAAAAAAAATTCTTCACGCGACGCGACCGCACCATTGACGCGTCCGCGACGCAGGTGGATCCGAGAATATAAGAAAGTAAACAGAGAGTCACGCGAGAGCGTGGCTGGAGGCGTGCCTTTGGCATAAATCATCACACGCGATCGCGTCGCTGACGCGTCCGTGTCAAGTGCAAAAATTAGCCTCCCACGCGTCCGCGTCACTCACGCGGCTGCGCGCCCTGGAATTCGACGTAAAATGGGTGCACGACCAAAAGTTGTGCTAGAGTGGTGATGCATTGGTGTTGAACGCACAAATTCTTCACACGCGGACGCATGGCTCACACGTCTGCATCATATCCTTCTAATGGCCACTCACGTGATCGCGTGACCCACGCGATCGCGTCACCCAACATTTGGCAAAAATAAAAATTCGAACAGAGAGTTGTGCGAGCGCGAGGCTGCCCTCGTGCTAGTAGCATAACATGTGTCACGCGTCCGCGTGACCGACGCGTCCACGTCAATTCACTTAATGCACATTCGCGCGAACACGTCCCTCACGCGTCCGCGTCGCTTGCGCCGCACAGCTTATCCTAATTTGCCACATATCTTATCTTTCTCTTCCCCCAATCCTACTTTTTCTTTTCCCTCCCTTTCCTTCTTTCCCCCTTCTTCCTTCTTCCCTCATTCTCAATTTCTACTTTCTCTCTCTCTTCCCACCATTATCAAGGTATTTCTTTTCTTCTTCCCTCCTCACTTTTCTATTCTTCTTCTTTATTTATGTTTTCTTCTTCCTTTCTCTTTCTTTTTACTTTTATTGCATATGTTTTCTTTTTCTTTCCTTTTTATTGGTGTTGGAAATTTATTTGGTCATTGTGGATTGTTTCATAATTGTTTGGCAATTATATTTTTAAAGGGGTTGCTTGCATGTTCAATTTATTATTTTCATTGGATTATTTACCATGCATGCTATGTGTTTGTGAAAAAGCCCATGTGGCATTATGCACTTTTCTACATTATCCTATTCTACTATTCAATGCATGCTTTTCACAAATTTCCTTTACTATTTTATTAATTGAATTTAATTTCCAATACAAACGTGAAAGTTTGTTACGAAGTGATGCTTGATCTATGCTACTCATGCCCTTGCCGGCATGCCAATAATCATCTTGCATCTACTTACCCTATCACGCACTTGTTCTATTCCCTTTATTGATCTTTTCACATGTTGTCATGACCGTGTGTTTATTTCATTCATCTTTACCATGCACTGATTATCACTCACTTAATCCCCTTCCTTGCTTTATCTCTTTGGATTTAACTTACTTTCTCTTCCCTTTTTCAGAATGGCCACTAAGAAAGGCAAAGAGAAAGCTACCCCTAAACCCACCGCAAGAAAAGGAACGAAGAAAGCATTAGTGGCAGAGCCTTCTTCAACTGCAGTCAAGCCCTCAACAAAAAGAATTAAAAGGATTATCAAGGTTGATGATAAGGAGAGAGCCTTCCCAGCAAAGGACACTGCACGATTTCCAAATTGCTATTGTGAGCAGATGTTTCCTATTCTGGCAGCTCGAAATTACAACAATGAACACCTTCTTATCCTTCCACCTCGTATTGCTGAATTTGTTGAGCCACAAATTACACAAAGACATTGGAGATTCTTACAGAGACAGCCACGACAGGTTAATCTTTCTTAGGTTGTTGAGTTCTACTCCAACTTTCACCTGCCGACTCTGCAGTCAGTTTATTTATGCCATAAGCAAGTCCCCATTACAGAAGAGGCCATTCAGCAAGCCTTAGATCTTCCCCCTACTCCAGAAGGATTGGACACTTTTCAGAGAGCCGCCATCAAACGCCAGGCGTACACCTTTGATTGGGACGCTGTTCTCAAAGTTATCGCTCAACCTGGCAGCAAATGGATCTTCGGATACCATCGTTCCCGTCCTAAGGGAATCTCGGCTTCTGCACTTACCTTAGAGGCTCACGTATGGGCACAGATTATGTCCTATTATGTCTTCCCGAGTACTCATGAGTCCTCCTTCACGGCAGACATGGCCGTTCTACTATGGTGCATCCTCATGGACCAGCCTCTTAATTTACCGAGACATATTCGGAATGCTATGGAACACGTGCAGATCGCAGGCAACCTACCTTTCCCCGCCTTGGTCTCTGATCTTATCTCAGCAGTTGGAGTATCCTACAGAGCTGGAGACACCAAAGCCATTCTTCCACGGGATGATCAGTATGTCCCTAGCGGGAGATATCTCAGGCCACAACTTGCCACTACCAGCCAGTCAACAGAGGATGCTGCAGCTCCTCCACCATCTACTAGTCAGTTGCTGCACCAAATACTGAAGTGATTGGACCAACAAGACAAGAAAGCAAAGCTCTGAGAGCGCCGCAACCACCGCCGTTTCAAATACCTCAAAGAGCTACTTACAGGCAATCACAGACCCAATGACGATCCAGGCACTCCAGACTCCACTTCTTTCACCAGCACAGGGAGCCACGACGGTCCCGACTATGGAGACACTGCCACCAGCCCACCACTGTTCCTGACAGATGGCACCGAAGACGGTGCAAATCCTTAAGTGTGGGGAGGTCGGTCAGTACCTGACTTCCGGAGGTAATTTTTCTTCCCTAAACACCAATAAATTAGGATATTTAGTTAGTTTTTCTTTCTTTTGTAGAATAGGATAAATTACATAGTAATAGATTAGTTGCATGCATGTTCTACTTGATTGAAAAGACAATAAGTTTCTTCTAAAACTCTATCTTTGGAACATAATTTCACTAATTTTAATTAAAACTCTTATGTTAAATATGCTTGAAGTTGTATTTAGATCATGAATTTTAAAGCTAAAGAACACACAACCTGTTAGAATTGAGCCTTTATGCATGGTTACATTATTTAACCATATTTGTTTTATTCTTGTGTGTTTACTTCTCTATGATTGTAACCTATATTTTGTTCCATCTTATATGTCTAATGTTTAATATATTTTTATGCTGCATATGATTGAGGCCATTAATTATTTAGGTCACTCATCCAAATTAAGCCTACCCTTTCAATTACCTTTGTTAGCCACTTTGAGCCTTTAAATCCCATTTATTCTATAATCTACCACATTACTAGCCTTAAGCGAAAAAACAATTATATACCCCAATTTGAATCTTTGATTAGCTTAAGATAGAATTGTGTGTGCTAATTAAGTATGGGAAATTGTGGGAACAAAGGATATTAAGGGGATATGTCATGATAATATAATGGGAATTTGGACACCTACTCATGTGAAACTATAAAAAAAATAATAATAAGGGGATAAAATTACCCCAATGTTGAGTTAAAAATTCAAAGGTCAATGCATGTATGATAGAATTAAAATAAACAGTTGATACATGAGTATGGAATGTGAAAGAGAATCCTGGGTAGCTAGGTACGAACTCCATAGTTATACAAAATATATAGGTTATGTTAGAGTTTGAGTTAATTAAAGATTCAATTTATAAGCTCACTTAACCACATATGTATCCTTACCCTTACCTTGGCCCCATTACAACCCTGAAAAGACCTCATGATGTTGCATTGGTATATTAAATGTTGTTGATTGGTTAGGAGAAGAACAAAATTTAGGGAGCATGATTAGAGAAGGATAGAGTGATTACCCTATACACTGGAGAGATTAGAAGATACATACATCATCAGTGAGGGTTCAATGCTTAAAATTTTATGTTCCCTGCTTTCATGAGCTACCTTCTTGCATTTTTATCTGTTCTTACTGTATGAGAATTGAATTAGTGGAGCTTGATTTGTAATTATTTTGAAGAGCTTATTTATTCTTGATCAAGTAGGCAAGAATCATATAGTTGCATTCACATGTATAGGTTGCATTGCATTGCATGAGTTTTACATGTTCCTACTCATTTATTTTATCTCCTTCAACTAAGCATGAGGACATGCTAATGTTTAAGTGTGGGGAGGTTGATAAACCACTATTTTATAGTTTATAATGTGTTTAATTGTGTGGTTTTATCATGGTCTTTACCCACCTATTCATATAATTAGCATGCATTTATATTTCCTTCCTAAAATTATTACATGATTGAAAACTTACTTCCTAGAGACCCTTTAATTAGGTAATTTAATTCCCCTTTATTCTATTCGATGCCGTGATCTGTGTGTTAAGTGTTTCAGGCTTTATAGGGCATGAATGAGTGAGATATTGGGAAGAAAGCTTGCAAAAAATGGAAGGAATACAAGAATTGAGGAGATGACCAGCGAGAAGTGATGTGTACGCATCAACGACGCGACCGCGCGGAAGAGAGAAATTCACAGTGACGCGGCCGCATGAGTGACGCGGACACATGGATTGGAAAAGCAGAAGTGACGCGGAGGCATGGACGACGCGCCCGCATGGAAAAGAAAAACGCTAAATGACACGTCCGCGTGACGTGCGCGATCTGCAGAATTTCAAAAGTCGCTGGCAGAGTTTCTGGGCCGGATTTCAACCCAATTTTCGGCACGGAATTACAGACTAGAGTCAGGGAACATGCAGAAACGAGAGACACAATTCATTCTGCATAATTTTTAGTTTTAGATCTGGATTTACTCCTTTCCTAGGTTTTTCACCCACTTGAGCATTCATAATTAGCATTGGAAGATTTTGGCTTTAGCTTTTGAGAAGAGTCTACCTCCGGTACTAGTCATCTTATTTTGTTATTTACTTTTTATATTTATTCTTCTATATTTTTAATCCCTCTAGAGTTGACTTTGGCTTATTTTTACAAGTTATTAATATAGACTATTTTTATTTTCAATTAATCCTTTCATTATTGTTTATCATGTCTTCTTTTATTTTCACCATTAATTCTGTGAATTTTATAATTATGATGAGTGAGTAGTTTCATGACTTGATTGGGGATGATTGAAAGGAACCCTTGAGTTGAACTACTCAAGAGAGAAATTATAATTGGGTTTATTGTTGAATCACCCTCTAATCATTACCTCTAGTCCTTCCCAAGGAAGAGGATTAGGACTTATGACTAGAAACTGATTTCCAACTTGCTTGGCTTTTCTTTACCTAGTAAGGGTTAACTAAGCAGAATAACTTCCAATTATTAATCAATCTTGAGAGTATTTCAACAAGAATAGAGCTTCCAACTAATCTACCCCCAGTCAAGGCTTTTATTTAAAATTAATTAAATTCTCTAATTTAAATTTCTGTTTATCAACTCAACCATTTTTTGAAAACACCCGATTGACGAAATAGCACATCTCCTTGCAACTCGTTGGGAGACGACCTGGGATTCATACTCCCAGTATTTTAATTTTCAATATTGTGACAACCCTTTTTTTTAAATTGATGAGTGGATTTTTGGCTGGTTAAGGACTGTACTTGCAACGTGTCCCTATTAATAAATTCTTAACTCGCCAATTTTCGCCACGTCACCATTCCTACCTTAGATATCTGAAATCACTCACAAACAACATCAAGGCATCAAATGGAAGGAGAATGGGATAAAATTGCTCAAATTAGGCACAAAAGAGCATGTTTTCATAATAAGGAAGAATTTATGAGGAAAGTTCAAAAGCATGCTATTCAATGGAATAAGTGCAAGTTTATATGATGAAATCCATTCAATTACAACAAAAAATCATCATCAAATATGGATTTATCAATACGCCATTCGGGTCTTGTCCACACAAAACAAGTGATACCAAGGTGATCAATCTCAATATCCCAAGTTAAGTGCTTCAAATTACCAAAGGTACACTTATGAACTTTATACTAGACGTATCAACTAGATACCCTAACTAGCACAGGCACAGACTCAGAGTATGCATTGAAGTGTAAGCAGTCCCTCCCTCAGGCTCAAGAGGACGAACTGCTTTGATACCGTAATGTAACACCCTAATATGCAGATCCTTATACTCAAGTCATAAGTCAAAGATATTAAGGTGGTACGACTCTCAATGTGGATTTTTAATACATAAATATAGGTATAATTGAAATAATTATTAATCGAGAATCCTGAAAAGAGTGAAAATAAAATCGCAAAGTCGAACACTCTCGTATCGAGGCATAAGAAAATTCAACGCGTTCGACTAACGAAAGAAACAACTAAAACATATAATGAAGAAATAGAATAGACATAAATATAAGTATACTAGCCACTATTCGTGACCCGCAAAGTTTAGGTCGGCTAAGGTTACAGAGTTAAAACAGTTGACAACAGAAATCCCTATCTTTCCGAAAATACATCACAGCCTCTATAGGCAAGCTTCAAAATGAATAATATATATATATATATATATATATATATATATATATCAATAAAAGCTTCAAAATGAATAATATGTCTATCCTACTGGCCGTGAGCTCACGTGTTGGTTAACGGCCAGGACCCGACACACCCGGTAGCTAACTCGGTTATCGTCTCTCTGTTATGCATTAATATCATTAGAGAAAATCTGTGCCCTATCACCATTAGAGGGTATCTGTGTCCTGTCACCGTTAGAGGGTATCTGTGTCCTGTCACCGTTAGAGGGTATCTGTTCCCTGTCACCGTTAGAGGGTATATGTTTTCTGTCACCCATTTACAACCAGAGAGAAGGCAAGCAAACATACTCACATCCAACCTTTCCATTTATTATTCATTTACTACATTCATTCATGAATTCTATATAGACATTTATCCTCAGCCATAAATCAACATTCATCTCAGCCATCCGGCTCAAATTCATAATTCACAATCAGCCATGAACCATCACCACACACAGCCATTTGGCCCATATCATACACAGTACTCTACCATCCTCCTTAACAACTCATACTGTAACACCCTAATATTCAAATCCTTATGCTCGAGTCATAAGTCAATGATATTACGGTGGTATGACTCTCAGGTGGATTTTTTTTTATATATAAACATAGGTAATTCGAAAGGAGTATTAATCGAGAAGCCTGAAAAGAGTATAAATACAATCGCGAAGACGTATCACTCACGTTTCAACAACGAAAAGATAGAACGTGAAGCCGAAAGCGATATACGGACAAGGCATAAAGGAGATTAAGAGATAGGTAACAGATAGATATATATAACATAAGTAATAGCCACTAGTCGCGACCCGCGAAGTTTAGGCCGGCTAGGGTACAGTATGAAAGTAGTTGACAACAATATATCCTAATCTCTCCCAAAGAAAACATGAGAGCCTCTATAGGCAAGTTCCAAAAGAGTTCAATACATAATATAATCTTTTCAAAACAAAGATGGAGAGATTCTAATCAAAACACAAGGTAGAGGAAATAAATATCTTCGCCGTCTCTCAGACGAACCGCAGCTCACGTCTGAGCACCTGAACCTGTATCTGAAAAACAAGAGATATATACGGAATGAGAACCCCGGGCCCCTGGGTTCCCAGTACGGTAAAAGTGCCAAATAAATACAATGCACTGCAATAAAAACTCACTAAGCGTCCTAAACTCCTTTTCACCAAGTATCCAGCCTAGATTCTCACTAATCCATAAATAGGCATCTGTCGTAAGGGGATACTAAATCTAGTTCATGTTACACATGTTTCCCAATTTGCTGATTCTTTCACGAATCAGACTCAGAATCATAAGCAAAACCATCATCAGTTGTTCTGCCTCAGCAACTCTATATCAATACATCATACCCTCGCCTGGAGCTAGTGAAATCACATCACTGCGTCTACCCAGGGAGCTCAAATGATCTCATTCGAAAATCATCATCATTATGCAATCGCATTATCAATTCATCTCATCAAGAACAGCCCCCATCATCCACCAACACCATCATGAGGGATCTCTCAGTTGTACAAACACAAGCAATACAGACAAGTAATACACAAATAAGGTACAAGTAGAACAAGTAGCATGTAATCAGGTAACATAGCATATATGATATAGAAATCCAAAACAAATAGGCAAACCCAAACAATTCAAACATATGCAAATGATGAATGCCTGACCTATGGCTGATGATATCATCTGTCGGTTATCAAGCCAACCCGACGTGTCCGGTAGCTAACCCGGGCACAGTCTCTCTGTTGCGTATTATTATCATTAGAGGGAATATGTGCCCTGTCACCATTAGAGGGTATCTGCGCCCTGTCGCCATTAGAGGGTATCGGTGCCCTGTCACCCTTACAATCAGAGAGAAAACACAAGCAATGACCCGGAGCAAGCGGGACGAACCACAACCCTTGCTACTACCCAGGTATCTCAAAAGCATTGACCCGGAGCAAGCGGGACGAACCACAACCCTTGCTACTACCCAGGTATCTGAGTTACATTCATTCAAAACTCCATAATTAACTCATTTATCATAAACATCATTTTTCGTCTCAGACCCGGAGCAAGTGGACTAGCCACTGCTACTACCCAGGGAAACTCGTAACTCAGATAGTGGAAGTGCAAATCACAATTACCAATAATTCAGCATAAACATGCATGAATTCTCATCCATGGATCAACATCCATATCAGCCATCCGGCTCACGGTTAAATCCATAACCAGCCAATATTCATAGCATACACAGCTATTCCGGCTCACGGTTCAATCCAGAACCAGCCAATTCATAAACAATTACGGCCCTTCGGCCAATGGCATAACAAGCACTTCCACCACCATCCTCCACATCTCACATAATCCTCAATGGTCCTCATTGATTATTCATTTTCCCCTTGCTTCACTTGCAAGTTACCTCATTCACTAGCCCTTTTCTAATAGCTAGGCATATCATAAAGATTTAAGATATAAGTGGTGAGATCGGAGGCTTAGAAGTATGAGATTTGGCTTTTAAAACTCAAATATCAACTTTGGCATGAAAACAATGCCACGCGTACGCGTACTCCACGCGCACGCGTGGATGTCCTTAAAAACTCATCGACGCGCAAGCGTCATGCACGCTAACGCGTGGATTAAAATTTGCCAAATCGACGCGCACGCATCAACCACGCGTACGCGTGGATACTCTCGTGCCCCAGGCACAAAGCTGGCACAGTCCTGGCACAACTCTCTGGAAAATGGCTGGGCATTGGGTGCAGCACTATCGGCGCGCCCGCGCACATCACGCGCACGCGTGGATGGCGTTTTCTGAAAGATCGGCGCGTACGCGCCAAGTGCGCACACGCGCAAGGGGTTATTCTGCTAAAATTTTACTAAGTTAAAAACTGCAGAATTCACAGCTTCAACCCCCAATCTTCCGACGGACATAACTTCCTCATTTTAAATCGTTTTTCACCCGTTCTTCGAACGGCATGGACATCCCGGATCCAATTTCATTTCTAAACAGATTTGGCACAAAACAAAGATCCGTAGTCCAAGTTATGTCCCGTCAAAGTATGCCCAAAAACCATGTTTTTCATATAAAACCACAAAGTGCCATTTTCAAAACAAACCATTTTCAACTCTTTTCAAAATCAATCAAAACATGCCATTTTCATCCCTTTTCTTTGAAATCAATCAAAATACATTAATTTCAACATCAAGCCTCCTCAACTCACACATTGACACTTTACCACAATATACAAAATCACTATCCCATCATTTTAACCCACTTCACCCAAGTGGCTCAAACTCAAACATATTGACATATCATATACTCTTTCACATGCCAATTCTCAACAATACTATTTCCAATCAACCATCATTATACATAACCAATATCATACTCACTATCACGTGGGTTCACCCCCAAATCAACCTTAATCATTTCTCAAGCATATATCACAACATACATATCTCTCACGCATTATCATACCATCAAGGCATCAATAATCATACTCACATATATGACCACATAATATATCTCAACCAAAATCAAACATACCTCATCTATACTATTTCACCCAAAATTTACCAATTTCCACACTTCAACTCCTCAAACCTCATTATTCAATAACCAACCCAATCATCCATATATTCATTATATGAAATTCATCCAATCACTTGTGTCATCATACAATGCACACGTCAACTTACCTTTCTTACCTCTTTCCGGCCTCCGGCCCAAAATATACGGCCTCCGGCCCAATTTCACAATTTAAATGCATAAACCACAATTTAATACTCGTTACCCAATACATCAAATTTTCAATACACCAAGCACACAAGGCCACACAATTCTCAACCCAATCATCAATTCACATTACATACCAACTATGCATATTAGCATCAACCATTTACACAATCCAAACTTAATCCTAGGGGCATCTAGCCTAGGAATTCTCATCACACCACACGGTATTTAAATGAAACTTAAACCGTACCTCTTGTAGCCAAATCAATTGAGCCTCTTCTATGGAAGTCTCCACCAACCCTTAGCTCCAAGCCTCACCAAAGCTCCACAAGCAACACCAATCTCCCAATTGTGCACCAAAACCATCAAATGCACTAACATAACCAATATTACATACATACATCAACCTAGGGCTCATAAAAATGACAAATCACAAGGGTTTAAGCACTTCTTACCTCAGCCCATATGAAGTAGGGATATAACCCACTTAGAATCCATGTTGGAGTATCCCTAAACACCCAAAATCACAAGATCTCAACACTAACTTCCCAAAAACGTGTAACAGTGGGGAAATTCGAAAACTGGGCAGAGATGAATGGAATACTCACCACAAAACTTAGATAGAATTGTAGAGGATGAGAAGAGCGACGCGTGGCCGCAAACGGCTCGTCAATTGGAGCTCCGTAGCTCAAGTTATGGTGGTTTGAAGATCAAAGAGAGTTAGGTTTCCTCTCTTCTCTTCCCTCCTCTCAATTTCAGCGCCCCAACCCTCTTTTAGGGTAAAAATGAGCTGAAATGCTCATAACTAATATTTATATATGTTGGGTCTTGGACCCACTTAGGCCCAGTTCACTTATTTTTGTCCGTTGGCCCAATTTTGAACCAAAACCTTTAACATTAGCGCTTTAAATCACACTTCAAATATTTCTACCTCCCCCAATCATAATTCCTCATTTCTTAATCTTATTTACTCATAATCAACTTTCTCAGCTGCAGCACCAGACAGGTCTCAGCCGGTACTGCCGGTCAAAATTTTACTGCGCGCTTTTACGCAGAAAACTATGTCTTCCGACCCGGAAAAATTCACTGAATCCAAATATCATCTTGAAATCATCAAATTCCAATTGCCAAATCTTCCAACCATATTCGCTCCTACTTAACTCATTATTTAATCAATTTCGGTTAGACCGGGTATTACATTCTACCCCCCTAACAGAAATTTTCGTCCTCGAAAATTCCACCCATCACTACGAGTACGCGAGCATAATCTGCCTTTATATCAAACGCATAACAGTTCCAAGGTCCTTTTTACTCTGCGCGCTTCCGTTGCCGCACTCTGATTCCTCTATCCCTGAGGGTCTCGGTCGTTCGTTCAACGCCGACCAACAGCCTCGTCCCTTACTTTTACCGGCTCATCAACTCACACCGTATTAAATCTCAAATCATGTCATCAATAATATTGTCATCATCGTTAATCATAGCCGTCATCCCACATCACTATAATCAATCAAAGCTTCCTTCGTTTTCAGAATCCAATGAGTTTGTACTAACAAGCTGACAAACTCTTATGAATCCGCTTTCTTTTAATAATCTATAAAAGATTTTGAGACACATCTCTTTTGTTGAAGTTACTCAGATCAAAATCATTTTCAAAAACATGACCAAATACTCCTTCAAATTCTTGGAAAAAATTTTTTTTCAACAGCACCTCCCCAAAAAATTGGAGTTTACCACCCGTCACGGGTTACCTCAACCAATCTCAATACCGCATCGACATTTCGATTTAATGGTTTTCACATTCGTCTTTCAAAATCAATCATTATAAATCTCAAACTAAAACCAAGGTCACTATGACCAAACATCACAGTACTCATCTCTCAACACCACAACTTGCACTCTCTCATCATCTAAATCCAATTGTGCATTAATGATAATTTTCTCATCCGCTTTGGAACCATCAAAGCTCGCAGCCGCAATCATTTCAAACTACTTGGGGATCATTACTTACAGTAACCCGCTTAACCCTTCTAGTATTCAAACATAAGATACTATAGTAAACTTTTACAGCTCTCATTCGTAGCTATCCTGTGTTACTGCTTCCACAAGTTTCCGTTACTTTATTCTGATCTCTCGTCTAGTATGAGCTCTATTACTTACTTCCTCAAGTGCTCAACCACAACTTAGCTTGACTGGCATTCACTAAATTTCTATCTATGATAGCCAAAACCACATACCAACTTAATCGTACTTTTAGTACGTTGTTACCAATCTTTCGCTTACCAATTTCCAAACTGTCGGATCTAACGGTATCCCCCGTTGTTGTAGTGAACACACGACCTTGTTGTTGGCTCTTGGTAGTATTCCGGTTGACCTTCTTAGGACGTTTCTAGGACACATGTCCAACTCCTCTACAACCATGGCAAAGTCCCAATCTACCTCGACACGGAGTTCTCGAATGATGGCTTTAACATCGCCCACCAGTCATTCTATTCTGAGGTTGCTTTCCGTTAAAGGCCTACCTAATCATTTATGCTCACCAAACCTTCTATTAAGATAACTTAGGGTTATCTAGAATAGATCATAATTGTTCATTCGACCATGTATTATGAGTGAATACCAGCCTTCAGCATTATCTAACGTGGTAAAGAATTAAGTTATCAGTTTTCTTATTACCTCAGGTACGAGAATCGGACCTGGCAGTCTCCCGATCCTTCCTGTGTGGGCAATCTCTGACCAAATGTCCTAGCTTTCCGCAATTGTAACACAAACCCGAACCATAACGACACGGTCTATTTGGATGATGACCTCCACATCTCTGACAGCTCAAAACATCCGAAGCAGCCACTATTTGTTTTTCCCTTCCTTTTCCTTGGGAATTTTTATTCGTCGCAAGGTCATTTCGCCTTTGGGGAAAACGTTGTGGGTATCCTCTTCTCTTAAACTCTTGACCCCTTGTTGGGCACTCTTGATTGTGCTCCTTGCGGTGGAACTCCCGATGGTCATTCTTCGCCTCAACAGCCTTCCTCACACATTCTTCAGCAATACGGCTCTTATTCACAAGTTCGGAGAAGACCCTAATCTCCATCGGTCCAACGGAGCTCAGGATTTCACTTCGAAGTCCTCCCTCATACTTAATACACTTCCATTCCTCGAAGTCTACCGGGGTTCCTTGACACATGCGAGAAAACCTGAATAACTCCTCAAATTTATCCGTATACTCAGATACGGACATTGTACCCTGCTTCAGTTGCAGTAATTCAAGTTCCTTGGCCGTTCTAGCAGAATTCGGGAAGTACTTCTTATAAAATTCCACTTGGAAGGCACCCCAGGTGATAGGATCATTCCCCTGCTGCAGGAGACGTCGAGCCCCTTGCCACCAATGCGATGCTTCCCCCGTGAGCAGATAGGTAGCAAATTCAACACACTGTCCTTCAGGCACCAACTGCGCTTGCAGTGCTCGCTCCATGGCCTGAAACCAGGTGTCAGCTTCAGTCGGATTAGTGGTTCCCTTGAACTTAGGTGGATTAACCTTTAAGAAAGTTGCCAGTGTCATTGGGCCTTGAGCTCCTCTTCCACCATTGTCATTATTGTTTATCTGTTGCCCAAGAGCCTCTGCAGTGGTTTGCATTGCAGCAGCCATATTCTCCAAAGCCGCCATAAGGCTTACCGGGTTATTCGGGTTGATTTCCGGTTCCTGCGTACTAGTACGATCTCTCTCACGTCCCCGACCGGGTCCACGAGGCGCCATCTGGTTCCTATACACACCAAACAATCGATATCAAGTTGATCAGTCTCAATATCGGAAGTATAGTGCTTCAAAGTACCAAAGGTACACTCATGGACTTCATGCTAGATGTATCAGTTAGATACCCTAACTAGCACAGGCACAGACTCAGAGTATGCATTGAAGCATAAGCAGTTCCATCCCTCAGGCTCACGAGGACGAACTGCTCTGATACCATAATGTAACACCCTAATATTCAAATCCTTATGCTCGAGTCATAAGTCAATGATATTACGGTGGTACGACTCTCAGGTGGATTTTTTTTTTTATAAATAAACATAGGTAATTCGAAAGGAGTATTAATCGAGAAGCCTGAAAAGAGTATAAATACAATCGCGAAGACGTATCACTCACGTTTCAACAACGAAAAGATAGAACGTGAAGCCGAAAGCGATATACGGACAAGGCATAAAGGAGATTAAGAGATAGGTAACAGATAGATATATATAACATAAGTAATAGCCACTAGTCGCGACCCACGAAGTTTAGGCCGGCTAGGGTACAGTATGAAAGTAGTTGACAACAATATATCCTAATCTCTCCCAAAGAAAACATGAGAGCCTCTATAGGCAAGTTCCAAAAGAGTTCAATACATAATATAATCTTTTCAAAACAAAGATGGAGAGATTCTAATCAAAACACAAGGTAGAGGAAATAAATATCTTCGCCGTCTCTCAGACGAACCGCAGCTCACGTCTGAGCACCTGAACCTGTATCTGAAAAACAAGAGATATATACGGAATGAGAACCCCGGGCCCCTAGGTTCCCAGTACGGTAAAAGTGCCAAATAAATACAATGCACTGCAATAAAAACTCACTAAGCGTCCTAAACTCCTTTTCACCAAGTATCCAGCCTAGATTCTCACTAATCCATAAATAGGCATCTGTCGTAAGGGGATACTAAATCTAGTTCATGTTACACATGTTTCCCAATTTGCTGATTCTTTCACGAATCAGACTCAGAATCATAAGCAAAACCATCATCAGTTGTTCTGCCTCAGCAACTCTATATCAATACATCATACCCTCGCCTGGAGCTAGTGAAATCACATCACTGCGTCTACCCAGGGAGCTCAAATGATCTCATTCAAAAATCATCATCATTATGCAATCGCATTATCAATTCATCTCATCAAGAACAGCCCCCATCATCCACCAACACCATCATGAGGGATCTCTCAGTTGTACAAACACAAGCAATACAGACAAGTAATACACAAATAAGGTACAAGTAGAACAAGTAGCATGTAATCAGGTAACATAGCATATATGATATAGAAATCCAAAACAAATAGGCAAACCCAAACAATTCAAACATATGCAAATGATGAATGCCTGACCTATGGCTGATGATATCATCTGTCGGTTATCAAGCCAACCCGACGTGTCCGGTAGCTAACCCGGGCACAGTCTCTCTGTTGCGTATTATTATCATTAGAGGGAATATGTGCCCTGTCACCATTAGAGGGTATCTGCGCCCTGTCGCCATTAGAGGGTATCTGCGCCCTGTCGCCATTAGAGGGTATCTGCGCCCTGTCGCCATTAGAGGGTATCGGTGCCCTGTCACCCTTACAATCAGAGAGAAAACACAAGCAATGACCCGGAGCAAGCGGGACGAACCACAACCCTTGCTACTACCCAGGTATCTCAAAAGCATTGACCCGGAGCAAGCGGGACGAACCACAACCCTTGCTACTACCCAGGTATCTGAGTTACATTCATTCAAAACTCCATAATTAACTCATTTATCATAAACATCATTTTTCGTCTCAGACCCGGAGCAAGTGGACTAGCCACTGCTACTACCCAGGGAAACTCGTAACTCAGATAGTAGAAGTGCAAATCACAATTACCAATAATTCAGCATAAACATGCATGAATTCTCATCCATGGATCAACATCCATATCAGCCATCCGGCTCACGGTTAAATCCATAACCAGCCAATATTCATAGCATACACAGCTATTCTGGCTCACGGTTCAATCCAGAACCAGCCAATTCATAAACAATTACGGCCCTTCGGCCAATGGCATAACAAGCACTTCCACCACCATCCTCCACATCTCACATAATCCTCAATGGTCCTCATTGATTATTCATTTTCCCCTTGCTTCACTTGCAAGTTACCTCATTCACTAGCCCTTTTCTAATAGCTAGGCATATCATAAAGATTTAAGATATAAGTGGTGAGATCGGAGGCTTAGAAGTATGAGATTTGGCTTTTAAAACTCAAATATCAACTTTGGCATGAAAACAATGCCACGCGTACGTGGTGCACGAAATTGCAATAACACTTTTGCAATCCCGCACAACTAACCAGCAAGTGCACTGGGTCGTCCAAGTAATACCTTGCGTGAGCAAGGGTCGATCCCACGGAGATTGTCGGCTTGAATCAAGCTGTGGTTATCTTGTAAATCTTAGTCAGAATATCAGAAATTATCAGGATTGATTGTGAAAAGCAAAAGAACATGAAATGGTTACTTGTTTTGCAGTAATGGAGAATAGGTTGAGGTTTGGAGATGCTCCATCTTCTGAATCTCTGCTTTCCTACTGTCTTCTTCATCAAACACGCAAGTCTCCTTCCATGGCAAGCTGTGTGTAGGGTTTCACCGTTGTCAGTGGCTACCTCCCATCCTCTCATTGGAACGATTCCTAATGCCCTGTCACGGCACGGCATTCCATATGTCGGTTCTCAATCAGACCGGAGTAGAATCCAGTGATTCTTTTGGCGTCTGTCACTAACGCCCCGCCTTCAGGAGATTGAAGCACGTCACAGTCATTCAGTCATTGAATCCTACTCAGAATACCACAGACAAGGTTTAGACCTTCCGGATTCTCTTGAATGCCGCCATCAGTCTAGCTTATACCACGAAGATTCCGATAAAAGAATCCAAGAGATAACTACTTAATCTAAGGTAGAACAGAGGTGGTTGTCAGGCACATGTTCATAGTTGAGAATGATGATGATTGTCACTGATCATCACATTCATCCGGATTAAGAACAAGTATTATCTTAGAATGGAAGCAAGCATGATTGAATGAGAAACAGTAGTAATTGCATTAATCCATCAAGACACAGCAGAGCTCCTCATCCCCAACCATGGGGTTTAGAGACTCATGCTGTGGAAAGAAACGTGTACAAAATGTTATGGGGTCATAAGGTACGGATACAATGTCAAAAGATCCTATAAGTAGTAAACTAGTGTCCTAAGGTCTACAGATATGAGTAAATGACAGAAAAATCCACTTCCGGGCCCACTTGGTGTGTGCTTGGGCTGAGCAATGAAGGAATTTCGTGTAGAGACCTTTTCTGGAGTTAAACGCCAGCTTTCATGCCAGTTTGGGCGTTTAACTCCAAATTTTATGCCAGTTCCGGCGTTTAACGCTGGAATTTCTGTAGGTGACTTTGAGCGCCGGTTTGGGCCATCAAATCTTGGGCAAAGTATGAACTATTATATATTGCTGGAAAGCCCAGGATGTCTACTTTCCAATGCCGTTAAGAGCGCGCCAATTGGGCTTCTGTAGCTCCAGAAAATCCACTTCGAGTACAGGGAGGTCAGAGTCCAACAGCATCTGCAGTCCTTTTCAGTCTCTGGATTAGATTTTTGCTCAGAACCCTCAATTTCAGTCAGAAAATACCTGAAATCACAGAAAAACACACAAACTCATAGTAAAGTCCAGAAAAGTGAATTTTAATTAAAAACTAATAAAAATATACTAAAAACTAACTAAAAGATACTAAAAACATACTAAAAACAATGCCAAAAAGCGTACAAATTATCCGCTCATCACAACACCAAACTTAAATTGTTGCTTGTCCCCAAGCAACTGAAAATCAAAATAGGATAAAAAGAAGAGAATATACTATAGACTCCAAAATATCAAAGAAACATAGCTCCAATTAGATGAGCGGGACTAGTAGCTTTTTGCCTCCGAACAGTTTTGGCATCTCACTCTATCCCTTGAAGTTCAGAATGATTGGCATCTATAAGAACTCAGAACTCAGATAGTGTTATTGATTCTCCTAGTTAAGTATATTGATTCTTGAACATAGCTAGTGTATGAGTCTTGGCTGTGGCCCAAAGCACTCTGTCTTCCAGTATTACCACCGGATACATACATGCCACAGACACATAATTGGGTGAACCTTTTTAGATTGTGACTCAGCTTTGCTAAAGTCCCCAATTAGAGGTGTCCAGGGTTCTTAAGCATACTCTTTTTGCTTTGGATCACCACTTTATTTCTTTCTTTTTCTTTTCTTCTCTTTTTTTTTTCGAAAATTTTTTTTTTTGTATTCACTGCTTTTTCTTGCTTCAAGAATCAATTTGATGATTTTTCAGATCCTCAATAACAGTTCTCTTTCTCCTCATTCTCTCAAGAGCCAACAAATTTAACATTCTTAAAACAGCAAATTCAAGAGACATATGCACTGTTCAAGCATTCATTCAGAAAACAAAAAGTATTGTCACCACATCAAACTAATTCAACTAGTTTCAGAGATAAATTTTGAAACCCTGTACTTCTTGTTCTTTTGTGATTAAAGCATTTTTCTTTTAAGAGAGGTGATGGATTCATAGGACATTCATAACTTTAAGGCATAACTTTAATTTTATTAATTATGAATTAAAAACAAGACTCAAAAATAGATATAGAATGAGACTAGAAAAACGAAAAATAAAAACAAAATAAAGGAAAATAAAAAAAACGAAAAACAGAGGCTCCTAATGATAGAGGTTTTTACAGAGTTAGGACTCAACAACCTTGATTTTGAGAAGTGGATGCTCCCTCAGCTTGAGAGGAGAGCTTTTGGCGTTTCAACTCTTGGAGTTCACGCCCCTGCTTCTCTTGTTCCTTCAGCAATTTGCAGAGCATGCAATTCTGATTCTGCTGTTCTTCCTTCAGTTGCTCCATAGTCTCTTGCAGCTTGTTAATAGATGCTTCTAGGCTGGACCAGTAGTCAATTCTTGGGAATTCAGGGAGGAATTCCTGCGCCCTCCTCTTGATGGAGTTGTCTTGCACTTGTCCTTCCATTGACTTCTTGGTGATTGGGTGTTCAATGGGTATGAACTCATCTACTCCCATCTTCACCCCAGCCTCTTTACAGAGCAAGGAAATCAAGCTTGGGTAAGCCAGTTTGGCCTCAGTGGAATTCTTATTTGCAATGGTGTAGATCTCACAAGCAATCACATGATGAACCTCCACTTTTTTTCCAAGCATAATGCAGTGAATCATCACTGCTCTCTTGATGGTGACCTCAGAACGGTTGCTAGTGGGCAATATGGAACGCCCAATAAAGTCTAGCCAACCTCTTGCAATTGGCTTGAGGTCTCCCCTCTTGAGTTGGTTTGGGACACCCTTTGAATTGGTTATCCACTTAGTCCCAGGGAGGCAGATGTCCTCTAGAACTTGATCCAAACCTTTATCTACTCTCACCATCCTCCTATTGAAGGAATCAGGATCATCTTGTAGTTGAGGTAGTTTGAAGATTTCTCTTATTTTGTCCAGATGGAAGTACATAACTTTCCCTCTGACCATGGTTCTGTGGGTATGGTAAGCGGTTCCAGTCATTCTTTGCTTATCTGTTAGCCACAGATTTGAGTAGAATTCCTGAACCATGTTCCTTCCAACCTTTGTCTCAGGATTGGTCAGAACTTCCCAACCTCTGTTTCGAATTTGCTCTTGGATCTCCGGATATTCATCTTCTTTCAGATCAAATTTAACTTCCGGGATCACTGACCTCAAACCCATTATTTTGTGATAATGGTCTTCATGTTCTTTGGTTAAGAACTTCTCTTCATTCCAAAGATTCTTTGGATTAGTCTCTTTCTTTCCTCTTGAGTTGGTTTGTTTTCCCTTGGGAGCCATGATCTTGATAGATCTTAGCTTAGTGATCACGGAAAAGCACACCAAACTTAGAGGTTTTGCTTGTCCTCAAGCAAAAAGAAAAGAAAGAAGAGAAGAGAGAGAGAGAGAGAGGAAATTCGAATGGTGTGAGGAAGGAGGGGTGAGGAACGTTCATTTATAGAGTGGGGGGAGGAGAATTTCGAAAACAAAAGAGAGATTTGAAAGGAAATTTGAAAAGATTTTGAAAAAATTTGAGAAAAGGGTGAGTTTTTGAAGAAGATTTGAGATTATTTTGAAATAGATTTGAAGAATGGTTTTGATTTGTGAAGATTTGAAAGTGAATGATGAAAGGTTGAAGTACATTTATGTAGAAGATTATGGGTAAAAAGAGAAAAGTTTGAAAAAATTTGAGTTGAAAACAAAAATGTGGTCCCCCCACCTTTCTGGCGTTAAACGCCCAGAATGGCACCCATTCTGGCGTTTAACGCCCACTTGGCACCCTTTTTGGGCGTTTAACGCCCAGCCAGGTACCCTGGCTGGCGTTAAACGCCAGAAAACCTTCCTCACTGGGCGTTTTTCTGAACGCCCAGTGATGCTGCACACCTGGCGTTAAACGCCCAGAATGGTACCCATTCTGGCGTTTAACGCCCAAAATGCACCTTACTGGCGTTTTTTCGCCAGTAAGCTCATTTTCTCTGCTTTTTGAGCTGAATCCTTCTGTAACTCTGTGAATTCCTTCATTTTTTGATATTTGCCTCTGTAAGAACAAATCATACAACCTACTAATGACTGGGTTGCCTCCCAGTAAGCGCTTCTTTACTGTCTTTAGCTGGACTTTCACTGAGAATCACTCTAGTCTCAGTTTTGAGCAATCCTGCTCAAAGTTTCCTTCAAGATAATGTTTGATTCTCTGTCCATTAACAATGAACTTCTTATCAGAATCAATATCCTGAAGCTCAACATATCCATATGGTGACACTCCTGTAATCACATATGGACCCCCCCAACGGGATTTGAGTTTTCCTGGAAACAGTTTGAGCCTAGAGTTGAAGAGCAGAACTTTTTGTCCTGGCTCAAAGACTCTGGTTGACAATTTCCTGTCATGCCATTTCTTTGCCTTTTCCTTATAAATTTTTGCATTTTCAAAGGCATTGAGTCTGAACTCCTCTAGCTCATTCAGCTGTAGCAGTCTTTTTTCACCAACTAACTGTGCATCCATGTTTAGGAATCTGGTTGCCCAGTAGGCTTTATGTTCCAGTTCCACAGGCAAATGGCAGGCCTTCCCATACACCAATTGGTATGGAGAGGTGCCTATAGGAGTCTTGAATGCTGTTCTGTATGCCCACAGAGCATCATCCAAGCTCTTTGCCCAATCCTTTCTTCGGGCCATTACAGTCCGTTCTAGGATTCTTTTTAGTTCTCTGTTAGAGACCTCTGCTTGCCCATTTGTCTGTGGATGATACGGAGTTGCCACTTTGTGGCTAATTCCATATCTGACCATAGCAGAGTATAGTTGTTTATTGCAGAAATGAGTGCCCCCATCACTGATTAGCACTCTGGGAACGCCAAATCTGCTAAAAATGTTCTTTTGGAGGAATTTCAGTACGGTCTTAGTATCATTAGTGGGTGTAGCAATTGCTTCTACCCACTTAGATACATAGTCCACTGCCACCAGAATGTAAGTGTTTGAGTATGATGGTGGGAATGGCCCCATGAAGTCAATTCCCCATACATCAAACAGCTCTATCTCTAATATCCCTTGTTGAGGCATGGCATATCCATGAGGCAGGTTACCAGCTCTTTGGCAACTGTCACAGTTACGCACAAACTCTCGGGAATCTTTATAGAGAGTAGGCCAGTAGAAGCCACATTGGAGGACTTTAGTGGCTGTTCGCTCACTTCCAAAATGTCCTCCATACTGTGATCCATGGCAGTGCCATAGGATCCTCTGTGCTTCTTCTCTGGGTACACACCTGCGGATCACTCCGTCAGCACATCTCTTAAAGAGATATGGTTCATCCCAAAGGTAGTACTTGGCATCTGAAATTAATTTCTTTCTCTGCATGTAACTGTACTCTTTGGGTATGAACCTCACAGCTTTATAGTTTGCAATGTCTGCAAACCATGGAGCTTCCTGAATGGCAAATAATTGCTCATCTGGGAAAGTCTCAGAAATCTCAGTAGAAGGGAGGGACGTCCCAACTACTGGCTCTATTCTGGACAGATGATCAGCTACCTGATTCTCTGTCCCTTTTCTGTCTCTTATTTCTATATCAAACTCTTGCAGAAGCAACACCCATCTGATAAGCCTGGGTTTTGAATCCTGCTTTGTGAGTAAGTATTTAAGAGCAGCATGGTCAGTGTACACAATCACTTTGGATCCTACTAGGTAGGATCTAAACTTGTCAATGGCATAAACCACTGCAAGTAATTCTTTTTCTGTGGTTGTGTAATTCTTCTGTGCATCATTTAGAACACGGCTGGCATAATAAATGACATGCAGAAGTTTATTATGCCTCTGTCCCAACACTGCACCAATGGCATGATCACTGGCATCACACATTAATTCAAATGGTAATGCCCAATCTGGTGCAGAGATAACTGGTGCTGTGACCAGCTTAGCTTTCAGGGTCTCAAATGCCTGCAGACACTCATTATCAAAGATAAATGGAGTGTCAGCAGCTAGCAGATTACTCAGAGGTTTGGCAATTTTCGAAAAATCCTTGATAAACCTTCTGTAAAATCCTGCATGCCCCAGAAAGCTTCTGATTGCCTTAACATTGGCAGGTGGTGGTAATTTTTCAATTACCTCTACCTTTGCCTTATCCACCTCTATTCCCCTGCTTGAAATTTTGTGCCCAAGGACAATTCCTTCAGTCACCATAAAGTGACATTTCTCCCAGTTTAAAACCAGGTTAGTCTCTTGGCATCTTTTCAGGACAAGTGATAGGTGGTTAAGACAGGAGCTAAATGAGTCTCCATATACTGAGAAGTCATCCATGAAGACTTCCAGAAATTTCTCTACCATATCTGAGAAGATAGAGAGCATGCACCTCTGAAAGGTTGCAGGTGCATTGCACAGACCAAAAGGCATCCTTCTGTAGGCAAACACGCCAGAAGGGCAAGTAAATGTTGTTTTCTCTTGGTCCTGAGGATCTACTGCAATTTGGTTGTAGCCTGAATAGCCATCCAAAAAGCAGTAATAATCATGGCCAGCTAGTCTTTCTAGCATTTGGTCTATGAATGGTAAAGGAAAATGATCCTTTCTGGTGGCTGTATTGAGCCTTCTGTAGTCAATACACATGCGCCACCCTGTGACTGTCCTTGTGGGAACCAGTTCATTTTTTTCATTATGAACCACTGTCATGCCTCCCTTTTTGGGAACAACTTGGACAGGGCTCACCCAGGGGCTATCAGAAATAGGATAAATGATCCCAGCCTCTAGTAATTTAGTGACCTCTTTCTGCACCACCTCCTTCATGGCTGGATTTAGCCTCCTCTGTGGTTGAACCACTGGTTTGGCATTATCCTCCAACAGGATCTTGTGCATGCATCTAGCTGGGCTAATGCCCTTAAGATCACTTATGGACCACCCAAGAGCTGTCTTGTGTGTCCTTAGCACTTGAATCAGTGCTTTCTCTTCCTGTGAATTTAAAGCAGAGCTTATAATCACTGGAAAAGTGTCACCCTCTCCCAGAAATGCATATTTCAAGGATGATGGTAATGGTTTGAGTTCGGGCTTGGGAGGCTTATCCTCCTCCTGAGGAATTTTCGAAAATTCCTTTACTTCCTCTAGTTCTTCTTGATCAGGTTGAGCATCTTTGAAGATGTCCTCAAGCTCTGATTCTAGGCTTTCAGCCATATTGATCTCTTCTACCAGAGAATCAATAATGTCAACGTCCATGCAGTCTTCTGGTGTGTCTGGATGCTGCATAGCTTTCACAGCATTCAACTTGAACTCATCCTCATTGACTCTCAGGGTTACTTCCCCTTTATGTACATCAATGAGAGTTCGTCCAGTTGCTAGGAAAGGTCTTCCTAGAATGAGAGTTGCACTTTTGTGCTCCTCCATTTCCAGCACCACAAAGTCAGTTGGAAAGGCAAATGGCCCAACCTTGACAATCATGTCCTCTATTATGCCTGATGGGTGTTTAATGGAACCATCAGCAAGTTGGAGGCATATCCTGGTTGGTTTGACTTCTCCAGTCAACCCAAGCTTTCTGATAGTGGATGCAGGTATTAGATTGATGCTTGCTCCAAGATCACATAGGGCTATCTTGGTGCAGGCGCCTTCTAATGTGCAGGGTATCATAAAGCTTCCAGGATCTTGAAGCTTTTCTGGTAAGCTTTTCAAAATGACTGCACTGCATTCTTCAGTGAGAAACACTTTTTCAGTTTCTCTCCAATTCTTCTTATGGCTTAAGATCTCTTTCATGAACTTAGCATAAGAGGGTATTTGCTCAAGTGCCTCTGCAAACGGAATCTTTATTTCAAGAGTCCTTAGATAGTCTGCAAAGCGGGCAAATTGCTTATCCTGTTCCGCTTTGCGGAGTTTCTGAGGATAAGGCATCTTGGCTTGATATTCTTCAACCTTAGATGCTGCAGGTTTATTCCTTACAGAAATGGTTGAAGAGGCCTTGTTAGGGGGATAATCATCAGAACTCTCAGGTGCCTGATTCTCCTTGGGCGTTTGAACGCCAGGAGTGGATGAAGTTTGGGCGTTAAACGCCAACTTCTCCCCCTTTTCTGGCGTTTGAACGCCAGAACTGGGCAGGGAATGGGCGTTTAACGCCAGCTTTCCTCCCTGTTCTGGCGTTTGAACGCCAGTATTGGGCAAGGAATGGGCGTTTAACGCCAACTTTCCTTCCCTTTCTGGCGTTTGAACGCCAATAATATTCCTCTCTGGGCTCTTACTGTCCTCAGAGGGATTTTGAACAGTGGCTTGGTCATCCTCTGTCAATTGTTCCTTAATTGACTTCTTGCTCTTTTGAGCAGTGGCATTCAGTGTTTTCCCACTCCTCAGTTGAACTGCTTGACATTCTTCTGTTATTTGTTTAGATATTTGCTGTTTTGCTTGATTCAACTGCAGTTCTATGCTCTTGTTAGCAACCTTAGTATCATGGAGCATTTCTTTAAATTCTGCTAACTGTTCTGTCATCAGGAGCAATTGTTAGTTAAGCTCATTCATCTGTTCTTGAGGATCAGGATCATTGACTACTGCCATGACCTCTTCTTGTGGAACGAATTCCTTGCTAGAATATAAGTATTGGTTTCTAGCAACAATGTCTATAAGCTCTTGAGCTTCTTCAATTGTCTTTCTCATGTGTATAGATCCACCAGCTGAGTGGTCTAAAGACATCTGAGCTTTTTCTGTAAGCCCATAGTAGAAGATGTCTAACTGTACCCACTCTGAAAACATTTCAGAGGGGCATTTTCTGAGCATACCTCTATACCTCTCCCAGGCATCATAAAGGGATTCATTATCCTCTTGTTTAAAGCCTTGGATGTCCAGCCTTAGCTGTGTCATCCTTTTTGGAGGGTAAAAATGATTCAGGAATTTTTCTGATAACTGTTTCCATGTCTTTATGCTTGCTGTAGGTTGGTTATTCAACCACCTTTTTGCTTGATCTTTTACAGCAAATGGAAACAGTAACAGTCTGTAGACATCCTGATCTACCTCTTTATCATGTATTGTGTCAGCAATTTGTAAGAACTGTGCCAGAAACTCAGTAGGTTCTTCCTCTGGAAGACCGGAATACTGGCAATTTTGCTGCACTATGATAATGAGTTGAGGGTTTAGCTCAAAGCTGCTTGCTTTGATGGGAGGTACACAGATGCTACTCCCATATGCAGCTGTATTGGGGTTGGCATAGGACCCCAGAGTCCTTCTGGACTGGTTAATTCCACTTAAGTCCATAATGGACAAAAGGGAAATGATAACAATTGCAAAGAGATAAATTTTGTTTGTTTTTTTTTTTTAAATAACCGAAAAATAAAAATAAAAACAAAAAGGAAATTTAAAATAAAAATTCGAAAGTCAAAAGGAAAATAAAATAATGTTTCGAAAATTAGAAAGAAAATAAGATCAAAGCAAATTGAGAACTGAATCAATTAGTTAATTAAAAAGATTTTGAAAACAGCAATTAAGAAGATATGATTGAAAAGTTTTTATGAAAAAGATTTGATTTTTTTTTTAAAAAAAGAGGAAAGAGAAAAAACACAAAATGACACCAAACTTAAAATTTTAGAAAATCAAACACTATTTTTTTTTCGAAAATTTTAAAGGAAAAACACAAAGAGGACACCAAACTTAGAACTTTTATGAATCAAAAAGGGACTAAGGGCATGCAAAAATCGAAAATCAAAAACAAAAACAAAAGCATGCAAATGACACCAAACTTAAAATATGAAACTAGACTCAACTAAAAGACTCTAAACCAACAAAAATAAAACAGTCCTAATCTAAGCAACAAGACAAGCCGTCAGTTGTCCAAACTCGAACAATCCCCGGCAACGGCGCCAAAAACTTGGTGCACGAAATTGCAATAACACTTTTGCAATCCCGCACAACTAACCAGCAAGTGCACTGGGTCGTCCAAGTAATACCTTGCGTGAGCAAGGGTCGATCCCACGGAGATTGTCGGCTTGAATCAAGCTGTGGTTATCTTGTAAATCTTAGTCAGGATATCAGAAATTATCAGGATTGATTGTGAAAAGCAAAAGAACATGAAATGGTTACTTGTTTTGCAGTAATGGAGAATAGGTTGAGGTTTGGAGATGCTCCATCTTCTGAATCTCTGCTTTCCTACTGTCTTCTTCATCAAACACGCAAGTCTCCTTCCATGGCAAGCTGTGTGTAGGGTTTCACCGTTGTCAGTGGCTACCTCCCATCCTCTCATTGGAACGATTCCTAATGCCCTGTCACGGCACGGCATTCCATATGTCGGTTCTCAATCAGACCGGAGTAGAATCCAGTGATTCTTTTGGCGTCTGTCACTAACGCCCCGCCTTCAGGAGATTGAAGCACGTCACAGTCATTCAGTCATTGAATCCTACTCAGAATACCACAGACAAGGTTTAGACCTTCCGGATTCTCTTGAATGCCGCCATCAGTCTAGCTTATACCACGAAGATTCCGATAAAAGAATCCAAGAGATAACTACTTAATCTAAGGTAGAACAGAGGTGGTTGTCAGGCACATGTTCATAGTTGAGAATGATGATGATTGTCACTGATCATCACATTCATCCGGATTAAGAACAAGTATTATCTTAGAATGGAAGCAAGCATGATTGAATGAGAAACAGTAGTAATTGCATTAATCCATCAAGACACAGCAGAGCTCCTCACCCCCAACCATGGGGTTTAGAGACTCATGCTGTGGAAAGAAACGTGTACAAAATGTTATGGGGTCATAAGGTACGGATACAATGTCAAAAGATCCTATAAGTAGTAAACTAGTGTCCTAAGGTCTACAGATATGAGTAAATGACAGAAAAATCCACTTCCGGGCCCACTTGGTGTGTGCTTGGGCTGAGCAATGAAGGAATTTCATGTAGAGACCTTTTCTGGAGTTAAACGCCAGCTTTCATGCCAGTTTGGGCGTTTAACTCCAAATTTTATGCCAGTTCCGGCGTTTAACGCTGGAATTTCTGTAGGTGACTTTGAGCGCCGGTTTGGGCCATCAAATCTTGGGCAAAGTATGGACTATTATATATTGCTGGAAAGCCCAGGATGTCTACTTTCCAATGCCGTTTAGAGCGCGCCAATTGGGCTTCTGTAGCTCCAGAAAATCCACTTCGAGTGTAGGGAGGTCAGAGTCCAACAGCATCTGCAGTCCTTTTCAGTCTCTGGATCAGATTTTTGCTCAGAACCCTCAATTTCAGTCAGAAAATACCTGAAATCACAGAAAAACACACAAACTCATAGTAAAGTCCAGAAAAGTGAATTTTAATTAAAAACTAATAAAAATATACTAAAAACTAACTAAAAGATACTAAAAACATACTAAAAATAATGCCAAAAAGCGTACAAATTATCCGCTCATCAGTACGCGTACTCCACGCGCACGCGTGGATGTCCTTAAAAACTCATCGACGCGCAAGCGTCATGCACGCTAACGCGTGGATTAAAATTTGCCAAATCGACGCGCACGCATCAACCACGCGTACGCGTGGATACTCTCGTGCCCCAGGCACAAAGCTGGCACAGTCCTGGCACAACTCTCTGGAAAATGGCTGGGCATTGGGTGCAGCACTATCGGCGCGCCCGCGCACATCACGCGCACGCGTGGATGGCGTTTTCTGAAAGATCGGCGCGTACGCGCCAAGTGCGCACACGCGCAAGGGGTTATTCTGCTAAAATTTTACTAAGTTAAAAACTGCAGAATTCACAGCTTCAACCCCCAATCTTCCGACGGACATAACTTCCTCATTTTAAATCGTTTTTCACCCGTTCTTCGAACGGCATGGACATCCCGGATCCAATTTCATTTCTAAACAGATTTGGCACAAAACAAAGATCCGTAGTCCAAGTTATGTCCCGTCAAAGTATGCCCAAAAACCATGTTTTTCATATAAAACCACAAAGTGCCATTTTCAAAACAAACCATTTTCAACTCTTTTCAAAATCAATCAAAACATGCCATTTTCATCCCTTTTCTTTGAAATCAATCAAAATACATTAATTTCAACATCAAGCCTCCTCAACTCACACATTGACACTTTACCACAATATACAAAATCACTATCCCATCATTTTAACCCACTTCACCCAAGTGGCTCAAACTCAAACATATTGACATATCATATACTCTTTCACATGCCAATTCTCAACAATACTATTTCCAATCAACCATCATTATACATAACCAATATCATACTCACTATCACGTGGGTTCACCCCCAAATCAACCTTAATCATTTCTCAAGCATATATCACAACATACATATCTCTCACGCATTATCATACCATCAAGGCATCAATAATCATACTCACATATATGACCACATAATATATCTCAACCAAAATCAAACATACCTCATCTATACTATTTCACCCAAAATTTACCAATTTCCACACTTCAACTCCTCAAACCTCATTATTCAATAACCAACCCAATCATCCATATATTCATTATATGAAATTCATCCAATCACTTGTGTCATCATACAATGCACACGTCAACTTACCTTTCTTACCTCTTTCCGGCCTCCGGCCCAAAATATACGGCCTCCGGCCCAATTTCACAATTTAAATGCATAAACCACAATTTAATACTCGTTACCCAATACATCAAATTTTCAATACACCAAGCACACAAGGCCACACAATTCTCAACCCAATCATCAATTCACATTACATACCAACTATGCATATTAGCATCAACCATTTACACAATCCAAACTTAATCCTAGGGGCATCTAGCCTAGGAATTCTCATCACACCACACGGTATTTAAATGAAACTTAAACCGTACCTCTTGTAGCCAAATCAATTGAGCCTCTTCTATGGAAGTCTCCACCAACCCTTAGCTCCAAGCCTCACCAAAGCTCCACAAGTAACACCAATCTCCCAATTGTGCACCAAAACCATCAAATGCACTAACATAACCAATATTACATACATACATCAACCTAGGGCTCATAAAAATGACAAATCACAAGGGTTTAAGCACTTCTTACCTCAGCCCATATGAAGTAGGGATATAACCCACTTAGAATCCATGTTGGAGTATCCCTAAACACCCAAAATCACAAGATCTCAACACTAACTTCCCAAAAACGTGTAACAGTGGGGAAATTCGAAAACTGGGCAGAGATGAATGGAATACTCACCACAAAACTTAGATAGAATTGTAGAGGATAAGAAGAGCGACGCGTGGCCGCAAACGGCTCGTCAATCGGAGCTCCATAGCTCAAGTTATGGTGGTTTGAAGATCAAAGAGAGTTAGGTTTCCTCTCTTCTCTTCCCTCCTCTCAATTTCAGCGCCCCAACCCTCTTTTAGGGTAAAAATGAGCTGAAATGCTCATAACTAATGTTTATATATGTTGGGTCTTGGACCCACTTAGGCCCAGTTCACTTATTTTTGTCCGTTGGCCCAATTTTGAACCAAAACCTTTAACATTAGCGCTTTAAATCACACTTCAAATATTTCTACCTCCCCCAATCATAATTCCTCATTTCTTAATCTTATTTACTAATAATCAACTTTCTCAGCTGCAGCACCAGACAGGTCTCAGCCGGTACTGCCGGTCAAAATTCCACTGCGCGCTTTTACGCAGAAAACTATGTCTTCCGACCCGGAAAAATTCACTGAATCCAAATATCATATTGAAATCATCAAATTCCAATTGCCAAATCTTCCAACCATATTCGCTCCTACTTAACTCATTATTTAATCAATTTCGGTTAGACCGGGTATTACACATACCATCATCATTGATCATAACTCATCATAATATTCCCTTTCTTCATCCACAAGTTACCCATTTCCCTAGCTTCCTCACAATGACTAGGGATTTTACATTAATCTAAGATTTAAAAGATAAAAACGGGGGTTTATAAGCCTGAAATAGCGTCTCGGAAGGTCACAAGCTTGTTAAAATGTGAAAGACTTGAAAACAAAAGCTTTAGGAAAGAACAGGGTCACGTGCATACGCACAGGGGTGTGCGTGCACACGCCCAGAAGTATTTTTAAAAGTGTGCGTACGCACAGAAAGTAAAATCTCCATTTTTGAGTGCGCGCACAAGGTGTGCTAGCGCCACCAATAGCATGTCATTCCCAACGTGTGCGTACGCACAGCTCGCAAAACCTTATTGATTGTGTGTGTGCTCAGGGCGTGCTAGTGCTCCCAGCAAACGCCCCTTCCCTGTGTGTATCCACAGGTGTGTACGTGCGAACAGTTCTAGAATTCCACAGGGTGTGCGTCTGCACAGGGCTATGCGCGTGCACACATACCAGATATCACAAATTCTACAAAATTGGCAGGATTCATATTTCAAGCCCAAAATTTCAATGACCATATCTCATTCCACAAAATTTAGATTTCTACCAAATTTAAACAATTTTAAAGCTTTTGAAATTATCTTTCATTTGATATAAAAATATCAAATTCTGAAAATGGTAGCTCAAGATATGATCCGTTGAAGTTCATCAAAATTTCCATCTCGGTGTTCCCTCATCAGTTCGTTCTTGAAAATTCCTCCCCAAGTACCTCGCTCATGTCCATGATACGTGATGCAGAGCCAAAGGCGTGTTAGGAATTTTTCTTAAAATGGAATTGGCATTGCAACTATATTCCCAACCGACAATCGACTCCTAATCAAAGTTTGAATTCAAAGATGTCACTATTCAAAACCAATTCAATTCTGGGAGTTTTCAATTCCCGGGTTGTCTCCCAAGGACACTTGAGACCAATGAGTGTACAATTCCGGTTGTGAAGCTCAAAGGGTTTTCAATGAAGAGATGAACATATAAAGAAATGAAAGAATATCCAAAATTGCAATAAATAAACTAATTAAAGAATTCAAGAATTATCTATGTAATATGGATAAGTAAAGTGTAAAAATGATTGATGTAAATGTGTATGAAAGACTTAAAGCATAAATGGAATCTTGGCTTGGAATGAGCTAAGGGTCATTTCCTTGTTGAAACCATAACTATGACAATTAGAATGGATTAATCTCACTTGATCAACCCTCACATCAGAGAGTAGGTTAAATGAGCATAAGTGTTCTTAACCCACAAATCCTAAATTGCTTGCTAATTACCTTAGTAACAAATTAGCGTTAGTGGGAACAAGAACAATTAACAATCCAAGAATCACCACTAAATGTTGGACATTCCAACTCTAGGAATCCAAGTGCTCATTTTTCCCAAGTCAAGAGATAGAAAACTAGCTCATAATCATAATTGACATTTTGTCAAACAATTGGAGGGCAAAAATATGAAACATGGGAAAAATGAGGAAATTCTTGAAACTAAAAGCAAGTAATGATCTCAATCAACAATAATAACTCATGCAAGCATATAACAATCATCAGTCATCAAATTCATCAACAAGAAATTGAAATTGCAAAAGAGAAGTAAAATTGAACTATGACTTGAATTATAAAAAAGAGTAAGAATAATGTAGCTATAAAGAGTAGTAACAAAGAGATACTTACAATGGAAGGTTTTTGGTTTTTGGTAAGGGGAAGATGTTACAACACTAAGGTTTTTGGTTCAAATCTTACCTTTAACATTTTGGAAAATTTTCAAAACAGACCGGTTCGATTAGAACGGTTTTCATCGATTTTGACCGATTTTCTTCAGTTCTTACTGGTTCTCTTTCTTGAATGGTCCAATGAGTAAATCGAACCGACTTAAGGTTCATTTTCAATAATTTTTTAGTCGAACTGACCGGTCCGGTTCGACTTTTATAATTATGCTTTATAAATAATTGCATTGTGTACGAAGATGTTCTCTACCATCTTCACGTTAGTCGTGTCTTTTAAAAATGTATTTATTTTAGGGTGTATTTAGTTTGCGTTTTCATTTTTTGTTTTTATTTTTAATATTTTTTATTTTTTAGATTTTGTGAAAAAAAAATTAAAAATAGATAGTGAAAACAAAAACTAAGATTTTATTATTTTCACTGTTTTTATTTTTTCCTTTACAAAATTTAAAAAAACAGAAAATAATAAAAACGAAAATAGAAAATGAAAAACGCAAGCCAAATGCATCTTAAATTTTTAATACTTCTAGTTTACTGTTTCTCTATTTCTATTTTGGGTCTTCTCTTTCTCAATCAATTTTGACTTGTCCCGGTTACAATGAGATTCATCATTAGCCTCATCCTTTATATCGTTGTTTTTGCACAAAGAGTGTTAACACATGATTCTCTCTTTTTTATGGCATGACAAGTGACACAATATGTCACCCTGCAATGATATTAAAGGTTTTCGGCAAATTGTCACTTTTATATCTATTGAAGGCGTGACCGCATGGGGTTATGCAATATTTTTATGCCAAAATTTGAAATTTTTAATTTTTGGACTTTTGTTTTCGGTGAATGATTTTTGAACCTGTGGTTTACTAATTTTCATGCTATTAAATAATTAACGTTGTATACTATTTAATTCATAAAGTTAAATTAATAAGAGGGTGAATCAATATATAAGTCTGAGAAAATTTTTAATTTGATTTTATTTTGAATCTTACAAAATGTCATATAAAATATTTATGGATCATATATCATAAAATTTAATTTAAAACTCAATGTGAAATTTATCACTCTAATATTTTGTTGAGTAAAAAAATTAACTAACATAATTGATGATAACAAACATTAATCTTATTGGGTTAATTACTCAATTAATTTTGATCATTTTATTCAAGTGATGCAGGTTAAAACTCAATGTAGCAGCAGCCCAATATAGAACAAATTGAATCGGCTAATGGGCTATCCAAACAAGAAAGCCCAAGGAAAAACAAAGCTAAGAGATGATTTAGTTGGACCAAATAAATCAAAGCCAACGCAAGCCCGAATTGAATTCTCTCACGCTGATCTCTCCAAGTTGTTGCGTCCAAAGCAACGTTCACTTTTTCACTTCGGTCAGAACTAAGAGGTAAGAGAGAGAAAGCTTCGTTCTTCAACTATTCACCAAAGAAGAAAGAAAGAGAAGGATTAAGCAAGATTGAGGTCTAATCACCAAAATCAAACCATATCAAGCTAAGTCAGAGGCTAAAAGTGATTCATTTCCTTTTATATGCATCTTACTATCTCCCCTCATTCTTCAACTCTCTGCTACTTCATTTTGACATATATGGAGAAAGTGATTTTTGAAACACACTGTTGTGAATCAAAGGCCAAGATTGTTTCTTGGGGACCAAGTAGTATCTCAAGGATTCAGATCTAGGTTTACCATTGAAAATATTTTCCTTTGCTGTTCTGAGGCATTCGGTTAAGAAAAAGGGATCTGTTTCATTTTTCCATTTTTGGGATTAATGGAAGAAAGTGAAAGGCTAAGTTGGTAGCACACAGCTCGAGGAGTTAACTTGGTAGAGAGCAACTCAGCAATATGCAAGGAGATACAAAAGAAAATATTTTCATCATTCTAAAGCCAATGAGAGAGAACCAGGGTTTGAAGTTCATGTTCTGAGAAGTCTTCTCTAAGAGAGTTCATCAACTTGGACAATGCTTTCTATCAAAGGAGCATTCCGCCAGAATGAGGAACGAAATCAGAGTTAAGCAAATCTGGTTCATCGCATAGCAATATAGGCTATTGAAGCATTAACTCCTTCATGTTTTACATATTGTAATTTTTATTTTTAATGTATATCTTTCTGTAATTTCTTGATAAGTAAAAGGCAAGAAAGAGAGCTCAAGTAAAAGCTTAAGAGTAACAAGAGGTTGAGTGATACACTTGAAAGAAAAGCCTAAAGTAATTTCAGATTTCTTTAGATTGGTTGTATGTCTTGTGTCATGTACCTATGAAGTACCACTTTCTTAGTTGGGTTAGCACTAAGAGTGAAGAGTTAGGTATTAGCATAACCAAGTCAAGTTAGGTTAGAACTTGAGAGGGAAAGGATTGTGTCAATCCTTTGAAATTGGTGTATGTAATACTTTACCTATAGTGAAAATTCCACCACTGGTAGAGACTGGATGTAAGTTGCATTGCACAAGGCAACTGAACCAGGATACATGATGTTGTCAACTTCTCTCTTCCCTTCTCTGTTTTATTTTCTGATATTCATGAAACAAAACGAAATTATCTCATAAATTTTCCGCTGCTGAGTTCAAACAGATTCAGACTGAAAGTCTGTAATTAAAAGGTTATTCCATTAAAGTAAAATAAGGCCATAGATTCAATCCCCCTTCTCTAAGCCTTCTACAACCTTCAATTGGTAATCAGAGCCAAGGTCTCAAGAATGAAGCTTCACCGCTTGGAGCGAAGGTCCAATAGCGAACAACTTGGGCACAACCACAGTTGCCTACACTTTAACAGAAGGCCAGTCAAACAACAGGCATCCCTTCTTCAACGGAAAGAACTATGCCTACTAGAAAGAGAGGATGTAGATCTTCATCCAATCCATTGATTATAACATATGGAAGATTGTTGTCAACGGCCCTAAGATTCCAACAAAGACAAGTGCTGATGGAGTGGTGACTCCAAAAGAAGAAACTGAATGGAACGATGATGACAAAAAGAAGGTGGAGCTGAACGTGAAAGCCATCAACCTTCTGCACTGTACTATTAGCTTTGAGGAGTACCGAAAGGTGTCTAGATGCAAGACAGCCAAAGAAATCTGGGAGAAACTCCAGGTTACACACGAAGGCACTAAACAGGTCAAGAAAACAAGGATTGATATGCTGCGAAAAGAATATGAGATGTTTAACATAAAGGATAGAGAAAGTATTGATGAAGTGTTTGAGAGATTCTAATTCATAATCAACATCCTCGATGCTATGGGTACAACCTACTCAGAACAAACTCTAGTGAGAAAACTCCTTAGAAACCTCACAAAAGAATGGAAAACAACAGCCACTGTCCTAGCCAAGAGTAATAATCTAAGTCCCATAACCTATGATGATCTAAGAGAGAAACTCCTTGCCTATGAAACCACAAACACAAACCAAGACTCAAAGAAAAAGAGAATAGCCCTTAAGTCAATAGTTGAATTAAAAAAAAGTGAGTCTAGTGACAGTTTTTCAGATGATGATGAACTTGTGTTTTTTGCTAGGAGATTTAGAAGGCTAATGAGGAAAAAAAGCAAGTACAAAAGTTCAAGCTCAAAGGAGTACAAGAAGGACATGAGTAAAGTGATTTGTCACCATTGCAAAGAGGTTGGGCATCTCAAGTACAACTGTTCGAAACTCAAAAAGGAGGACAAAGGAAAGAAAGAAAAGAAGAGAGTGCTCATGGCATCTTGGGAGGAACTTGAGAGTGATTCGGAAGAGGAAGAAGACTTCGAATGGGTGAAGCTCAGATTTGCTACATGGCTGGTGAGGATCAACTCGATAAGGTAAATTATTATGACTTGTCCATAGATGATTTACATGTTATCATTGATGATCTCACCCTCAATTCTGAAAAATTATTGAATAAATATAATAAATGCAAATCTGAAAAAGAAATGCTTAAAGCTAAAAATGATTATTTGAGAGCAAAGGTGAAGGAAACTAAATGTGCTTTGGATATGATTGAAGAAAATAGATTTCTGAAATCTGAACTTGAAAAACTAAAAGGAAAGCACATTGTGGATCCTTCCCAAGAGCTTATTGCTAAAAACAAAAGATTAAATGAAATGATAAAGAGACTGAATAGTGATTTAGCAAGGTTTGCTCATGGTTCAAGAAACTTGGACAAACTACTTACAAATCAAAGACCATTGTTTGAAAAATCTGGTTTAGGATATGTGACAAAAGATGATGCAGTTTTTGACAACTCCTCCACAAAATTCATGGTCTCTTCTTCAAAAACAAAATCAATTATCAACAAATCTGGTCTGGGACTTATTCCCACCTATGAAGAGGAATTTGAAAATTCTTATGTTGAGGAAACTGAATCATCTCTAAGAACTGATTCGATTTCAAACAAAGCGGGTCTGGGCTATATTTCAACCAATGAGGTTACGTTCAAAAATTCATATTTTCAAAACAGAACCTCATCCTCAAAAAGCCCAAATGCTTTCAAAAATTCTGGTTTGAATGTTTTTGCAAAAAGGAACAATAAAAACAAAAATCACTTTATCAAAAGAAATGCACATCCTCCAAAAACCAAAAAAACTCAGGTCTTTAATCATTTCTAGCATCATAATTCACATCCTTTTCAGCAACATACTTCAAAAAATTATTGTTTTAATTGTAAGAAATCTGGTCACTCTTACTTACAATGCTTCATTGAAAAAAGAAAAGTAGGAAACTAAATTTACAATGTTGTTTGTGACATTAATGCACTTGGACAACCAAGGTGGATTAACTTCAAAGGATCCAAATTAATTTGGATACCTAAGGTTGATTGAAATCTTATGCAGATGTGCCTAGCATCCATAAAAAGAAAGATATGTGGTACTTGGATAGTGGGTGTTCTAGGCACATGACTAGAAGGTCAACTTTCTTCATCAAACTCAACAAGTATGATGAAAGTATTGTGACCTTTGGAGATGATGGAAAAGGTAAAATTGTTGCTGTTGAAAAAGTAGGTAATAATCACTCTACTTTCATTGATGATGTCTTTTTGGTTAATGGTTTAAGGCATAATCTTTTGAGCATAAGTCAATTGTGTGATTTAGGTTATTTAGTGACTTTCAAAAGATTAAAATGTTGTGTTGTAGATGAAAAGACCAATGATGTATTATTTATTGCTAAGCGTTGTAATAATGTGTATGGACTCACTCTTGATAAGCTAAAGGATCAAAATGTAGCTTGTTATCACTCTAAAAAATCTGAAAAGTGGCTATGGCACAAGAGATTAGGCCATGCTAGTATGTTTCAAATAAACAAGCTTGTCAAGAAAGGATTAGTGAGAAGACTTCCTTTGATAAAATTTGACAAAGACATCATTTGTGATGCTTGTCAAATGGGAAAACAAACAAAGACTTCATTTAAATCAAAGGAAGACATCTCTACTAAAAGACCACTTGAATTGCTACATATTGATTTATTTGGTCCAACAAGAACTCAAAGCTTAGGTAGTAAACACTATGTTTTAGTGATTGTCGATGACTACTCTAGGTTTGGTTGGGTTTTATTTCTTGCACACAAAAATGAAGCCTTTTCGGCCTTTGAAATTTTTAGCAAGAAAGTTCAAAATGAAAAGGATTTAAAGATCACCTCAATAAGAAGTGATCATGGAATTGAATTTGAAAATCAATTATTTGAATCCTTTTGTGAGAAATTTGGAATATCACATAACTTCTCTCGTCCAAGAACACCACAACAAAATGGTGTTGTGGAAAGAAGAAACAAAAGTATTCAAGAAATGACAAGAGCCATGCTATGTGAGAGTAATGTTCCAAAATTCCTTTGAGCTGAAGCGGTTAACACAGCTTGCTACATTTTGAATAGAACTATCATAAGAAAATTTTTAAAGAAAACACCTTATGAACTTTAAAAAGGTCACCCACCAAATTTAAATTACTTGCATATCTTTGGATGCAAATGTTTTGTTCTAAATAACAAAGATAATTTGGAAAAATTTGATCCAAAGGCATATGAATTTTTATTTGTAGGATACTCCACAAATAGTAAATCATATAGAGTTTATCATCAAGATGCTAGAATAATTGAGGAGTCCATACATGCTACATTTTGTGATACTAACTTAGTTCAAAGTATTTTGGAGGATTGTGATGCAGGAAACCAGACTTAAAAGGAAGATGAAAAGGGCCAAAATCAGGAGTGAAAATTCTGTACTAAATGAATCTGAAATTGCAATTGCAAAAAATTCTGCACGAGACAATTCTATTTTGTCTCATGAATCTGGTGAAAATTCTAAAACCACTAGTTCATTGAACCCCTCAGTGACCGAATTTGCTTCTAAATCCATAAGACCTCGTGAATGGAAATTCCTCAAGAACTATTCTCAGGAGTTTGTCATTAGGGATGTCTCACAAGGTGTCAAAACTCGTTTCTCCACTAGAAAAGCAAATGAAGAATCAAACATTGCTTTTCTCTTTCAACTAGAGTCTCAAAACATCAAGGAAGCTCTTGATGACCCCTCTTGGATAAAGGCAATGGAGGAAGAATTTCATGAGTTTGACAATAACCAAGTTTGGACACTTGTACCAAAACTAAATGGAAAGAAAGTGACCAGCACCATGTGGATATGGAACAACCTAGGAGAGGATGGTAGCATTGCAAGAAACAAAGCAAGGCTAGTGGCACAAGGATATGACCAAGAGGAAGGAATAGATTTTGATGAATCCTTTGCCCCTGTTGTCCAAATAGAAGCCATAAGACTTCCTTTAGCTTATGCTGCTTATTGTGGTTTCAAATTGTATCAAATGGATGTGAAATGTTCATTCTTAAATGGTGTGATAGATAGAGAAGTGTATGTGGTACAGCCACCTAGTTTTGAAAATAAGAAATTTTCTAACCATGTTTTCAAACTATCAAAAGCTCTCTATGGTTTAAGGCAAGCTTCTAGAGCTTGGTATGAGAGATTTAGCTCTTTTCTTTTGAAAAATGGTTTTCAAAGAGGCACCATAGACACTACTCTATTTATTAAGAATTCTAATGATTCTTTCATCCTGGTCCAAATTTACGTTGATGACATTAATTTTGGATCAGCCAATGAATCCCTTTGTACTGAATTTGGAAAACTCATGACAAGTGAATTTGACATGAGTATGAAGGGTAAACTTAATTTTTTCCTTGGGCTTCAAATTAAGCAAATTGAAAATGGTATTTTTATTCATCAAGAGAAGTATGCCAAGGAACTAGTTAAGAAATTTGGTATAGAAAATGTCAAACCCATGGGAACTCTCATGCACCCTAATTCAAAATTAGAAAAGGGAGAAACTGAGAAAGATGTTGATGAGACTAGGTATAGAGAACTGATTGGATCTCTCATGTACCTTACTTCCTCTAGACCTGATATTGTTCAAAGTGTTGGAATGTATTCTAGATTCTAATCAAAACCAAAAGAATCACATCTTTCAACAGTTAAAAGGATCATTAGATATGTTCATAGCACATCCAGTTTTGGTCTATGGTATCTTAAGATTGATGATTTTTCTGCAGTTGGTTATTGTGATGCAGATTTTGTTGGAGATAGAATTAATAGAAGGAGCACATCAGGTATTTGTTGCTTCCTTGGAAAGTCTCTAAACATGTGGTTAAGTAAGAAGCAGTCCATAGTGGCTTTATCCAATGCAGAGGCTGAGTATATAGCTGCTTCTTCTTGCTATTCTCAGCTTATCAATTTGGTTGAAAACTCAACTTGCTGATTATAAATTAAATGCTAAAAATATTCCTTTGTTGTGTGACAATATGAGTGCCATTAATATTTCTAAAAATCATGTTATGCACTCTAGAACTAAACATATTGAAGTGAGATTTCACTCAATAAGAGAACATGTTCAAAAAGAGAATATTAGCATTCAATTTGTTAAATCAAAGGACCAATTAGCAGATATTTTCACCAAACCACTAGCTGAAGACAGATTCTGCATGCTTAGGACTAATCTAGGGATTTTAAGTCATGATTCATTATTTGCACCTTGCTTATGTATTTTTTGAAGTTTTTTTTTGTCTCACAGATTGGGATGAGACAATTCTGGGTAAATGAAGAACCATCACTTTAAATTTTAAATTTTTGGACTCTAATACTCGTGCTAAATCATTTGGGCCAACCCTAAAATTTCAAAATCTGAGTGGTCCAACATGTTTCCTTAAAACACTACCATCTCTGGGCTCAATAAGTGTTACAAATGATGGACCAATATGTTTCCTTAAATCCTTATTTTCTTTTATTTTATTTTTATATTTTATTTTTATTCTTCTTGTCTTTTAGTGAAAAAGTTTTATTTAAATCAGTTTTTATTTATTTAAATGCTTTTTAAATCAAAACACTTTTTCATGATGTCAAGTCTTTTCAAGGTCAAATCATAGGTGATGCAGTTGCCGTTTTCAAGAAACCTTTTTCTTCATACGGTTTCCAACCCTTTGGCTTCTCTCCTCATAAAGCCTTCCACTAACCCTTCGGCTCCTTCTCCCACTACCATTAGTGCTTCTCTTCATTCGAAACCTGGGTTCACACAAATGAGGAAGAAAACAATTCTTCAAAATTCTCCTCGTGAAAAAGTTCTCAAGCTTCCTCGTGAATAATGATTTCTATGAGGGTGTCATTGCTCACCGTACCTTATGTCCCACCTTTTTGGTTGATTTACAAAATCTGAAAAAGAAAGGTTTTGAGTTTGTTGATAATCTCATTTTTCTAGACTAGAACCATCTTTTTAAAATAAAAAACTGGTTTACCCAGTTTTAGTCAAGGAATTTTATGCAAACATGACTTACCATGAGGGGACTGTTCATTCCTATGTAAAAGGCTGTGACATAATTCTGAATAATAAAACTATCAGTAATTCTTTGAAATACACTGATGTTGGTGCATGTGCCTATACATCTGGTAAGTGGAATGAAGAGGTAGGTCTCTCTTTCAATGATGCTCTGGCCTATGTCTGTGAACACATTTTTTTGATTGATGGCATCTCTCCAATTCAGAAAGCCTTGGGTTACACTCATGCTCAGTTGCACCGCATAGTGAACCATATCATCTTTCCTCAGAGTGGCTCATATCAAAGGGTGTCTTACACTGATACTCTAGTTTTGTATGTTATTCTCACAAAAATAGAAATCTCTTTTACTTATTTAATAGTAAGATATATATTTGATTCTGTTAGAAGTGAGAAAGATAAAGCCCTTCCTTATGGCATGTTCTTAACTTGTATTTTTGAACATTTTGGTGTTGACTTGTCAAATAAGGATTATGAAAATAGACACTCATATCTAAAAGGAGGTGGTTCAATAAAACAGCAAAAAAGGGACCCATTCGCTCTGAAAGGGTTGTTCTAGATGATGATGATGATGATGAATCTATTCTTGAGGATTCTCCCCCACCTTCAACTGAGGGTACCTCAGTCTCAATTGGACAAAAATCTGCTATTTTTAGGGTTGTTAAGGACGTGATACAAGAATTTGTCTCCCAGTCAACCATATGATTTCTATGAGCAAAGAACATAAGAAGCTAGCAAGCAAGCATGAGAACTTCCTCCGAAAATGAAGTGATCGAGTGGCTGTTTTCATGAAGTTCATTGATAATCTCTAAGAGGATAAAAATGCTGCTACTGATGCTAAAGAAGAAGCTTATTCTGAGGAGGATGGTTCAGATGTCTAGAATTGTCTCATGTTGTTGTTGCCTTCTATTTAATTTTATCTCATAAAATGGTTGTTGTTTCTTTTGAACTACTCTATGTTTTGTTCCGAATGACTGTAAACTGTTTAAACACTGCTGCATTTATTTTCAGTTAATTATATGTTTGGACTTTGCATTAACACTTTTGTGCAGGTTTTAAGGTGCAGTTTTATCTTCATATTAAGTGCTTTTCCACCCTTGATGACAAAAGGGGGAGTAGTAGTATATGAATTTGATTTATCTTTATGAATCTGGTTATTTTGCTACTACTATGAAAATTGTTTTTTAATTGAACTTGAAAGCTTGATGCTACTATGATCAGGCTGTGATTGTCTAATTTGACTTTACTTTACAAGATTGATTGTTTGGTCATGTCTTTGTTAGTCTTGATGCTCTGTTTTGTTCATTTTTTAGCAGTTTTTGAAATGGATATTGTTAAAATTGCTGATGTAATATGTTTAAGATTGGGATGGATTTTTGTTGATAGTTATGTGAAAATCCCTTAGTCAAGTTGATTTGTGTGTTGTACTTTATTGTGTTCTCTATAAAAATGTATGAACAGGAAAGAAAAGCATAAATTTAGGGGGAGCAACTCTTGAAAAGGAAAAGGAGAGCAGCACAAAAGCAAGTAACATGATTCAAAGGGAAGTTCCTTAACTTTATTCAAATTTAATTCCTTTTGATTGATGTTTTAATTATGTTTATCATCAAGGGGGAGATTGTTGAGTTAAGAAATTAACTAACATAATTAATTATAACAAACATTAATTTTATTGGGCTAATTACCCAATTAGTTTTTATCATTTTGTTCAAGTGATGCAGGTCAAAACTCAATGTAGCAGCAGCCCAATATGGAACAAATTGAATCGGCTTATGGGCTGTCCAAACAAAAAAGCCCAAGGAAAAACAAAGCTAAGAGATTATTTAGCTGGGACAAATAAATCAAAGCCAACCCAAGCCCGAATTGAATTCTCTCAAGCTGAGCTCTCCAAGTTGTTGCCTCCAAAGCAACGTTCACCTTTTCACTTCGGTTAGAACTTAGAAGAAAGAGAGTGAAAGCTTCGTTCTGCAACTATTCACCAAAGAAGAAGGAAAGAGAAGGATTAAGCAAGAAAGATTGAGGTCTAATCACCAAAATCAAACCATATCAAGTTAAATCAGAAGCTAAAGGTGATTCATTTCCTTTTACATGCATCTTACTTTCTCCCCTCCTTCTCCAACTCTCTGCTACTTCATTTTGAGATATATGGAGAAAGTGATTTCTGAAACATACTGTTGTGAATCAAAGGCCAAGATTGTTTCTTGAGGACCAAGTAGTATCTCAAGGGTTCAGATTTGGGTTTACCATTGAAAATATTTTTTCTTTGCTGTTATGAGGCATTCGGTCAAGAAAATGGGATCTATTTCATTTTCCCATTTTGGGGATTAATGGAAGAAAGTAAAAGGCTAAGTTGGTAGCACACAGCTCGAGGAGTTGACTTGGTAGATAGTAACTTAGTAACATGCAAGGAGATACAAAAGAAAATTTTTTCATCATTCTGAAGCCAAGGAGAGAGAACTAGGGTTTGAAGTTCACATTCTGAGAAGTCTTCTCTGAGAGAGTTCATCAACTTGGACGGTGCTTTCTATCAGAGGAGCATTCTTCCAGAATGAGGAACGAAATTAGAGTTAAGCAAATCTGGTTCATCACATAGCAATAGAGGCTGTTGAAGTATCAATCTCCTTCATGTTTTACAGATTGTAATTTTATTTTTAATGTATATCTTTCTATAATTTTTTGAGAGGTAAAAGGCAAGAGAGAGAGCTCAAGTAAAAGCCTAAGAGTAACAAAAGGCTGAGTGATACACTTGAGAGAAAAGTCTAAAGTAATTTCAGATCTCTTTAGGTTGGTTGTATGTCTTGTGTCTTGTACCTGTGAGGTACCCCTTTCTTAGTTGGGTTAGCACTAAGAATGAAGTGTTAGGTATTAGCATAACCAAGTCAAGTTAGGTTAAAACTTGATAGGAAAAGGCTTGTGTCAATCCTTTGGAATTGGTGTATGTATACTTTAACTATAGTGGAAATTCCACCACTGTTGTGGTGGAGACTGGATGTAGGTTGCATCGCACAAGGACTCTGAACCAAGATATAAGATGGTGTCAACTTCTCTCTTCTTTTCTCTATTTTGTTTTCTGATATTCATGAGACAAAATAAAATTGTCTCATAAATTTCTGCTGCTGAGTTCAAACAGATTGAAACTGAAAGTCTGTAATTAAAAGGTTATTCCATTAAAGTAAAATAAGGCCATAGATTTAACCCCCCTTCTCTAAGCCTTCTATAACCTTCATGTTTGGTTTTATTTCAACTTAAACTTAAATTATTTTTTAATTGCTTCAAAAATTAGAAAAAAATTAGAATTTTGTGGATGTGAAAATTAAGAATTTTTTGTATTTCGATTGTAAGAAAAATTAGAATTTTATAAGTAATTGAGGAAAGAACTTCAGTTAAATTGATTTGGATTCATTTTTCTACCAAATTGATAACATAATAAAGAAATACCATAGTAAAATGTAGGAGTACACTTGAGTACATCTAATTTATTTGAATATATTTTGCTCTATAATGCACGGACACTAACACGGACACGAGACACAACATGACACGGGACATGCAGACACACGAATTTTAAAATCTTATAAGACACAGGGATACGACATATATATAAAATATAAAGTATTTTTTAGATAAATTATAATAATATTTTGATATTTTATTGATATTAAAATATAAACTAATTTAACTATTTTTAATGTCTTCTTCTAAGTATATAAAATATTTAAAATATTTTTTGTTTTAATAAATAATAATATATATTATTTCTAAACTCATTTCGAGAATACATATTAAGAATAAAATTAGACACGCTGACACGTGATGGTATTTAGGTGTGTCCAAGCGTGTCCGGTGAAGATATTAAGACACAGTTAGACATCGCAGACATGCATGTCGGACGAGTGTCAATGAGTGTTGTGTCTGAAATGTGTCTGACATGCGGACACGACAACTCAACGAAGTGTCCATACTTCATAGATTTTGATTGCAATGTTACGATAACAATGTTACAATAACAATGTTACAATAACAACATTATAATATTCATTTAATGAGTTTAATGGATTATATAATTAAGTAACAGATCCATTTTTAAAATGATAAGATCTATCTTTAAAATGATACGGTATCTCCTTACTGATATCAGCATCATTTCAAAGATAATATCTAATACGGATTTTGTAACACTGATAAACAAGGATCTATACCGGTTCGAAATTCCACAAAATATTTTCGTTGTTAGTATAGTCTAAACCGATATCAATCCTCGAATCAAATGGTTTTGTCACAAGTATAAACCCCAAATAAGAATTAACCGAAGTATCTGAACTCCGGGTCGTCTCACAAGAAATTGCAAGGAAGTGATCAATTATTGGCTATGAAGAATAAGGGAGGTTTGATTTATAATTGGCAAGGAAACATAAAAGCAAGAAAGTAAACAATAAGAACTAATAAAATAAAGGAAAGAACTCTTGGCTAGACATAGGTAATTTGAGATCACCATCCTTGTCTACAAACCATACATTGATAATTATAAGGAACCAAGCTCATTAAATCTACCTCCAAGACTTTTAAGTACGTAATATCTACTCCTAAACTTGAGTACGTCAAATGGCTTGATCAACATCAACTCATAAGTCCCAACCTATCTACTAATTAGATTAGTAGTGGGTTAGTGTCAATGGGTGTCAAATTGATCACCAAGGGTTCTCAAATCACCAATTCAATGAGACCTAAATAACTCAAGGTCACTCAATTCCCTTAGCCTAGGCCAAGAGTAAAGAAAACTACTCAAAAACTAAAGAAAACATTTCATCAAACACCTAGAGTGCAATAAAAGTAAACATCACCAAATACAAGAATTAATAAAGCCCATAACTAACAAAAACGAGAAATCAACAATAACAAGTTAAGTAAACATCAAATTGCATTAAAGAGATCCAACTCCAACATGAGAGTTCATCAACAATAAAGATGTCCAAAAAATAAATTAACAAGTAAAATTAAGAAGATCAAGACAATAGAACACTAAAATATCAAGAGAATTGAAATCAAAATAAGAATTGAAAGATGAATTTGAGAGAGATTAACCTAACTTTACCCTAATTTCTATCCTAAATCTAGAGAGAGGGGAAAGCTTCTCTCTCTAGAATTCTACCCTAAAACATGATGAAAACTCCACTATGACTACTTGGTTCATTCCCCCTTCAATCCTTGAGTTCAATAGCATCAGAAATGAGTTGGATTTGGCCCAAAAAATGAGCTAGAAATCGTTGGCCACGAGTTGCTTTTTAGTGAATCACATGCAACATCGACGTGTATGCATACAGTGTGCGTACGTGTCTCTAAACGCAAAGCAACTATGACAAATTTTATATCATTTTGAAGCCCCAGCTGTTAGCTTTCCAACGCAACTAAAAACGCCTCATTTAGACCTCTGTAGCTCAAGTTATGATCGATTGAGTGCGAAGAGGTCAAGGTTGACAACTTTACGGTTCCTTCATTTCTTCATGAGTTCTCCCACTTTACATGCTTTTCTCCTCACTTCTTCCATCCAATACTTGCCTTATGAACCTGAAATCAGTCAACAAACATATCAAGGCATCAAATGAAATTAAAGTAAATTGAATTTAGCTATTTTAAGACCTAAAAAGCATGTTTTCACACTTAAGCACAAATTTAGGGAGAATTACAAAACCATACTATTTCATTAGATAAATGTAAGAAAAGTTGATAAAACCACCCAAATTAAACACAAGATAAACCACAAAATTAAGATTTATCAAACACCCTACCACACAGAGCTTTATGCTTAAGCTGTAAAATAGAGGTGGTGAGGTATTATAACCTCTAAATAAAATATACAAACCTAGATATAGTTGAAAGAATGCGTAACTAGGAGCCTTGAAGAAAAGTTTAAACAAAAACCGTCAAAAAGAAAAGCGCGTCGGACAAGTAAACAGAAAGCCAGATAAAAGAAAGGGGTAAAGCTTATGTACATAAAGAGTAGAATGCCAAAATATACAGAATATCAAGCTCCAGTCTCGACCTGCGAAGCCGCCGACCAGAGTATAATTACATATATACACAATCTCAAAATATCCCAAAACAGAAAACCAAAACACCTGTTTCTTCAAAATAGCCTCTAAGAGGGACAAATACAAATATATACAGAGGAGAATCTAAAAACATAAATATATTGCCTAAAACCAAAACACAACATCCCAAAAGACCAAACTTCGCTTGCAAATGAAACTGCAGATATAAGACCCAGAACTTTTGAAAAATATTATTATGAATTAATTTCAAATCATTTAATTATTAACAGCTTTAATTTCAGAAATTATTTTATTAAAGATAATTAACGCAAGCTTTGATGAATTGAATTTAAAATAAATTAAGATTTTATCCAAATTCCATCATTATTGAGTATTTTTCTATTTACAACTTAAAGTCTTAGAAATTCGAAAATAATAAAATTTGACTACTTAAATTAGAATTTTATCTAATTTTATAATTATTGAATTATTTTCTATATTTAAATTACAAAATTAGTAGTTACAGAATAACAAGAATTTTTATATGATTTATTTTAAATAATTGATATTTTCATAATTTAATATTTTAAGTTTTAAAAATAAAGAAAATAATTATATTACCTTATAATTTCAATTAGAGCATTTGATTGAAAATCAATTAGTATTTTAATACAACAAATAATATTTTAAAGTAATGTTTAAGGATTTAAATCAAATTTCAAATTAATACTCTCTATACCCTAATTCTATTAAAATTACCCTACTTAAATTAAACCCAAAATCTCCAAATTGAAACCCTAACCCCAATTAACACACAATTTCCCCTTACCCAAAGAAACCCTAGTCACCACCCTTTCTCCTCAGCAACACAACACACCCAACGCGCACACAGACACAGAAACAAAAGAAAAAGAAAGAAAGAAAGGAAGAAAGAAAGGGAAAGAGGGAAGGGCGATCGCGAAAGGAAGGAGAGGGGGAGAAGGAAAGGCGTCGTGGTGGGCGTCATTGCCACCCAATGTTCTAAAAACTAGTTCGAACCGGCCGGTCAAACCACGAACCGATGAGAATCACGGTTCGATTATATGCCAAAATAAAAAAAAAATAAAAACCGTTGAACCGCTAAACTGGCCGATAACCAATCAGTCGAACCAAACCAAGACCCGACCGGTTTTTTACTTTGCCCAAAAACGCTCAAAACACAGCCGTTTAACATTCAATAACCCCCCAACCCATACCAGTTACCAACCCTAACTCACTCCAACTCTCCAACAGCGCAATAGCACACCCTCCCTCGCCCCCTCCCATCACCTTCGAGCTGGCCGTAACTCTCAATGCCGGCGAGCTCAGTCCCTCCCTTTCGTTCAACCGTCGGACTACTCCTGACGCCGTCGCCGGTTGGAGCTTCAAAACTCACTCTGTCCCTCACTCAGCTAATGTCTCAAAATCATTGTAATGGAAGAAAAGAAAAGGATCAAGAAGAACACTCCTTTATTTCTTTCATCCTTTGATAATTAGTGAATACTTCCCTAAAACACTATTCTTCACCTCGTACAAAATTCAATTTTTCAATTTCAACAGATGAAGCTATCCAACGACAACTCACAAGTTTCATGATGTTAACTGACACAATTTCAAACCAGTTTTGGCCAATCAAGAAGCGCAGGCCTGCATCATTTTTTCCTGCGTGGATCCAGGCTTAGCCTATATTTCTTCAGTGTTTTGATGTAATTTCTCATGAGGGTAAACTTGTTACTTCCCAGGTGATAGAAATAATCCCACGAATAGATTTCGGTCTTGTGCAAGTCATCAAAATTAAGCCTGAACAATCCAATTCTGCAACTATGCATCACATTTCAGTTTGATGGATTTAGATATTGAAATTTAGATCTAATGTCTAAGTTTGATGTACCCTACCCCATAGTTCACAATCGGTTCTGCAGACATGATTCCCATGTGCCGTCTCCCCAATATTACCTGGTTCGACGGATCAATTGGAATGTAGTCGTATCAAAACAACAGAAAAAGAAGTAACAAAGAAGATTCATCAGACAAGAGATCTCATTGATTCAATTATCAAAGTGTACTAAAACTCGGGATATAGTTTCCAAATGGTGCAGTTGAAAAAGCATTCTGAGTTGCAGAAAGCAAGTACCTTTTCACCTCCAATTGATCTGGTTTTTCCATCAACTGCAGGACTGTTTATTCTTAGAAACTCAGCCAACAACTTGAATACACGACCATCGGCAAATTCCACCTCCACCTGAGAATAGTCCAGGAATCATGGATAAGGTAGGGGAAATAAGCATAGTTTCTCCAAGAGAGATGTTTCAAGATGCAAGAACAATATGATAAGTAAGGATACAACAGAAACAAAGCCTTTAACCACTACGTGTCGTGTGTAGAGTGTAACACCAGCTAACATTAGGAGAGTTATAATTAACACAAAACACAAAACACAAAACACAAAACACAAAACAATAATGCTTTCCTTCTTTTCTACAGCTTCCAATTGTGTAATGATGATACAACATAAAACACCATTTGAAACGCAAATAATACAATACTAAACCCAGTTATACCTTAGTTAAATACACAACTTTCTTTCTTTTGTTTCTCTATTTTTTTCTATATATAAGAAGAATATCATTTAGTATTTACAGTGTGTACCTTTCTAATCTCTCAACATGTCTGTGAAAGAAACACATTCAAAAAATTCATGACCTTTACACCAAATAGAGGCCAAACAACTCATCCTATCCCATGGTGAATTGTACTCCAACCAAATACTTCAGATATGGTGTATAGTGCACTATGGCAAAAAGATTTGTTTCTCTCTTTTAGGCCTTCATATATTGAATCAAATGAACCTTTAATACATTTGGGTCACCAAAAGTGTTCAAACCATGAAAAACCCAAACAAAACAACAGTCAATATTCCATAGTATCTCTCCTTCGGAATTCAATTAAAGGTGCTTTAGTCAAATAAATAGTAAATTACAGGAATATTTTACTAATATTAAGTAACATTTTCTTATATTTATAGCTAAATTTTCCTTCTAAACTTCAACCTATAGAAAAATTCAAATCTACTCTATTCTTGGAAAAAGGAATGTACATTTTTTCAAGGCAAGCTAAGAAACAAACTTTCATATTCTAACCCAATCATGCAGTAAACAATTTTTAACAAATAAAAATTGAAAATTTCCCTTTTTGATTTAAAAGGGGAAGTGCTAACCAATTTTGGGGCTTGAAGAGAGAATCTGGTGAGTTGGAGCATAGCATCTGCCACTGTGTTGATACTCCGAATCGCAGCCATGACCATCAAGGAAGCAAGGGTTTTGATCGAATTCTCTTTTTCTTTTTCCTTTATCCCTAAGTCAGGCTAGATTCTAATGGTTCGGTATTATGAAGAAAGAAATGAGGCACTGATACTGTTTGTTTTAAAGGAAATACTGAAACAAGAGTAAAGGAAAGGAAATTGGAATTTGGAAGAAAGATGGTGATTTTCCTTTGTTTGTTTGTAGAAAGATTTTGCAATATCTGTGCTCATCAATGTTCCAAAACAACACAATACAGACCAAACCAACAGATTCAAAACTACTCACTATATCAACATCACCATTGTATCGAAAGATGATTCTTCAGTCCAATAAACATTGGAATCGGCAATCTAGGATTCTAGGACAAGAACCTTGCCTCTGAAAGAAACAAAACAATGCTACAGTAAAGAAAGAAGCTGAGAAAGTTAGGAGGATAAGAGATGCAAATATCTAAATCAAGGTTTGGAAAACTAGTCTGGACCAAGGTTCTGAAAATCGGACCGATTATCAAACCGCTCTAGTCACTGGTTCACTGATTTAATGGTTAAACCGGTTCAACCATAGTCCAACCGAAAAACTGTTTTATATTAAAATAATAAATAAAATATAAATAAACACTCTAAAATATAATTATAGTCTAATATAAACTTTAAAATATCTTCTAAATTTAAAACACTACATGAAATGTCATCAACCACAAACTTAAATATTTTAATGAACTAAAGCTTTTGCTTTCAAAGTTTGCTATAAGAGAAATCAAAATCCTTTCTTCATTGATGACATTAATAAATAAAAAAATTACATCGAAAACATATCAAACCATTTCCAACTCTGGTTTAAATTTGTCCAAGCAACAAAGAAAAAGAATGAAGGTTTCGCCACAAAAAAAAAGAATGAAGGTTTCGCCACCAAAAAAAAAAGAATGAAGGTTCCTCGAAGTAGCAGCTGTACAATCCACATGATTTAACACAAACTAGAAGTTCCGAAACCTCATTCTTCCATAGCTGCAGGCTCAAAGCTATCGCCACCTAAATCTAACCTGCCACCTAACATACCACAAATTTCTAATCAAGAGGAGATTCAAACCTGCAGGCTCATAGTAAAATTGTATTCACTTGAGGAGACTCAAAACAAATCAGGAAAAGCAAAGGATTTCACAATAACCCAGAGCTAAACTTGACATTTTAATGCTCCTTCATCGTGTTACTCAATAAATCATCAAAACAGCCACAATCCAAGCACATGTAAATCACAAAACTTAAACCATACACTTGTCTGTTAAAAGCTCAGTTACTAATATGCAAGGTCAATTATTAGAGCGTGATCCTCAAAATCTTAGTAAAACAACACATAATTTCGATTCAGCAACATTAAACCAAGATAATCCATATTGATCAGCATCATGCCATAATTCATCTTTACAAAGTTTTAAATTTTTAATTATTGTGGTCTATGTATTTATAAGCATATATAGATTTATTATCAAAGATTGGAATTAATTCCAATATATCTTCAGAAATCAAATAAGAATTCACAAAAGTTATTTATGTCCTCCAAATTACCTCCATATTTATGCCACAATGAAACTTATCTCACATATGCAATAGTTGGCAATTTAGCAGCTTCTCAAGATTATTGCTCTTTAAAAAATCATTCTCCTTGTCTAGAATAATTTCTATTTAAAAAACAGTTTTTTTGTCGAAGTGATAAATTAGTGTAGTTATGGGAATGAACTGCAAGAATGAGCAGTGAATCAGTAACACAGGCAATACAATTTATCATCAAGCAGTAACCCAGTAATAGAGTCATCAAAATTGAAATTTATCATCACGCAGTGAGCAAAGCCAATCAACCAAAAACAAACACTGAGCACTGACTGAGGTATTATTATCAGCAACACAGTGACACACAAATCATCAGCATAAAAGAACCAAAGCTAATCAATAATCACAACACATTCAATTATCAATAATCAGTATATTAAAATAATAAAATCACAACACACACAAAACAGCAGCATAGCAGAACTAAACAGAGAAATAAATTTAACACATCAGAAATTACTAAAACACACAAATAAATTAAAAGAAGAAAGCTACAAACCCTAAGATGGAGGACGCGGTGTGAGGATCGCGGACGACAAGGACCGCGGCGAGGAGGTCAGCTTAGAAGCAGACAGCGGCACACCTGAGAAACGGATGACGACTTGACAGAGAGGAAGAGGAAACACGGTGTTTGCGATGATTCTTCCTCTATATGAGCGTGACGGCGACGTGTCTTCCTTCGTGCGAGCACAGCGACATGTCTTCCTCCATGCAAGAGTGACGGTGGGGGAGCGGCATGTGCGGGGTATCATGGAAGAGAGGAGAGTGAGAGACCCGAGAGTTCGCGGAAGAAGAGAGCAGGGGTTGGAGACTTGGGGGCAGTGGTTACACGGAAAGACGGCGATAGTGGATCGACAGACTGGCGGTAGCAGCAGCTAGGGCTGGAGAAGGGGGAGTGATTCAGAGGTGTAACATCTTCAGTGAGAGAGTGAGAGATGTGCAGATAGGGTTGGTTCATTTAAACGTTTAAGCAAAAAACGACGCCACTTTTACCTAATCGGCCGGTTTCTGATCCAATCCAACCGGCTGGTTCCCTCCTGGTTCACTAGTTTATTATTGGTTTTTATTTCGATGGTTTTGTATACTTGATGGAAGCATTTATGTCGTCAGTTTGCAGTTAGACCGGTTTAATTTTCAGAACCATAGTCTAGACATCACACTGTTTGAACGGTCAAAGTTTCAATAATTCAAAAGGTTTAACCAAAATTCAACTAGAATAACTAGATTATAATAAAATGATATATAATATATTAATTATTAAATCATAAATATAAACACAGTGGTAAAAAAACCTTCTTTGTAAATTCAAAAATACATAAAAATTCAAAATTATTACTAAAGTCTCTTACTCTCATAATCTCATATAATAACTCACTATCTACAGGTACTTGTTCATTAATATCTTTATGAAAAAGTATCAGAAGACAATAATTTTAGTATATAATAGGAATAAAAAGAAAATTAAGATTATATAATAATTAATTCAATTAATTTTTAATAATTACTCTTTTTAAATTCAAACAAAAAATTAGGATTTGTATTTAAACTCATTCACACTACAGTTATTCCTAATCTCACCATAACCTCCAATACACGTCCAAAACTCGCCGTCATCTTCTCCAGTCCTCACCTCACGCCGCTGCACTCCCCGCAAGATATACCGACACCGCCTCCACCTCCGTCAGTCAGCCCGACTCACCTCGCCCTCCAGCGCTCAGTCCAATGCTGCTGCTGCAGTTTTCGCACCACTCTTCCTTGACCGTGTTGCTGCGGTGTTATGGAACCCTCTCGTGGAATTGCTGCTACATCATAGAGTTGATGGTGATCATACGAGCCATTCTTGATAGCCTTGAAGACCAAATTGATTAAGAGATTTTATAGCAATAGGGATCCCCATTTTAGGTTTTGTTGGAGTCAAAGCATAATCTCTACGAAGCCATCCTTTGAAAACACTTCCAAATCCTCCCTCACTAAGAAAATGTTGTCTCTTAAAATTCTTTGTTGCCAACTTAAGGTGTTTGCATGTGAAGCTTTTTTGGATTAACCACCCTTTCTTCATCAATTACTACTATCGGAGTAGTGATGGTGGATCCACCTGACCCATGAAAAATTGGTGAATTGATTGGAGTTGATGATATGGGACCAATAATTTTCTCCTTTACTCCTGGATTATTCCCGGATTATATTAATTTAATGACCAGTTTAGGATGGTTATTTTAATAAGTATGCGGATGGTTATTTTAATTGTTATGTGGATTATTATTTTGATTAGATTGAGTTTAGTTATATATAATTAAAATATATTGGATGTTCAATTTATTAGATATTCGGATGATTATTTTATCCTTAAATGGATGATTATTTTCACTGTGGATGAGTGATGCCGGTGGCAGTGTGTGGCAAGCCAAGTAGCGACAGTGAAGTAGGATGATTATTGATAAAAGTGGGGGTAGCAGCCGGTTGGAAAAGGAGAGGATATTGGAGTGAAATGCTTTGATAAATTAGAATTTGGAATGGTTATTTTTTAGAAATAAATGAGTGAGTTTTTTTATTTAGATCATTTATGGAGTATTTTTTATTTTTTACATGTATTTAGCTAAATCACCAGTCCATTATACACATTGTCAAGATTCTTTAAAGGAGTAAACAATGTAAACAATTGGGTAAAAAAAAGAAAATAAAATTAAAATTATAAATCAAATCATTAATTAATTATCTTTAATTTTAAATTTTGAAATTTAATAAAATAAGGATTAGCAGTTACACTCAATTTAAATTTGACCCCCTTCCTCTATTTACTATTTTCGGTCTACAGAGGCATCCCCAAGTGCCACTTCACTCCCACTCTCTCCGATCCGATGCCGCCCAGCCTCCAGCCGACACCCCCATCCGCCCGTCGATGCCGCCCAAGCATCTCTACAAATGTTCGATCGCTCCGTGCTTCATCTTTCGCACTACCCATCCGCGTGCCAACCGTGCACCCTCCGCATCCCCGTCTTTACTATTGCAGTTCACCACCACCATTGACAACAATGACAACCATCTCAATGCCAACGCATTGTTCAAAAGCCATGCAGAATCTCCATTCCGTTCTCGCCTCCCACGGCTTCGACCGTAAGATTCTTGGCGGTCTCGCTTCTTCCTTCTCTTCTTCCTCTGTCATTTTCGTCATGAACCTCACAATGCCACACAGTATGAATCTAAAAGGCTACGTTTACAGTAACATGCTAGACGCGCAGTGAGAAAGTATACAGTAAAATCCATGTACAGGATTCTCATAAAGGTATTTCAGAATGTTGCAAACCTACTTACAAGAAAATGAATATAACCTTATACCCACAAGATTCTATTGATAAAATTATCCAAATCCAAAAATTTTATTAAAATTTTTAAATTATCCTCTAATAAAATCCAACTAACTCCAACTATAATACTACTCTATCTCCATTCACCAATCCTTCAACACCACTATCAACAGTCCTATCTCACCTTATCATTGCACTTGCATATAAATTGAGAGAGCGAGAGAGGTGGGGAGACACTAGGTGTGGGAACAATGGGTGGGGTAGCAATAGGCAAATGACCAAACATAGAAAGGATCCTAGAATTTGGAACAAGGATGAGTATCAACGATTGGAGCTTGATTCTTTCTCTGTTTTTGTTGACAATCGTTTGGTTGATATATCAAAACAAGAACTTTTCAATTTGTTCAACTGGATGGGCAGGATCATTGACATATATCTGTCATAGAAGAACAAGAATAGACAGATCTATTTATTTGCATTTGTGTGGTACACTACAAAGGGGGGAGCTTTGAAGGCTGTTGTAGAAATGAATCATATGGTGTTGAGAGGAAAAAAAATTTTCATAGCAGAAGCAAAGTACAAAAAGAAGACCTGAACTGAAGGACATCAAAGGAAAAGAAGTGCAGGAATCCATAAGACAAGGTGAAGAAGGTAGATGTTAGCAATATAGAGATACTAGAAAAGTGGAAGAGAAGGTGGAAAAGTCGTCAAGAGATGCGAATGTTAAGGACCCAAATAAGAATGGATGGACTAAGAAATTAGAAATTCTAGTGGCAAAAGATATTGTTATATGGTTACAACGGAGCATTGTCGGAGGTACAAAGAAGATGATCAACTTTTAGGCACTCCATCGAAAGATTCATAATGAATGGCCGTGTGTAACGCATGTACGGGAATTGGGTGCATACAAAGCAATGCTAATGTTTAACACAATATCCAGTGCGGAGGAAGCATATACATTTAGGATGAATGAGCTATTAAAATTGTTCCATATGGTATGGAGATGGGATGAGAGTGAGAGGAGAGAGACAAGAAGAATATGGTTAGAATGCTATGGATTACCAATGCATGCCTGGTCAATGGAGACTTTTACCAAATTAGGAGATCAATTGGGGGGAAGTGGTAACGTGTGATAATCTAACAAAAACATGTAACTTGTTTAGTGTTGGCCGCATTCTGATCGATACATGTATGTTCGATATGATTAATGAATGGATTCATGTCACCATTGGTGCGAGCGGATTTGATATTCTTATGAAAAAGGTAGGTGGAGAGGTGTATCAAGAAGAATACTTTTTAGAGGCAAAGGGTGAACAAGTAGATAAATGCATAGTGATTGGAAAAGGTGTGCAGCATATTGGCATAAGGGATGAAGCCCGTAGTGGCACTGAGATGATGGTGGCTAAATGGGATCCGGTAGCGGAGCTTACGGCAAAAGAACAACTGGGTGAGGAACAACACAAAGGAAAAGTTGTGATTTTGCCTTTTGAATTAAATAAATAGAATAATGAAAATTCAAATTTTGATTATGCGAGTAATGATAATGCACTAATTAAGGGAAAAGAGAATTATATGGCTTCAATTGCAACACAACAGGAGGAAGACTCGGATTGCACCATATCTTGCAATTATGAGGAGTTACGAAATGAATTTTCAAATGCTTATGGAGGTGTCCTTAATGGGCTGAGGACAAAAAAGCCCAATGACTTGAAACAAAGGGATGACAAACATAACAAGAGCAAGGCTCAACTGCATAAAGGTGGTCTTGGGATAGCTGAACGGGTTAGGATTAACCCGTTGGAGGAAGGGACCTGGATGGATGGCTATGCGATAATCCCATCGCTTTTCTTAGGCAATGAACGACACCAGTAGCGAGATGAAGATGCGCTCCTGGGCGGGAGTCTAAGCGTCTAAGGGGATTGCTTCGCAGCCCACGAAGCTGATGAGGAATCGAAGTGCGAAGGACGGCACGCAGGTGTTGATGCGGAGCAGCACCCCAATGTAGGAGAAAGTGCAAGACGCAGCCTTGAGATGAACGAACAGGATGAGGGAAATGCCACAACTGTTAATCAATATGAAGAGACAAATCAAAAAAAGAGAAATCTAAAATAGGTTGAGGTGGAAGGACGAGAGCTGAGTGGAGGTGTACAGAGACAGTATGATGGTAGAGCTAAATTAGCGAACATCGACGCACAAGAAGACGGATGGATACCCGATGATAAAAAAGTAAAAAAGTCAAAGGAAGGGGAGACATCAGTGGTGGATTTGGGAGAAGGATCTCTGGGTGGGGAAGAAAATGAACATGAAGAACAAGCCTTAGAAGAAACTGGCACAGAGGTGGTTATGCACGGAGATATAGCGATGTACGGTGACAACCAAATTCGGAGCTGGAAAGAGGAAATGGCAGAGAATAAAGAGGCTTGAAAATTGGCGGTAGAGTCAGAAGCAATCCCATGCAGTGATGAAGAAGACATCATGGCAATTCTTCAAAAGCAAAACGAAGCAATAGCTATGAAACGAAAATAGTCAAAGCAAAAGGAGAAAATCAAAAGAAGTCACCCAAAAACACGGAAGCAGGTGTGTAATAATATTTATAAATGATTTTAAGCTCTTGGAATATTAGGGGGTTGGGAGGTGTTGCGAAACTGAATATGATAAAAAAATTTCAAAAATAAGTTTAAGATAGATATGTTGGCTTTGATAGAAACAAAAAAAAGAGGTGGTGAATAAATATGATGTCACTAGAATTTGGGGTAATAAGAGAGCCAGTTGGGAGTGTGTTAATTCTGCTGGAGTCTCCAGAGGTTTACTGTTAATATGGGATGAGTATGTATTTAAATTGCTAAATTGCTATAAAGGAGATATGTGGTTATGTGTAGAAGGAGTTATGACTAAAGATAATTTTCACTGTGTGATTTGTCTGGTATATGGACCGCATGTGAGAGGTGAAAAGCTCTTAATGTGGGAGGAATTAAGCTATAAAACAGCGATGTGTCAAGTTCTGTTTCGTTACATGGGAGATTTCAATGAAATTGTGCACTGCAGTCGTATTGATAGAAGTCTGGTTAGCTTAGAATGGCTGGATGTATACCCGGACACTCGTCTAAGAGGAGGACCGAGAGGCTTATCAGATCATTGTCCGTTGATAGTGGAAGATAGAAGAGTAGTTCAGGGTTCAAGACCATTCTGTAGTTTAGACTCGTGGTTCACACATGAAGGCTTCCTAAGGATGATGAAGGAAGAATAGAGGGGATTGGGTGAAATACAAATTTTGGATAAATTAAAGGCACTGTCAAAACCACTGGTTGATGGCACAAGTAGTTCTTTGGGAATATACTTGAGAAGATACAAAAGTTTGAAGACGAGATTAAGAAGCCAGATGACATGATTAGCAACAGAGTATATGATTGTACAGTAGAAGCAAGAAGAAAGGCATTGATAAGGTGTTGTGAGGTATGGTATACGAGATAAGATATACATTAAAAGTAAATGTCTAGATCTCAACGGGCCAAGGAGATGGACAGGAATACTAGATATTTCCATAATATTGCATCAGAAAAAAAAGGAACAACCAAATTGAGTCCTTAGTGATAAATGGAAGGCTGGTAAGAAATCATGCAAGAATTAAAGTCGCCATTAGAGATTTTTACAAGAAACTATACCACTAGGAAGAGTCGCCAAATATTAGCTTTCGAGATGGGTTAGTCAATCTGGACGTGGAGGAAGCTCAAGCACTAAAGGTGTTACCGTCGGAGGAGGAAGTAAAGGATGTAGTTTGGGAATGCCGATCATCTAAAGCTCCGAGTAGTGATGGATATAACATGAACTTTATAAAAAGGTACTGGAAGGATATTGGAGTGGAATTTACTAAAGCTGTGATAAGTTTCTTTGAGACGGCGAGGTTATCAGCAGAGTCCAATGTTACTTGGGTAGCGCTAGCTCTGAAGTTTGTGGAAGGGAAGGAGATAAAGAATCTTAGACCGATTAGTATAGTTGGGTGCGTGTATAAGGTCATATCAAAAGTGTTAACAAGAAGAATGAAGAGTGTAATACTAGGGTTAGTGGGGGAATCATAGAGTGCATTTGTAAAGGGCAAGAGGATACATGATGGAGCATTAATAGCATGTGAAACTGTACAATGGCTAAAACTAAAGAAGAAGGCATCAGCAATCATCAAATTGGACTTCCAAAAAGCCTATGACAAAGTCAAATAGAATTTTGTTGATATTGTGCTAGAAAAGATGGGATTCGCTAGTAGATGGAGGGCATGAATTGCAAAGTGCATTAGATCAGCATCTATTTCTATAATGATTAATGGGACACCATCGAAACCATTCAAGATGGAAATGGGACTTCGGCAAGGTGACCCGTTATCACCATTTCTATTCGTACTTGTTGTAGATGTGTTGAATAGGATGATTGAGGAGACGGTAAAAAATAGGAGAATAATCCCTCTTTTAGTCGGTAGGGATAATATAAAGTTATCACACCTTCAGTTTGTTGATGACACTATATTATTCTATCTACCGGAAGAGGAGATAGTTCGAAACTTCAAGAGACTTCTGAGGTGTTTTAAAGTGATGTCTGGATTGAGTATTAACTTTGACAAGTCTAGTTTGATACCGGTGAATTGTAGTCAGGAGTGGGTTAGTCGAATGTGTCGATTATTAGGGTGCCAAGCGGGGAGTCTACCAGTGAAGTACCTGGGTATTAATCTAGGAGCAAACCCGAGGTTAGTTAAAACATGGAAGCCAGTAATAGATAAGGTGGAGGAGAAACTTAGCTTGTGGAAAGCAAAGGTGCTCACTAAAGCAGGGAAGGTGGTTCTCATCAAGTCAGTGATTAATAGTTTGCCTACTTACTATTTAAGTTTGTATAAAATGCTGGTTACGGTGGCAAAAAAATTAATCTCATTGCAAAAGAGGTTCTTTTGGGGGAAGGACGATGGACAACCTGGGCTGGCCCTGGTGCAGTGGTAGCTAATACAGGCACCGAAGAAGCTAAGAGGGATAGGTGTGGAAGATGCGATGATTCGTAACCACATTATTGTTTAAGTGGTGGTGGCAATTTTCTAAGGAAGATTGTTCTTTATGGAAGAAGGTTGTATGCTCCTGCAATAATCTGAACCCTGGGCAGCTATTGTCTACTCAAGCTTTACCAGTAAAACAAGGTCTGTGGAGAGACATATGCCACTTGCAAATAAAAGAGCAACATATTAGACAAAATATGATTGACGGTTTGGCTATAAAAGTAGGTGATGGTAGATCAACCAGATTTTGGGAAGATACATGGTTACAGTTGGGGAAGCTGAAAGACTCCTTTCTGAGGCTCTACTTGATTTGAAATAATAAAGGATCCCTGATTGGGGACTGTGGGCTTTGGAATGGGATAGAGTGGGTATGAAACTTTCAATGGAGGGGGAAACTTTGCCAATGGGAGGTTGACAGTTTGAACCAACTGCTTTATATCTTGCAAGCTGTGAGATTGATAGAAGGCGCACAAGATAGAGTGGTGTGGAAATTTGATAAGGAAGGCGTTTATACGACTAACTCGTTTGTGCAGGTGTTGCAGGTGCAGACTTTGACGGACGATATACTTAGCTACAAGTACACAAATGGAATCTGGAAAGGACTAGTGCCCCCTCGAGTAGAGTTATTTACTTGGTTTGTGCTGGTAGGCCGAGTTAATACAAAGGATCGCCTGAGCAAACTGGGCATCATTGAACAAAGTGATAATGTTTGTGTTATGTGTAACAAGAAAATTGAAACTATACAGCATTTGTTTGTTACATGTGAGTATGCTTGGCATGTGTGGTGCGCATGGATTACTTATGTGGGTTGGGTATGGAGCCTTCCAAGTTCCATAAAAGAACACTTTAAGAGCTGGAAGACGATGCCATTGAGAAAAGAGGTGCGCCAGACATGGTTAGTGGGATTCTTCTCAGTTATATGAAACATCTGGCTATGTAGAAACGAGCTCATTTTTCAGAACAAGGGAACAGATGTGGTGGATTGTGTTGTTAGGTCGTTTTGTTGATCTAGAGAATGGTGCAAAAGTTAACTCATGTTGTTGATGGCTATGCCAGAGATGACATAGGAGTTGTTAAAATTAATGTAATATCCTTTGTACACTCCACTTAGTGTGTTGAGCTTGTTTCTCATTTTAAAAAAAAATTGAGAGAACCTCAACCATGTCATTAGCTACTGCATTGCAATAAACACTAGGCTTCTCTACTTTTGACATATCAAAAACCTATGATGTACGGACACTGACACGGACACGACACAATACAAGATACGCAGACACACGAATTTAAATTCTTATAAGACATAGAGACACGAGATATATATATATATAAATTATAAATTATTTTTTAGATAAATTATAATGATATTTTGATATTTATCAATATTAAAATATAAATTAATTTTTAATTGTCTTAATGTCTTTTTTAATTATATAAAGTATTTAGAAAATTTTTTGTTTTAATAAATAATATATACTAGTTTTAAATTCATTTTTAAAATACATGTTAAGAATAAAGCTGGACACACTGACACGTCATGATATTTAGGTGTGTCCAAGTGTGTCCGAAGAATAATTTTTTATTTTTTATTACGACACAATTGGACACAAGTGTGCCAAAGCTCAACAAGTTTCAATTGTTAGAAGAAAAAAAATGACACAAAGAATCGTTCATATTTTATAGTCAAAATTTAATGGGATTTGGAAAGAACTTTGGGATAGAGAGAAAGAGAGAAGCAAAACTTGTTACTAAGATCGATGAAAGACATATTGGGAATAACGGTTCATGTGAATTGCTAAGGGTTTATAAATTATTAATGATGTTACTGATTAACAATGTAAAAGATAAGTAGGACTAGCTAGTAGTAGCAATATATAAGATTAGATTCACTTTTTTCATAGGTAAATTTATCGGTATATTGATATATTCAACATTCGTTGGTAAAAATGGTAATATATTCTATATTTTATTATTTATATGATTATAATTTAATTGAACCGAAATCCAACCAATTAAACCGGTAAACCGTTGAACCTAAATCTTTAGAGTTTAGATTGATCGATTTATTACTAAACGTATCTCTTTGCCCACCTTTATAATGTGTTGCTGCCTTGCTGGCTGCGTTTAAACCTGAAACCATTATTCTAAAAATCGAGCCGGATCAATTGGTTCAATTGGATTAACCAAAATCCATCACCAGACAGGTTCGTTAGGTCTATGAACCGTTTGGCAAAAAACTGGTTACAAAACAGAATAAACCGGTAGAATTGGCCAATTTTTTAACAGTTTTCGGTTCGGAAAAAACCTCCAAAATGGCGCCATTTTGTCTTTAGGAAAAATAAAGAAAGAGGAAAATCATAAAATCATAAATCCCTTTCATCACCCGTAACCCAATCAGTCACACTCACACTGTCACACACAATGAGAGAAGAACCCTAGCCCCAATCGCGCAGCCTGCAGTCCGCAGCCACCGCAGCGACGATTTTGACCATCACAACCCCCACATCCCCGCAGTACCGCGTCGTTGTCATCGCCGAGCTCACTCTTTCTGTGTTCTCCGGTGTCGCCTCCTCTGTCATCGCCGTCACTCACCTTCCTTCTCGCCGTTGATAAGCACTGTGACTTGGATTTGGATAATACTTGGATGTTGATCGATAATACTCTGTTCACACTTCGCAGCCATTAATAATTTTCCATTTTTCTGTGACCTAGGCACAACGAAGATGGTCAGCATTCAACACTAACATATGATGTTTTTTATTGATCTATTTTATTTCACATTGGGTTTTGTTGTTCATATTGGGTTATATTTGAAAAAGGAGCCTTGGAGCAATGGTTAAGTTGTTTAGGGTTCAGTGCTTCTACCAAACTCTCTTAGATATAACTTATCAGATGAGCAACTGCTCAAAATGATGAAGAACAAATAATTGTTGACATGATGGGTTAATTAAACTCCTAGACCCTCCATAATTTTCTTTAAAAAAAAGCATCGAATTCGAACAATACATAGTTGTTAGGAATCAAGCAAGATTACCGAATACTCGGATAAAAACTTGAATCTCCAAATAAACACAAAAATAAGTCATGTTACTACTTCTAAATACGAGTACTTATTATTGTACTAATTTCTTCTATATTAAAAATCAAAGGTCAATTCTGCTGATTAGTTTGGAGACTAGACATGCAACTACATTTTAAAACCTAAGAGAGTTTAACTGTAAGGATATATTTCCGAGTTTCATTCGAGTATGGTGTTACGATTACCTCTATTATTCAAAATAAACCATCCAAACAAAGTGCACATTTTCATGCACTGAAAAATTAGGCGTCCATGAACAATACATTACATAAACTAAAATTATGAGAAAACAAGATAGAAAAATTGTGAAACATGGATTATGAAATTCAAATTGTAAAAGAGAGGGCTTACTGGGACGAGTGCGCTTCTTGTAAAGGATACGGTAACCGCATTCTCTGCACTGTATAACATCACCTGGTTTCAGCGTATTCTCCATACCACAATATGCACAACGAAGAAACAAATGAAAAAAGAAAACTTCAAAAGAACAAATTGTTTTTCAGAACCCTAGAATCCAAAACCACTCATAGGCAGAAGAATTATCGAAAAAACAAATATGAGAGATGAGATGAGAGGAGAAAGAGGTTGCAGATGTAGCTAACTGGCTCAGCTTGAGGATCGATCGATGGCATGGGTTTCTGAGTGATCGAGAGACTCAAAGATTTTAAGTTTCAGGTTTTGGTGCAGCCATCAACACACTATAAAAAGAGGGCAAAGAGATACGTTCTAGCCAAGGTTCTGAAAACCGAACTGCTCATTGAACCACTATAATTATTGGTTCATTAATATATTGGTTCAACCGGTTTAACCATAATTCAACAGAAAAAACCATTTTTAATAAAATAATAAATAAATTAGAAATAAACATTCTAAAATATCATTATAATCTAATATAAACTTTTAAATATCTTCTAAATTAAAACATTTCATGAAATGTCTTCAACGAAAGTCTTAAAATCTTTTAAAAAAAGTACAAACTTAAAAGTTAAATAAAAAATATATCTAAATATAAAATGCCAGCATAAAAATTTGTCATCAATCATCATAAGTTAGTAAGGTGATAAACCCCAATTTTGTGGTTTACCTTGTGTAGAATTTGGGGGGTTTTATCGATATTGTCCACACTTATTCATAAAAAATACATGGTTTTGTGTTTTCTTCCTAATCTTGCTTCATGATTGAAAACATGCTTATTTAACCCTAAAAATGCCATATTTTGATTCTTTTCTATTGCCATTCGATGTCGTGATGCATTTGTTGAGTGATTTTAGAGTTTATAGGGTAGAAATGGCCTAGAAGATGGAAGAAAAGCATGTACAAATGGAAGGAGACATGGAAAATGAAGCTTTGAAGTATTGACATCGACGCGCATGCGTGGCTCATGCGCACGCGTGGATGCATGCTGCTGGGATTGGCACGCGCCCAAATTGACGCATACGCGTGGCTGAGCAAGAAATTCATAGACACGCACGCGTGCTTTGCACGTACGTGTGATGCTCAGCATGTGACCTCTTTAATGAAATCGTGGCTGGCGATTTCTGGAGGCTAAGAAGCCCGATTCCAAGTGAATTTTGAAGGAAAAAAGACTATGACTGAAGGAGGAAAGGGGGGATTATTCATTACACACTTAGGCATAGTTTTGGAGAGTTCTTGTACCTTAGAGATGGAAACTCTTCCTCCCTCTAGATCTAGCTTGACTTGATCTTCCTTTATTGAATGGTCGAATTGGATCTTGTTGATTTGAGTTTGGATTACTTAATTTGAATTCTCTAGTTATACTTTTGTTTGGATCTATTATTGAATTTGAATTCTCTTATCATTCTCTTTTCTACTCACTTCATAAATTTTGTGGATCTTGAATTTCTATCATAGTATTGACGTTCTCCATGATTGATTGTGTTAATTGAGTTGTTATACATTGATAATTGTTAGTGGGTAATTGTAGTTGCTAATTTCCTTACAATTTGAAGATGTCTTTTGTTAATGCATACTATGTGTTTAATGAAATATTCTCTTTGATTATGGAGTAGTTTTCTTTGCTCTTGGCCTAGGCTAAGGAAATTGGGTAAACTTGAGTTATTGGGTCTAATGAATTTGATGATTTGTGAACCTTAATGGTCAACTTGATACCCATTGACCCCAATCCGCTACTAAACCAATTAGTAGTTGGATTGGGACTTATGAGTTGAGATTGAACAAGCCATTTGACGTACTTCAAGCTTAGTAGTAGATATTACGTACTTAAAGCTTTTTGAAGATAGACTTAATGACCTTGGTTCCTTATAATTATCAAGATGTGGTTGTAGACAAGGATGGTGACCCCAATTCCCATGCCTAGCCAAAAGTCCTTCTTATTATTCACATTTGAAATCCAAAATTCCAATTGTTTAGTTCTTGTTGTAGTTTGATTAGTTACTTGCACTCTAAGATTGCTTGAACATCACTCTTGATGACAAGTCATCTTAGCCTAGTTTTACTAGTCTTTTTCTTTTGTTTTCACTTGAATTATGCACTTTCTTGAACCATAAGCAAGCCAATTGGGTAGATTTTCATGCTTCCTTTGATTGAATCAACCATATGTGAATTAATGCAATTTCATGAGGATTTATGCTATAATTGTTGCATATTATGATAGATTGAACATCTCATGATTTTGAGCATAGCTTTGATGTGTTTGGTTGATTTATGATAGGTGAAGAAAGCTTGGAGAAAAGTGGAAGAAAGAAGGAACGGCTAGAAGCAAAGAGGAGACAATGAAACAAGTGAATTTGAACCAGGAAACATAAAGTTGGAGTTGAAGTTAGCCCTCAAACTTTGGCACAAACTTTTGGTGCAAAGTTAGCCTCAAAGTTTGCCCCCAAACTTGAAGGCTAACTTGAGAAGTTGAAATTTCTTCCCTGGGCACTCAAAGTTTGCGCCAACGTTAGCCCCCAAACTTGGAGGCTAACGTTGGCATGTCAATTTCTCACCCAGGGTAGCCAAAGTTTGCGCTCAAGTTTGCCCCCAAACTTGGAGGCTAACTTTGGCATGTCAATTTCTCCCAGGGGTGGCCAAAGTTTGCGCTCAAGTTTGACCCCAAACTTGGAGGCTAACTTTGGCGCCAATTGTGTTTAAGGAAAGGCCAAAGTTTGCGCTGAAGTTTGCCCCCAAACTTTGGCACCAACTTTGGCACCAGAAAAATGGGCTTGCTGATATAAAAAGTTGGCCTCAAAGTTAGCCCCCAAACTTTGACTCAAACTTTGAATCCAACTTTGCAAAAAATCAAATCCGGTTCACATGGTTCACTTGGGTTTCTCTCCAAACTTCAAGAGCAATTAACCAAGGCCTCTTTCAACCCAATTCCACCAAGAGCAAAGGCCCAACTCAAGGCTTGAAGATCAATTGAAGAAAGTGTATAAATAGGCTAGAATTCAAGTTATTCGGGGAGTTCCCTTTTTATTATTTTTCATAGAGCTTTCCTTTTAAATTTTAGTTACAGAGAGTGATCTTTAGTTTCATAGTTGGGGAAGGAGAAGTTCATTCTCTTCCTCTTAGTTTTATTGCTTTTAATTTCAATTACAATTGTCTTGGATCTTGGGTTGGAGAGTTGAAGGAATTCTGTTTCAATCTCCCCTCGGATCTCTCTGTTCATTTTCATTGCAATTTAATTTCAATTTCGATTACTTGCTTCTTCATCTAATTCCGTTGCAATTTACAATTCCCTTGCTATTGTTCTTGTTGGATCTAGGAAGGCATTGAGATCTAGACTTGGTTTTCTAGTCTCTGGGTCCTGAGATCCAATTTTCCCATTTTCAATTTTCTGCTCTTGCTTTACTTGTTCATTTACTTTTCTGTTTTGAATCTGATTCAACCCCAATTCCCATTTACTTTCTGTTTGATGCAATTTAACTTCTCTTTGTTTAATTCCTGCAAATCCAAGTCCCAATCCCCTTTATATTTCAAGCCATTTACATTTCTTGCATCTTAAGATTCTGCAATTTACATTTCTTGCACTCTAAGTTTCTGCCATTTAATTTCTTGTTTCTTAAGATTCAGCACTTTAATTTTTGTTCTCTTTAAATTCATGCCAATTTCCCATTCCCTTTACTTTCAATGCAATTTAAATTCTGCCAATCACCAATCAATCAACCAAATCTTGATTCGCTTGACTAATTCAACCACTAAGCTAAAATTGCTCAATCCTTCAATCCCTGTGGGATCGACCTCACACCCGTGAGTTTTTATTACTTGATGCGACCCGGTGCACTTGCCGGTTAGATTGGTGTTGTTTTGGGAGAAATTCATTTTTCCACCAAAATAACTCATCAACTCTCAGTCTTGGAACTCTAACCAATATCGATGCATAATTTTGCCCATTTCTTGTGAGACGACCCGAAGTCTAAATACTTCGGTTAATTCTTGTTGGGGTTGAACTTTGTGACACCCAAAATTAAATTTGATTGAGAGTTATTTGTTAGTTTGGAACTATGCTTACAACAAAGTTCTTATTGCTAAAAGAGAAATTCTAGACCGACAATAATCCTCACATCAAATTTATGGCGCCGTTGCCGGGGAGTGGTTGCAATGTGTGCCTTGATACTGGTTATGTGAATATGTGAATAGTGTAGATAGTTTACTCGTTTTCTATATTTTATTTTTAGTTTAGATTTCTTTTATACATGAGCTATAATTTCTAAGTTTGATGACTCGGTCTCAACCAAATTCTAGCCTAGCTGAGCTTGATCTTGAGATGGAAAGAACTTTGTTACACGCTCGACAAGCTAGGAGGCGGTTGGACTATACGACTAGTGCTTCGGCCTCTCTTGAGGAGCCTACCAAACCACTAGACAGAACCGAGAGCGACTTGGAGTCCACAACATCTTATTCTTTTGTTGATACCACTAATACTTCCTTGCATCCCACAGGTGAACCTGACATGGCGGAGCCACAAAGGATTACTTTGCATGAACAAGGGGTGCCAGACCTTATTCTTCAACCATTACAAGCGAGATATCCTAACCTTGATCTGAACTTTGAGTTGAAGAATAGCTTGATAAATTTGCGTACCCAATATCATGGACTTCTAGGTCAAGACCCTATCAGACATCTGAGAGACTTCCAAGTTGCTTATGCTATGGCTCGAAGACATGAGGCCGATGAGATTGCCATTATGGTCTTCGCTTTCCCCTTCTCTCTTGAAGGGCAAGCAAATGAGTGATTTTATTCCCAACCAGATGAGGTAATGACTAATTGGGATTTCTTGAGAAGAGAGTTTTTAGACAAGTTCTTTCCGCCGGAGAAGACCGATGGTGCACGAAATTGTGATCATCAATGGCGCCATCAACATGGTACGCTCAATTGCAATCTCAACTCTTTATCACAACTTCGCACAACTAACCAGCAAGTGCACTGGGTCGTCCAAGTAATAAACCTTACGCGAGTAAGGGTCGATGGTGCACGAAATTGTGATCACTACTTTTCACAACTCAAATAATCCCCGGTAATGAATCCAAAAACTTGGTGCTCAATACCATGGCATAAACACAACTTCGCACAACTAACCAGCAAGTGCACTGGGTCGTCCAAGTAATAAACCTTACGCGAGTAAGGATCGATCCCACGGAGATTGTTGGTATGAAGCAAGCTATGGTCACCTTGTAAATCTCAGTCAGGCAGACTCAAATGGTTATGGATGATATATGAATAAAACATAAAGATAAAGATAGAGATACTTATGCAATTCATTGGTGAGAACTTCAGATAAGCGAATGGAGATGCTTTGTCCCTTCCGTCTCTCTGCTTTCCTACTGTCTTCATCCAATCCTTCTTACTCCTTTCCATGGCAAGCTGTATGTTGGGTTTCACCGTTGTCAGTGGCTACCTCCCATCCTCTCAGTGAAAATGTTCAATGCACCCTGTCACGGCACGGCTATTCAGCTGTCGGTTCTCGATCATGTCGGAATAGAATCCAGTGATTCTTTTGCGTCTGTCACTAACGCCCCACAATCGCGAGTTTGAAGCTCGTCACAGTCATTCAATCATTGAATCCTACTCAGAATACCACAGACAAGGTTTAGACCTTCCGGATTCTCTTGAATGTAGTCATCAATTCTAGCTTATACCACAAAGATTCCGGTTAAAGAATCCAAGAGATATCCACCCAATCTAAGGTAGAACGGAGGTGATTGACAGTCACACGTTCATAGGTGAGAATGATGATGAGTGTCACGGATCATCACATTCATCAAGTTGAAGAACAAGTGATATCTTGGAACAAGAACAAGCTGAATTGAATAGAAGAACAATAGTAATTGCATCAATACTCGAGGTACAGCAGAGCTCCACACCTTAATCTATGGTGTGTAGAAACTCCACCGTTGAAAATACATAAGAACAAGGTCTAGGCATGGCCGTGAGGCCAGCCTCCCAATAATCTAAGAACTAGACGTCCAAAGATGATCTAGAGATCTGAATTGATCAAAAGATGAAAATACAATAGTAAAATGTCCTATTTATAGGGAACTAGTAGCTTAAGAATTACAAAGATGAGTAAAAGACATAAAAATCTACTTCCGGGCCCACTTGGTGTGTGCTTGGGCTGAGCATTGAAGCATTTTCGTGTAGAGACTCTTCTTAGAGTTAAACGCCAGCTTTTGTGCCAGTTTGGGCGTTTAACTCCCATTCTTGTGCCAGTTCCGGCGTTTAACGCCGGGCATTTTTGAGCTGATTTGGAACGCCAGTTTGGGCCATCAAATCTCGGGCAAAGTATGGACTATTATACATTGCTGGAAAGCCCAGGATGTCTACTTTCCAACGCCGTTGAGAGCCCGCCAATTGGGCTTCTGTAGCTCCAGAAAATTCACTTCGAGTGCAGGGAGGTCAGAATCCAACAGCATCTGCAGTCCTTCAATTTCAGCCAGAAAATACCTGAAATTACAGAAAAACACACAAACTCATAGTAAAGTCCAGAAAAGTGAATTTTAACTAAAAACTAATAAAAATATACTAAAAACTAACTAAAACATACTAAAAACATACTAAAAATAATGCCAAAAAGTGTACAAATTATCCGCTCATCACAACACCAAACTTAAATTGTTGCTTGTCCCCAAGCAACTGAAAATCAAATAAGATAAAAAGAAGAGAATATGCAATGAATTCCAAAAACATCTATGAAGATCAGTATTAATTAGATGAGCGGGGCTTTTAGCTTTTTGCCTCTGAACAGTTTTGGCATCTCACTTTATCCTTTGAAATTCAGAATGATTGGCTTCTATAGGAACTCAGAATCCAGATAGTGTTATTGATTCTCCTAGTTAAGTATGATGATTCTTGAACACAACTACTTTATGAGTCTTTGCCGTGGCCCAAAGCACTCTATCTTCCAGTATTACCACCGGATACACACATGCCACAGACATATAATTGGGTGAACCTTTTCAAATTGTGACTCAGCTTTGCTAGAGTCCCCAATTAGAGGTGTCCAGGGTTCTTAAGCACACTCTTTTTGCCTTGGATCACAACTTTATTTCTTTCTTTTTCTTTCTTTTTCTCTTTCTTTTTCCTTTTTTTTCCTTTTTTTTCTTTTTTTTTCACTGCTTTTTCTTGCTTCAAGAATCATTTTTATGATTTTTCAGATCCTCAGTAACATGTCTCCTTTTCCATCATTCTTTCAAGAGCCAACATTCATGAACCACAAATTCAAAAGACATATGCACTGTTTAAGCATACATTCAGAAAACAAGAGTATTGCCACCACATCAACATAATTAATCTGTTATAAAATTTAAAATTCATGCAATTCTTGTCTTTTTCAATTAAGAACATTTTTTTTAAGAAAGGTGATGGATTCATAGGACATTCATAACTTTAAGGCATAGACACTAAGACACTAATGATCATAAGACAAAAACATGGATAAACATAAGCATGAAAATTCGAAAAACAGGAAAATAAAGAACAAGGAGATTAAAGAACGGGTCCACCTTAGTGATGGCGGCTTGTTCTTCCTCTTGAAGATCTTATGGAGTGCTTGAGCTCCTCAATGTCTTTTCCTTGTCTTTGTTGCTCCTTTCTCATGATTCTTTGATCTTCTCTAATTTTATGGAGGAGGATGGAATGTTCTTGGTGCTCCACCCTTAGTTGTCCCATGTTGGAACTCAGTTCTCCTAGGGAGGTGTTGATTTGCTCCCAATAGTTTTGTGGAGAAAAATGCATCCCCTGAGGCATCTTAGGGACTTCATGATGAGTGGAGTCTCTTGTTTGCTCCATCCTTTTCTTAGTGATGGGCTTGTCCTCATCAATGAGGATGTCTCCTTCTATGTCAACTCCAACTGAATAACAGAGGTGACAAATGAGATAAGGAAAGGCTAACCTTGCCAAGGTAGAGGGCTTGTCCGCCACCTTATAGAGTTCTTGGGCTATAACCTCATGAACTTCCACTTCCTCTCCAATCATGATACTATGAATCATGATGGCCCGGTCTATAGTAACTTCGGACCGGTTGCTAGTGGGAATGATTGAGCGTTGGATAAATTCTAACCATCCTCTAGCCACGGGCTTGAGGTCATGCCTTCTCAATTGAACCGGCTTCCCTCTTGAATCTCTCTTCCATTGAGCGCCCTCTTCATAAATGTCTATGAGGACTTGGTCCAACCTTTGATCAAAGTTGACCCTTCTTCATGGCCACAACTTCATAGAAGTGGTCTTGATGCACCCTTGAGATGAATCTCTCCATCTCCCATGACTCGGAGGAGGAGGCTTTTGCCTTCCCTTTCCTCTTTCTAGAGGTTTCTCCAGCCTTAGATGCCATAAATGGTTATGGAAAAACAAAAAGCAATGCTTTTACCACACCAAACTTAAAAGGTTTGCTCGTCCTCGAGCAAAAGAAGAAAGAAGAGAGTAGAAGAAGAAGAAATAGAGGAGATAGAGATGGCTTTGTGGTTCGGCCAAAGGGGGAGAAGTAGTGTTTAGGTTGTGTGAAAATGAAGAAGTGAAGATGGGTTTATATAGGGTGAGGAGAGGGGTAGGTTTCGGCTATAGGAGGGTGGGTTTGGGAGGGAAAGTGGTTTGAATTTGAATGGTGAGGTAGGTGGGGTTTTATGAAGGATGGATGTGAGTGGTGAAGAGAATAGTGGGATTTGATAGGTGATGGGTTTTTGGGGAAGAGATGTTGAGGTCATTGGTGAATGGGTGAAGAAGAAGAGAGAGTGGTGGGGTAGGTGGGGATCCTGTGGGGTCCACAGATCCTGAGGTGTCAAGGAAAATTCAACCCTGCACCAAGTGGCGTGCAAAAATGCACCCTTTGCCAATTCTGGCGTTAAACGCCGGACTGGTGCCCATTTCTGGCGTTTAACGCCAGCTTCTTGCCCTTTCCTGGCGTTTAACGCCAGTCTGGTGCCCCTTTCTGGCGTTAAACGCCCAGAATGGTGCCAGACTGGGCGTTAAATGCCCATTTGCTAGCTTCACTGGCGTTTAAATGCCAGCAAGTTCTCCTCCAGGGTGTGCTATTTTTTTCTCTATTTTTCATTCTGTTTTTGCTTTTTCAACTGATTTTGTGACTTCCCATGATCATCAACCTACAGAAAACATAAAATGACAAAGGAAAATAGATAAAATATAACATTGGGTTGCCTCCCAACAAGCGCTTCTTTAATGTTAGTAGCTTGACAGTGGGCTCTCATGGAGCCTCACAGATACTCAGAGCAATGTTGGAACCTCCCAACACCAAACTTAGAGTTTGAATGTGGGGGTTCAACACCAAACTTAGAGTTTGGTTGTGGCCTCCCAACACCAAACTTAGAGTTTGACTGTGGGGGCTCTATTTGACTCTGTTTTAAGAGAAGCTCTTCATGCTTCCTCTCCATGGTGACAGAGGGATATCCTTGAGCCTTAAACACAAAGGATTCTTCATTCACTTGAATAATCAATTCACCTCTGTCAACATCAATCACAGCCTTTGCTGTGGCTAGGAAGGGTCTGCCAAGGATGATGGATTCATCCATGCACTTCCCAGTCTCTAGGACTTTGAAATCAGCAGGGATGTAATGGTCTTCAATCTTTACCAGAACATCCTCTACAAGTCCATAAGCTTGTTTTCTTGAATTGTCTGCCATCTCTAGTGAGATTCTTGCAGCTTGTACCTCAAAGATCCCTAGCTTCTCTATTACAGAGAGAGGCATGAGGTTTACACTTGACCCTAAGTCACACAGAGCCTTCTTAAAGGTCATGGTGTCTATGTTACAAGGGATTGAGAACTTCCCAGGGTCCTACCTCTTTTGAGGCAATTTCTGCCTAGACAAGTCATCCAGTTCTTTGGTGAGCAAAGGGGTTCATCCTCCCAAGTCTCATTACCAAATAACTTGTCATTTAACTTCATGATTGCTCTAAGGTATTTAGCAACTTGCTCTTCAGTGACATACTCATCCTCTTCAGAGGAAGAATACTCATCAGAGCTCATGAATGGCAGAAGTAAATCCAATGGAATCTCTATGGTCTCAGTGTGAGTGATGAGCGGATAATTTATACACTTTTTGGCATTGTTTTTAGTATGTTTTTGGTATGATCTAGTTAGTTTTTAGTATATTTTTATTAGTTTTTAGTCAAAAATCACTTTTCTGGACTTTACTATGAGTTTGTGTGTTTTTCTGTGATTTCAGGTATTTTCTGGCTGAAATTGAGGGACCTGAGCAAAAATCTGATTCAGAGACTGAAAAGGACTGCAGATGCTGTTGGATTCTGACCTCCCTGCACTCGAAGTGGATTTTCTGGAGCTACAGAAGCCCAATTGGCGCGCTCTCAACGGCGTTGGAAAGTAGACATCCTGGGCTTTCCAGCAATATATGATAGTCCATACTTTGCCCAAGATTTGATGGCCCAAACCGGCATTCAAAGTCACCTCAAGAAATCCCAGCGTTAAACGCTGGAACTGGCACCCAAATGGGAGTTAAACGCCCAAACTGGCATAAAAGCTGGCGTTTAACTCCAAGAAGAGTCTCTACACGAAATTGCTTCATTGCTCAGCCCAAGCACACACCAAGTGGGCCCGAAAGTGGATTTTTATGTCATTTACTCATCTCTGTACACCCTAGGCTACTAGTTTTCTATAAGTAGGACCTTTTACTATTGTATTGATATATCGGGAGATCTTTGAATCTTTTGATCACTAGGAGGCTGGCCTCACGGCCATGCCTAGACCTTGTTCTTATGTATTTTCAACGGTGGAGTTTCTACACACCATAGATTAAGGTGTGGAGCTCTGCTGCACCTCGAGTATTAATGCAATTACTATTGTTCTTCCATTCAATTCCGCTTGTTCTTGTTCTAAGATATCACTTGTTCTTCAACTTGATGAATGTGATGATCCGTGACACTCATCATCATTCTCACTTATGAACAAGGTGACTGACAACCACTTTTGTTCTACAAGCAACCAAGGCTCTAGTGAATATCTCTTGGATTCCTGATTGCACGATGCATGGTTGATCGCCTGACAACCGAGTGCTCGCCTGACAAACGAGCCAACCATTCCGTGAGATCAGAGTCTTCGTGGTATAGGCGAGAACTGATGGCGGCATTCAAGAGAATCCGGAAGGTCTAACCTTGTCTGTGGTATTCTGAGTAGGATTCAATGATTGAATGACTGTGACGTGCTTCAAACTCCTGAAGGCGGGGCGTTAGTGACAGACGCAAAAGAATCACTGGATTCTATTCCGGCCTGATTGAGAACCGACAGATGGATAGCCGTGCCGTGACAGGGTGCGTTGAACATTTCCAATGAGAGAATGGGAGGTAGCCACTGACAACGGTGAAACCCTTGCATAAGCTTGCCATGGAAAGGAATAAGAAGGATTGGATGAAGACAGTAGGAAAGCAGAGAGACGGAAGGGAAGGCATCTTCATACGCTTATCTGAAGTTCCTACCAATGGATTACATAAGTATCTCTATCTTTATCTTTTATGCTATTTTCGTTCATCACCATATCCATTTGAGTCTGCCTGACTAAGATTTGCAAGATGACCATAGCTTGCTTCAATACTAACAATCTCCGTGGTATCGACCCTTACTCACGTAAGGTATTACTTGGACGACCCAGTGCACTTGCTGGTTAGTTGTGCGAAGTTGTGTAATGCCATGGAATTGAGCTACCAAGTTCTTGGAGTTCATGACCGGGGATTATAAGAGTTGTGAAAAGTATTGTTCACAATTTCGCGCACCAAGTTTTTGGCGCCGTTGCCGGGGATTGTTCAAGTTTTGAGCAAGCTTTTGGTAACAATGCCGGGATTGTTCAGTTTGGACAACTGAAGGTTCATCTTGTTGCTTAGATTAGGTATTTTTTTCGAAATTCTTGAAGATGAATTCTAGAGTTTCATGATGATTTGTTGAAGTCTGGCTGGCTGAGAAGCCATGTCTAATCTTATTGGACCGAGGTTTCAACTTATCATCACAAGAGCTTGTTGATTTTTATCAATCTTGCTTTTGGAGCAATGATCTGCTAAGGCTTGGCTGGCCTCTGGCCATGTCTAGTGTTTTGGACCGAAGCCTTCTTTGAAAGCTTGGCTGGCTGTGAAGCCATGTCTAATTCTTGGACCGGAGTCTTAGACTAGCACTGCACTGATTCCTGGAATTCTCATTAAGAATTTTGATATCTTTTTCCACTTAATTTTCGAAAAACACAAAAAAATTAAAAAAATTTTTTAAAAACCAAAAATATTTTATGTTTCTTGTATGAGACACTAGTCTCATCTTAAGTTTGGTGTCAATTGCATGCATTGTTATGTGTCTTAGTGATCTTCAAGATGTTCTTGATGATTTACTTGCTCTAATCTTTGAATTCTATTGACTTGAAGTATTTTGTGTGTCTCATATGCATTCTCATATTGTTAGTGTCAGTGGTATACAAACTGCTAAGTTTGGTGTCTTGCATGCATTGTTATTTGATTTTAGTTGTATTTTGATTATTCTTTATCATTAAAAATCCAAAAATATTTTTAATTTGTGTCTTTTCAAGTCAATAATACTGAGAATTGAAGATTCAGAACATACAGCAGAGGAATTGCACAGAAAAAGCTGGGCGTTCAAAACGCCCAGTGAAGACGGACAGACTGGCGTTTAAACGCCAGCCAGGGTACCTGGTTGGGCGTTTAACGCCCAAAAGGGTATGGTTTTGGGCGTTAAACGCCAGAATGTGCACCATTCTGGGCGTTTAACGCCAGGATGGCACAAGGGGGAGAATTTTGTTTTCAAATCAAATTTTTTTTTCAAGTTTTCAAAGTTTTTCAAAAATCAAATCTTTTTCAAATCATATCTTTTCAATCAAATGTTTTCAAAATCAATTCCCTTCCTTTTTCAAAGATACTTACTATCAATTAATGATTTGATTCAACATTTCAAGTATGTTGCCTTTTCTGTTGAGAAAGGTTTAATGTTTGAATCATATCTTTTCTTGATAACCAAGTTAATAATTTTTTTTCTAAAATCAAATCTTTTTAAAATTATTTTCAAATCATATCTTTTCAATCACATATTTTTAAAATCAATCATATCTTCTTAAACTCATCTTTTTCAAAATAGTTTTCAATCAAATCTTTTTGATTTCTAATTTCAAAATCTTTTTCAAAAATCATCTTATTTCTTTCCCACTCTCATTTTCGAAAATTAGGTAATGTTTTTCAAAAATATTTTCAAAATCTCTCACTTAATTTTCGAAAATTACTTCCCTTCTCCTCACATCCTTCTATTTATGGACTAACACTATCCCTTAATGCAAAATTCGAACTCCATCTCCTTTGATAAGTTCGAATTTTCTACTTCTGTCTTCTACTCTTCTTTTTCTCTGACACTTCAAGGAATCTCTATACTGTGACATAGAGGATTCCACATTTTCTTGTTCCCTTCTCTTTCTTATGAGCAGGAGCAAAGACAAAAGCATTCTTGTTGAGCCTGATCCTGAACCTGAAAGGACCTTGAAGAGAAAGCTAAGAGAAGCCAAAGCACAACTCTCTTTAGAGGACCTGACCGAATTCTTCAAAGAAGAAGAACACATGGCAGCCGAAAACAACAACAATGCAAACAATGCAAGGAAGGTGCTGGGTGACTTTACTGCACCTACTCCCGACTTCTATGGGAGAAGCATCTCTATCCCTGCCATTGGAGCAAACAACTTTGAGCTTAAGCCTCAATTAGTTTCTCTAATGCAACAGAATTGCAAGTTCCATGGACTTCCAATGGAAGATCCTCATCAGTTTTTAGCTGAATTCTTGCAAATCTGTGACACAGTCAAGACTAATGGGGTTGACCCTGAGGTCTACAGACTGATGCTATTCCCTTTTGCTGTAAGAGACAGAGCTAGAATATGGTTGGACTCTCAACCAAAAGAAAGCCTGGACTCATGGGAAAAGCTAGTCAATGCCTTCTTGGCAAAGTTCTTTCCACCTCAAAAATTAAGTAAGCTTAGAGTGGAAGTCCAAACCTTCAGACAGAAGGATGGAGAATCCCTCTATGAAGCTTGGGAAAGATACAAACAATTAATCAGAAAGTGTCCATCTGACATGCTTTCTGAATGGAGCATCATAGGTATTTTCTATGATGGTCTCTCTGAACTATCCAAGATGTCTCTGGATAGCTCTGCTGGAGGATCTCTTCATTTGAAGAAGACGCCTACAGAAGCTCAAGAGCTAATTGAAATGGTTGCAAATAACCAATTCATGTACACTTCTGAAAGAAATCCTGTGAACAATGGGACTAGTCAGAAGAAAGGAGTTCTTGAGATTGATACTCTGAATGCCATATTGGCTCAGAACAAAATATTGACTCAACAAGTCAATTTGATTTCTCAAAGTCTGTCTGGAATGCAAAATGCACCAAGCAGTACTAAAGATGCTTCATCTGAAGTAGAAGCATATGATCCTGAGAACCCTTCAATGGAAGAGGTGAATTACCTAGGAGAACCCTATGGAAACACCTATAATTCTTCATGGAGAAATCACCCAAATTTCTCATGGAAAAATCAAGAGAGACCTCAACAAGGTTTCAATAACAATAATGGTGGAAGAAACAGGTTTAGCAATGGCAAGCCTTTTCCATCATCTTCTCAGCAACAGACAGAGAGTTCTAAGCAGAATACCTCTGACTTAGCAACCATGGTCTTTGATCTAATCAAAACCACTCAAAGTTTCATGACTGAAACAAGGTCCTCCATCAGAAATTTGGAAGGACAAGTGGGTCAGCTGAGCAAGAAAGTTACTGAATTCCCTCCTAGTACTCTCCCAAGCAACACAGAAAAAAATCCAAAAGGAGAGTGCAAAGCCATCAACATGGCCGAATTCTGGGAGGAAGAAGAGGCAGTGAACACCACTGAGGAGGACCTCACTGGACGTCCACTGGCCTCCATTGAGTTCCCCAATGAGGAACCATGGGAATCTGAGGCTCAAAATGAGACCATAGAGATTCCATTGGAGTTACTTCTGCCATTCATGAGCTCTGATGAGTATTCTTCCTCTGAAGAGGATGAGTATGTCACTGAAGAGCAAGTTGCTAAATACCTTGGAGCAATCATGAAGCTAAATGACAAGTTATTTGGAAATGAGACTTGGGAGAATGAATCTCCTTTGCTCACCAAAGAACTAGATGACTTGTCTAGGCAGAAACTGCCTCAAAAGAGGCAGGATCCTGGGAAGTTTTCAATACCTTGTGCCATAGGCACCTTGACCTTCAAGAAGGCCTTGTGTGACTTAGGGTCAAGTGTAAACCTCATGCCTCTCTCTGTAATGGAGAAGCTAGGGATCTTTGAGGTGCAAGCTGCAAGAATCTCATTAGAGATGGCAAACAACTCAAGAAAACAAGCCTATGGACTTGTAGAAAATGTTCTGGTTAAAGTTGAAGACCATTACATCCCTACTGATTTCATAGTCCTAGAGACTGGGAAGTGCATGGATGAATCCATCATCCTTGGCAGACCCTTCCTAGCCACAGCAAAGGCTGTGATTGATGCTGATAGAGGAGAGTTAATCATTCAAGTGAATGAAGAATCCTTGGTGTTTAAGGCCCAAGGATATCCCTCTATCACCATGGAAAAGAAGCATGAAGAGCTTCTCTCAAAGCAGAGCCAAACAGAGCCCCCACAGTCAAACTCTAAGTTTGGTGTTGGGAGGCCACAACCAAACTCTAAGTTTGGTGTTGAACCCCCACATTCAAACTCTAAGTTTGGTGTTGGGAGGTTCCAACATGGCTCTGAGTATCTGTGAGGCTCCATGAGAGACCTCTGTCAAGCTAATGACATTAAAGAAGCGCTTGTTGGGAGGCAACCCAATGCTTTATAATTAACTATTTTCTTTTGTTATTTTATGTCTTTTGTAGGTTGATGATCGTGAGAAGTCACAAAATCAATGAAAAAAGCAAAAACAGAATGAAAAACAGGAAGAAAAATAGCACACCCTGGAGGACGCACTTACTGGCGTTTAAACGCCAGTAAGGTTAGCTGTTGGGCGTTTAACGCCCAGTCTGGCACCATTCTGGGCGTTTAACGCCAGAAAGGGGCACCAGACTGGCGTTAAGCGCCAGAAAAGGGCTAGAACTCGGCGTTAAACGCCAGGAATGGGCACCAGCCTGGCGTTTAACGCCAGAAATGGCACAAAACGTGATTTTGCTTGCCATTTGGTGCAGGGATGACTTTTCCTTGACAGCACAGGATCTGTGGACCCCACAGGATCCCCACCTACCCTACCACTCTCTCTCCTCTTCACCAATCACCTCAACACCTCTTCCCCAAAAACCCCTTCACCTATCAAATCCCATCTTTCTCTTCACCACTCACATCCATCCTTCATTTTCACACAACCTAAACACCACTTCTCCCCTTCTTTGGCCGAACACAAAAGCCATTCCCTTCTCCCTCATTTCTTCTTTTTCTACTCTCTTCTTTCTTCTTTTGCTCGAGGACGAGCAAACCTTTTAAGTTTGGTGTGGTAAAAGCGTTGCTTTTTCGTTTTTCCATAACCATTTATGGCATCCAAGGCCGGAGAAACCTCTAGAAAGAGGAAAGGGAAGGCAAAAGCTTCCACCTCCGAGTCATGGGAGATGGAGAGATTCATCTCAAGGGTGCATCAAGACCACTTCTATGAAGTTGTGGCCTTGAAGAAGGTGATCCCCGAGGTGCCTTTTTCACTCAAAAAGGGTGAATATCCGGAGATCCGCCATGAGATCCGAAGAAGAGGTTGGGAAGTGCTTACCAACCCCATTCAACAAGTCGGAATCTTGATGGTTCAAGAGTTCTATGCCAATGCATGGATCACCAAGAACCATGATCAAAGTGTTAACCCGAATCCAAAGAATTATCTTACTATGGTTCGGGGGAATTACTTGGATTTTAGTCCGGAAAGTGTAAGGTTGGCATTCAGTTTGCCCATGATGCAAGGAGATGAACATCCTTACACTAGAAGGGTCAACTTTGATCAAAGGTTGGACCAAGTCCTCACAGTCATATGTGAAGAGGGCGCACAATGGAAGAGAGATTCAAGAGGCAAGCCGGTTCAATTGAGAAGGCATGACCTCAAACCCGTGGCTAGAGGATGGTTGGAGTTCATTCAACGCTCAATCATTCCCACTAGCAACCGGTCCGAAGTTACTCTAGACCGGGCCATCATGATTCATAGCATCATGATCGGAGAAGAAGTGGAAGTTCATGAGGTTATAGCCCAAGAACTCTATAAAGTGGCAGACAAGTCTTCCACCTTGGCAAGGCTAGCCTTTCCTCATCTCATTTGTCACCTCTGTTATTCAGTTGGAGTTGACATAGAGGGAGACACCCCCATTGATGAGGATAAGCCCATCACTAAGAAAAGGATGGAGCACACAAGAGACCCCTCTCATCATGAGATCCCTGAGATGCCCCAAGGGATGCACTTTCCTCCACAAAACTATTGGGAGCAACTGAACACCTCCCTAGGAGATTCCAACATGGGACAACTAAGGGTGGAGCATCAAGAACACTCCATCATCCTTCATGAAATTAGAGAGGACCAAAGAATCATGAGGGAGGAGCAACAAAGACAAGGAAGAGACATTGAGGAGCTCAAGCACTCCATAGGATCTTCAAGAGGAAGAAAGAGCCGCCATCACTAAGGTGGACCCGTTCTTTGATTTTCTTGTTCTTTATTCTTCTATTTTTCGAATTTTATGCTTATGTTTATCCATGTTTGTGTCTTGTGATCATTAGTGTCTTAAGTATCTATGCCTTAAAGTTATGAATGTCCTATGAATCCATCACCTTTCTTGAATAAAAACGTGCTTAATTGAAAAGAAAGAATTGCATGAATTTTGAATTTTATAGCAGTTTAGTTATTTTGATGTGGTGGCATTATTTTTGTCTTCTGAATGTATGCTTGAACAGTGCATATGTCTTTTGAATTTGTGGTTCATGAATGTTGGCTCTTGAAAGAATGATGAAAAAGGAGACATGTTACTGAGGATCTGAAAAATCATAAAAATGATTCTTGAAGCAAGAAAAAGCAGTGAATACAAAAAAGAAAAAAAAAGAAAAAAAAAAGAGGCGAAAAAAAAAGAGAAAAAACGAAAAAAGAAAGAAATAAAGTGGTGATCCAAGGCAAAAAGAGTGTGCTTAAGAACCCTGGACACCTCTAATTGGGGACTTTAGCAAAGCTGAGTCACAATCTAAAAAGGTTCACCCAATTATGTGTCTGTGGCATGTATGTATCCGGTGGTAATACTGGAAGACAGAGAGCTTTGGGCCACGGCCAAGACTCAATAAGTAGCTGTGTTCAAGAGTCATCATACTTAACTAGGAGAATCAATAACACTATCTGGATTCTGAGTGCCTAAAGAAGCCAATCATTCTGAGTTGCAAAGGATAGAGTGAGATGCCAAAACTGTTCAGAGGCAAAGAGCTAAAAGCCCCGCTCATCTAATTAATACTGATTTTCACAGATATTTTTGGAATTCATTGCATATTCTCTTCTTTTTATCTTATTTGATTTTTAGTTGCTTGAGGACAAGCAACAATTTAAGTTTGGTGTTGTGATGAGCGTATAATTTATACACTTTTTGGCATTGTTTTTAGTATGTTTTTGGTATGATCTAGTTAGTTTTTAGTATATTTTTATTAGTTTTTAGTCAAAAATCACTTTTCTGGACTTTACTATGAGTTTGTGTGTTTTTCTGTGATTTCAGGTATTTTCTGGCTGAAATTGAGGGACCTGAGCAAAAATCTGATTCAGAGACTGAAAAGGACTGCAGATGCTGTTGGATTCTGACCTCCCTGCACTCGAAGTGGATTTTCTGGAGCTACAGAAGCCCAATTGGCGCGCTCTCAACGGCGTTGGAAAGTAGACATCCTGGGCTTTCCAGCAATATATGATAGTCCATACTTTGCCCAAGATTTGATGGCCCAAACCGGCGTTCAAAGTCACCTCAAGAAATCCCAGCGTTAAACGCTGGAACTGGCACCCAAATGGGAGTTAAACGCCCAAACTGGCATAAAAGCTGGCGTTTAACTCCAAGAAGAGTCTCTACACGAAATTGCTTCATTGCTCAGCCCAAGCACACACCAAGTGGGCCCGGAAGTGGATTTTTATGTCATTTACTCATCTCTGTACACCCTAGGCTACTAGTTTTCTATAAGTAGGACCTTTTACTATTGTATTGATATATCGGGAGATCTTTGAATCTTTTGATCACTGGGAGGCTGGCCTCACGGCCATGCCTAGACCTTGTTCTTATGTATTTTCAACGGTGGAGTTTCTACACACCATAGATTAAGGTGTGGAGCTCTGCTGCACCTCGAGTATTAATGCAATTACTATTGTTCTTCCATTCAATTCCGCTTGTTCTTGTTCTAAGATATCACTTGTTCTTCAACTTGATGAATGTGATGATCCGTGACACTCATCATCATTCTCACTTATGAACAAGGTGACTGACAACCACTTTTGTTCTACAAGCAACCAAGGCTCTAGTGAATATCTCTTGGATTCCTGATTGCACGATGCATGGTTGATCGCCTGACAACCGAGTGCTCGCCTGACAAACGAGCCAACCATTCCGTGAGATCAGAGTCTTCGTGGTATAGGCGAGAACTGATGGCGGCATTCAAGAGAATCCGGAAGGTCTAACCTTGTCTGTGGTATTCTGAGTAGGATTCAATGATTGAATGACTGTGACGTGCTTCAAACTCCTGAAGGCGGGGCGTTAGTGACAGACGCAAAAGAATCACTGGATTCTATTCCGGCCTGATTGAGAACCGACAGATGGATAGCCGTGCCGTGACAGGGTGCGTTGAACATTTCCAATGAGAGGATGAGAGGTAGCCACTGACAACGGTGAAACCCTTGCATAAGCTTGCCATGGAAAGGAATAAGAAGGATTGGATGAAGACAGTAGGAAAGCAGAGAGACGGAAGGGAAGGCATCTTCATACGCTTATCTGAAGTTCCTACCAATGGATTACATAAGTATCTCTATCTTTATCTTTTATGCTATTTTCGTTCATCACCATATCCATTTGAGTCTGCCTGACTAAGATTTGCAAGATGACCATAGCTTGCTTCAATACTAACAATCTCCGTGGGATCGACCCTTACTCACGTAAGGTATTACTTGGACGACCCAGTGCACTTGCTGGTTAGTTGTGCGAAGTTGTGTAATGCCATGGAATTGAGCTACCAAGTTCTTGGAGTTCATGACCGGGGATTATAAGAGTTGTGAAAAGTATTGTTCACAATTTCGTGCACCAGTGAGCCTCAGATTCCCATGGTTCCTCATTGGGGAACTCATTGGAGGCCAGTGGACGTCCATTGAGGTCTTCCTCAGTGGCGTTCACTGCCTCTTCCTCCTCTCCAAATTCGGCCATGTTGATGGCCTTGCACTCTCCTTTTGGATTTTCTTCTGTATTGCTTGGAAGAGTACTAGGAGGGAGTTCAGTAATTTTCTTGCTCAGCTGTCCCACTTGTGCCTCCAAGTTTCTAATGGAGGACCTTGTTTCAGTCATGAAACTTTGAGTGGTTTTGATTAGATCAGAGACTATGGTTGCTAAGTCAGAGTGGTTCTGCTTAGAATTCTCTGTCTGTCGCTGAGAAAATGATGGAAAAGGCTTGCCAGTGCTAAACCTGTTTCTTCCACCATTATTGTTGTTGAAACCTTGTTGAGGTCTCTGTTGATCCTTCCATGAAAGATTTGGATGATTTCTCCATGAAGGATTATAGGTGCTTCCATAGGGTTCTCCCATATAGTTCACCTCTTCCATTGAGGGGTTCTCAGGATCATAAGCTTCTTCTTCAGATGAAGCATCCTTAGTACTGCCTGGTGCATTTTGCATTCTAGACAGACTTTGGAAAATCAAATTGACTTGCTGAGTCAATATTTTATTCTGAGCCAGTATGGCATTCAGAGTATCAATCTCAAGAACTCCTTTCTTCTGATTTGTCCCATTGTTCACAGGATTCCTTTCAGAAGTGTACATGAACTGGTTATTTGCAACCATTTCAATTAGTTCCTGAGCTTCTGTAGGTGTCTTCTTCAGATGAAGAGATCCTCCAGCAGAGCTATCCAATGACATCTTGGACAATTCAGACAGACCATCATAGAAAATACCTATGATGCTCCATTCAGAAAGCATGTCAGAAGGACATTTTCTGATCAATTGTTTGTATCTTTCCCAAGCTTTATAGAGGGATTCACCTTCTTTCTGTCTGAAGGTTTGGACTTCCACTCTAAGCTTACTCAATTTTTGAGGTGGAAAGAACTTTGCCAAGAAGGCATTGACTAGCTTTTCCCAAGAGTTTAGGCTTTCTTTAGGTTGTGAGTCCAACCATATTCTAGCTCTGTCTCTTATAGCAAAAGGGAATAGCATAAGTCTGTAGACCTCAGGGTTGACCCCATTGGTCTTGACAGTATCACAGATTTGCAAGAATTCAGCTAAAAACTGATGAGGATCTTCCAATGGAAGTCCATGGAACTTGCAATTCTTTTGCATTAGAGAAACTAATTGAGGCTTAAGCTCAAAGTTGTTTGCTCCAATGGCAGGGATAGAGATGCTTCTCCCATAGAAGTCGGGAGTAGGTGCAGTAAAGTCACCCAGCACCTTCCTTGCATTGTTGGCATTGTTGTTGTTTTCGGCTGCCATGGGTTCTTCTTTGAAGATTTCTGTTAGGTCCTCTACAGAGAGTTATGCCTTAGCTTCTCTTAGCTTTCGCTTTAAGGTCCTTTCAGGTTCAGGGTCAGCCTTAACAAGAATGCTTTTGTCTTTGTTCCTGCTCATATGAAAGAGAAGAGAACAAAAAAATGTAGAATCCTCTATGTCACAGTATAGAGATTCCTTGAGGTGTCAGAGGAACAGAAAAATTGAAGAAAGAGGTAGAAGAATTCGAACTTAGTGAGATAGAGTTCGAATTGTGCATTTAGGAGGAGTGGTACTCCATAAATAGAAGGATGTGAGAAGAGGGGAAGAAATTTTCGAAAATTAAGTAAAAGATTTTAAAAACATTTTGAAAAACTTTAATTGATTTTCGGAAACCAAGAGTGGAAAAGAAATCAAGTGATTTTTGAAAAAGATTTTGAAATTAGAAATAAAAAAGATATGATTGAAAACTATTTTGAAAAAGATGTGATTAAAAAGATATGATTGAAAAGATATGATTTGAAAAACAATTTAAAAAGATTTGATTTTAAAAATTAATGACTTGCCTAACAAGAAAAGATATGATTCAAACATTAAACCTTTCTCAACAGAAAAGGCAACATACTTGAAATATTGAATCAAATCATTAATTGATAGCAAGTATTTTTGAAAATGGAAAGAAATTGATTTTGAAAACATATGATTGAAAAGATATGATTTGAAAAAGATTTGATTTTGAAAAATTTTGAAAACTTGAAAAAAAATTTGCATTGAAAATAGAATCTTCCCTCTTATGCCATCCTGGCGTTAAACGCCCAGAATGGTATCCATTCTGGCGTTTAACGCCCAAAATGCTACCCTTTTGGGTGTTAAACGCCCAGCCAGGTATCCTGGCTGGCGTTTAAATGTCAGTTTTCCTTCTTCACTGGGCGTTTTGAACGCCCAGCTCTTTCTGTATAATTCCTCTGCTGCATGTACTGAATCTTCAGTTCCCTGTATTATTGACTTGAAAATAGAACCAAGATCAAATGAACAATGCATGCAAGACACCAAACTTAAAATGAGACACTAGACTCAAACAAGAAACATAAAATATTTTTGGTTTTTATGATTTTGTAATTTTTTTTAGATTTTTTGAAAATTAAGTGGAAAAGAAAATAATGGTATCAAAATTCTTAATGAGAATTCTAGGAATCATGCAATGTTAGTCTAAAGCTTTAGTCTAAAGGAATTAGACATGGATAGCCAAGCTTCAGCAGGACATTGCATTCAAGAGCTAAATTGATGAGAATCAATCAGCTTTGGTGATGATAAGAACATCACCTTGAAACACTAGAATTCATTCTTAAGAACTCTGAAGAAAAATACCTAATCTAAGCAACAAGATGAACCGTCAGTTGTCCATACTCGAAACAATCCCCGGCAACGGCGCCAAAAACTTGGTGCACGAAATTGTGATCACTACTTTTCACAACTCAAATAATCCCCGGTAATGAATCCAAAAACTTGGTGCTCAATACCATGGCATAAACACAACTTCGCACAACTAACCAGCAAGTGCACTGGGTCGTCCAAGTAATAAACCTTACGCGAGTAAGGGTCGATCCCACGGAGATTGTTGGTATGAAGCAAGCTATGGTCACCTTGTAAATCTCAGTCAGGCAGACTCAAATGGTTATGGATGATTTATGAATAAAACATAAAACAAGGATAGAGATACTTATGTAATTCATTGGTGGGAATTTCAGATAAGTGTATGAAGATGCTTTGTCCGTTCCGTCTCTCTGCTTTCCTAATGTCTTCATCCAATCATTCTTACTCCTTTCCATGGCAAGCTGTATGTTGGGCATCACTGTTGTCAGTGACTACAGTCCCGTCCTCTCAGTGAAAATGGTCCAAATGCTCTGTCACAGCATGGCTAATCATCTGTCGGTTCTCAATCAGGTTGGAATAGAATCCATTGATTCTTTTGCGTCTGTCACTAATGCCCAGCCTTCAGGAGTTTGAAGCTCGTCACAGTCATTCAATCCTTGAATCCTACTTAGAATACCACAGACAAGGTTTAGACCTTCCGGATTCTCTTGAATACCTCCATCAGTTCTAGCTTATACCACGAAGATTCTGATTAAGGAATCCAAGAGATAAACATTCAAGCCTTGTTTGCTTGTAGAACGGGAGTGGTTGTCAGGCACGCGTTCATAAGTGAGAATGATGATGAGCGTCACATAATCATCACATTCATCATGTTCTTGGGTGCGAATGAATATCTTAGAACAAGGATAAGCTGAATTGAATAGAAGAACAATAGTAATTGCATTAATACTCGAGGTACAGCAGAGCTCCACACCTTAATCTATGGTGTGTAGAAACTTCACCGTTGAAAATACATAAGAACAAGGTCTAGGCATGGCCGAATGGCCAGCCTCCCAATGATCTAAGAACTAGACGTCCAAAGATGATCCTAAGATTGAAAAATGATCAAAAGATCTAAAATACAATAGCAAAAGGTCCTATTTGTAGAGAACTAGTAGCCTAGGGTTTACAGAAATGAGTAAATGACATAAAAAATCCACTTCCGGGCCCACTTGGTGTGTGTTTGGGCTGAGCATTGAAGCTTTCATGTGTAGAGACTTTTCTTGGAGTTAAACGCCAGCTTTTGTGCCAGTTTCGGCGTTAAACGCCGGGCAGTTTTGAGCTGATTTGGAATGCCGGTTTGGGCCATCAAATATTGGACAAAGTATGGACAGTTTAAGTTTAAGTTTAAGTTTGGTGTTGTGATGAGCGGATATTTTGTACGCTTTTTGGGAGTAATTTCATGTAGATTTTAGCATGTTTCAGTTAGTTTTTAGTAAAATAATATTAGTTTTTAGGCAAAAATCATATTTCTGGACTTTACTATGAGTGTGTGTATTTTTCTGTGATTTCAGGTATTTTCTGACTGAAATTGAGGGAGTTGAGCAAAAATCTGACTTAGGCTGAAAAAGGACTGCTGATGCTGTTGGATCCTGACCTCCCTGCACTCGAAATGGATTTTCTGGAGCTACAGGAGTCCAATTGGCGCGCTCTCAACGGCGTTGGAAAGTAGACATCCAGGGCTTTCCAGCAATATATAATAGTCCATACTTTGCGCAAGGATAGACGACGTAACTTGGCATTGAACGCCAAGTTCATGCTGCTGTCTGAAGTTAAACGCCAGAAAAACGTCATGATCCGGAGTTGAACGCCCAAAACACGTCATAACCTGGAGTTTAACGCCAAGAAAGGCCTCTACTCGTGGATAGCTTTAGTCTCAGCCCCAGCACACACCAAGTGGGCCCCAAAAGTGGATTTCTGCACCAATTATCTTAGTTTACTCATATTCTGTAAACCTAGGTTACTAGTTTACTATTTAAACAACTTTTACAGACATTTCTTGTACCTCATGACATTTTTAGATCTGAATTACATACTTTTGACGGCATGAGTCTCTAAACTCCATTGTTGGGGGTGAGGAGCTCTGCAGCGTCTCGATGATTTATCACAATTCCTTTGTTTTCCATTCAAACACGCTTGTTCTTATCTAAGATGTTTATTCGTGCTTAATTGTGAAGAAGGTGATGATCCGTGACACTCATCACCTTCCTCAATCCATGAACGTGTGCCTGACAACCACCTCCGTTCTACATTAGACTGAATGAATATCTCTTAGATTCCTTAATCAGAATCTTCGTGGTATAAGCTGGATTGATGGCGGCATTCATGAGAATCCGGAAAGTCTAAACCTTGTCTGTGGTATTCCGAGTAGGATTCTGGGATTGAATGACTGTGACGTGCTTCAAACTCCTGAGGGCTGGGCGTTAGTGACAGACGCAAAAGGATCAATGGATTCTATTCCAACCTGATTGAGAACCGACAGATGATTAGCCGTGCTGTGACAGAGCATAGGAACGTTTTCACTGAGAGGATGGGAAGTAGCCATTGACAACGGTGACACCCTACACAGAGCTTGCCATGGAAGGAGCCTTGCGTGTATTGAAGGATTTCAAGGAAGAGTTGAAGTCAAAGGACAAAGCATCTCCAAAACTCCAACATATCCCACAGTCCTTTATAAACAAATAACTCTATTGTTCAAGTAATAACTATTTATTTTATGCCCTTTTTCTTTATTAAAATACGAGGCTAAAGAATCCTATTGGTATCCTGACTAAGACAAATAAAATAAATATTGATTGCTTCAAGCCAATAATCTCCGTGGGATCGACCCTTACTCACGTAAGGTATTACTTGGACGACCCAGTGCACTTGCTGGTCAGTTGTGCGAATCACAAATTTGTGCACCAGGTAGCATCAATGCGATTACCTTGAGAAGTGGTACAACGCTTAGAAAAATGGAGCCCGAGCCTATCAAGCTAGCAGAGGATGTTCTTGATACAGAAGTTGGTGACACAATAGAGATTGATAAAGACAAAAAGGAGGAGGAAGCCCCAAGGAGAAAAGAAGAAGAACAATTGAGAGTTTCGAAACCGAAGCAGAAGAGCACTCTAGAGGAACAAATTCCTATCCCTTTTCCTACTTAAGCCAAGAAGGCCAAGAAGCATAAGAAGCTTGATCTCAACATGGTACAAATCTTCAAGAATGTGGAGGTAACAATCCCACTCTTTGATGCTATACGTCAAGTCCCAAAATATGCTAAGTTCCTTAAGGATGTATGCACGCATAAAGAGAAGCTTGGTGGACTAGGGATGAACCCTTTAGGGAGTGCAGTTTCCTCTGTGATGGAAGACTTCCCTAAAAAATATAGTGATTCTGGTGCTTGCTTAGTATCTTGTATGGTTGGTGATGTTGAACTTAAAGGCTGCATGTGCAATTTAAGGGCGTGCGTAAGCGTCATGCCACTCTTGGTTTATGAGAAGCTGGACCTTGCACCATTGAAAAGATCTGGGGCTAGGTTTGTACTTGCAAACAATAGTATAATTTCAGTTGTGGGTGTTACTGAGAATGTGTTGGTAAGGATTTGAGACTTGATCTTTCCAATGGACTTCCATATCCTAGAAATACCTCCCATTGATTCGGATAGGCCATCCTCCATCTTGCTTGAGAGGCCCTTCCTGAAGACATCCAGGTTTAAACTAGATGTGTTTTCGCGAGATTATTCATTTGAAGACAAAGGAAAAGTGGTGAAGTTCAATTTGGAGGAAACCTTGAGGAAACCTCTAGGAGTCTACTCAATTTTTTGTTGTGACATTGTAGAAGAAGACATAGTTAAAGAACAATGTGGAAGTGGTTATGCGATAGATGTCAGTAGGAACTTGGGAGTAGCAGCACTTAGCAAGAAAAAGGGGAATGATCCACAACTTCCATATCCTCAAGTGAATGAAGAACCTAATCATGGTGAAGGTAGCAACTGTGGGCGCTCTCTGATAAACCCATATTTTATGATATATTTTATGCTTAATCTGAGTGATTTATTCAATCCTTCACCCACTTATTCATATTAATTGTGTGGTTTTACTTCTCCTTCCTTATTATGTGATGTATGTGAAAAACATGTTTTCCTACGCTTTTAAATTAATTATTTTAATCACCTTTAATTCCATTCGATGCCGTGATTAGTGTGTTAAGTAGTTTCAGATCTTCTAAGGTAGGAATGGCTTAAAGGATGGAAAAGGAAACATACAAAAATGGAAGGAAAAGTGCAAAATAGAGTTTCTGAAGGAACTGGCATCCACGCGATCGCATGGACGATGCGATCACGTGCCAGGAGCGAAGAGGCAACGACGCGGTCGCATGACTGACGCAACCGCGCGACTTGAGCAAATCGCATACGACGCAGACGCGTGACCGACGCGACCGCGTGACAAGGAGAACTCCAAATGACGCGACCGCGTGACCCACGTGGACGCGTAACAAAGGCCACGCACCAGAAATTGCAGAAAATGCTCATAGCGGATTCTGAAGCCTTTTTGGTCCAAATCCAAGTCCAGAAGTCATAGACCAGAGGTTATGAAGTGGAGGAATGCATCCATTAAAGGAGACTCTGAATTTTCTGTTACCTTTCCATGATTTAGATCTAGTTTTGAGAGAGGTTCTCTCCTCTCTCTCTTAGGATTAGGATTTAGGATTTCTCTTAGTTTTACGAGTGACTCTCAATCACATGTTCTTTATTTTTAATTATTTTCCCAGTTTAATTTATGAACTCTGCCATGTTACAGATTACTCTTTTAAATTAATGTTATTTGAGGTATTTCAGTTTAATATTGCTTTCTTTTATTTACATGATTATTGCTTCCCATCTAAAAGCATTTTTATTCCAGCAACTTCAATTTCCTTTCCTTTTGGTCATGGTTAAATAATTGGTAGCTCTAGAGTTATCAAACTCATTATTGATTGAAAATTGGATTTCTTCATTTCATTAATTCATATTCCAATAACTCTAGCCTTTCCCAAGGAAAGACTAGGACCTGAGGATTCGAATTAATTCATCTATTTGACTTACCTTCATAGTTAGAGGTTAACAAGGTGGGAGAAGAATCCAATTCTCTTCATAATTGATAAGGATAACTAGGATAGGACTTCCAGTCTTTATACCTTGCCAAGAGTTTATTTTACCGTTAATTTATTTTACTTGTTATTTAAATATGCTTGTGCCCATTGCCCAAATTCCAAAAACCCCAATTTTACCTTTTTCATAGCCAATAATAAGAACATACCTCCCTGCAATTCCTTGACAAGACGACCTGAGGTTTAAATACTCGGTTATCAATTTTAAAGGGGTTTGTTACTTGTGACAACCAAAACGTTTGTACGAAGGGATTTCTGTCGGTTTAGAGATTATATCTACAACGCGATTGACTTTATAAAATTCTTTACTGGCAAAAATCTCAACGTCAAAATGGCGTTGTTGCCGGGGAATTGCAAACGTGTGCCTTGTTATCGGTTATTGTAAATATTTTTCAAAAAAAATATCTTTCTTTTACTTGTTTATTTGTTTTCTCTTTTTCCCCCTTATTTCTGATAGCTACTATGAATTCTCACCCCTCTCGCTTTGAGTTCAGTTCTAACTTTGTTGAAGGAAATAGAAATCACAGTAGGAATATGCATCAAGGTCAGACCAATCAAGGATGGATAGAGTCAAGAGGATATAATCAACCCTTTAGACAACAACACCCTCCAAGATATCATGGACAACGACCATTCTACAATGCATACCCAGCTGAAAGATATAGTGGACAACCTTGTAACTACCAACAAGCCCCACCCCGTGCCTATGGACCATCCTCTCAACATGACCTCAAACTACCACACTCACAAGCTTCTTTTCGCCATTCGCTACCATACGATCCTTATCCGCCCCAATACCAATCCAATTACTCCCAAGAACCACCACTCCCCCATACGCATTACCCATATCCATCAAAGTCAAAATCACAGGTTAGCCTCGAAGAATCAATGAAACAGTGCACTGCAATCCTTCATCAACTGGAACAAGCAATGGTGGAGAAGTTAAAGCAATTATCTTCCGGACGTTCAGCCCCTCAACAGACCCCCATGGCTTTATGTTGAGAATCCAATGAAGAACACAGTACAAAGGAGACGCTGGAAGCTCCAGTGAACAGCATAGAGCATAACTTCGTACTAGAACAAGTAGAGAAAGCTGTCATTGCAGAAGAAGAAGAGTCGGTTGTTGTGGAGAACTTCGTCAAGGATATTATAATTGACGCTGAGGAGGATTTTGCACCGCCTCCACTGCAAATATCTTATGAAGAACTGAACGGAATAACCCAGGACACAGGTTTCCTTGATGATGATGATCACGAGTCCTATTCTCTTAGCGGCGAACTTGCATCCACAAGTGATTTCTTTGAGACAGAAGAATCTTCCCCAAGTGAATATGAAGATGATGCTAAGGTAGATCTTTCTCAACCTCCAATATATGACTTGAGCGATGATGAGGGAGAAATTGAAGACTCTGATCAAGGGATGGTTGAAGTGGAAGAATTCACAAAAGATTATAAGGGAGTAGAACTTACAGAACCATTGGAAACACCTATCCCAAGGCCGTTACCATCCACCACAAACTGCAAGTGGGTAAAATTCTTGTCTTTTATCTTCAATATTCCACTTGAATATGGTTTGCTTGAAACAGATGGCCAGCTTAGAGCTCTCTGCGGCTTTAAGAATAAAAGGGAAATGGCTCATACTCAGAGCTGGTGCACAAGGTTCAATAAGGTTCCACACTTCAACTCAAAGTGCAAGGATTGGTATCATGCTCAATTGAATGGATCACGGAGAACGTTTGGCCACCGTGGTGAGAATCTAATTTCCAAACCGCCCAGATGGAAAAGTATAGATCACAACGAAAGCGGATTTGGAACCAGAGTTTGGGAACTGGAAAATATTCTGATATTCATCACCCATTCACCCCAGGAGCCTGAAAGTCTGTTTGAAGCTGCTCAGAAGCTTCACATGCCTAGTTTGGGACCCCGGAGGCCATTGGCATTCCAAGCATTGGTGGAGTTTTCTGGATGAATTTAAACACAAGCCGCCATAACAGGAAGCTCAACCAACGTCCAACTTAAGGACTTTAACCAAAAGTGCTAGGTGGAAGACAACCTACCATGGTATGATCGTTCCTTTTTCATTTTTTTTTATTTTTAGTTGTTTTCAAGTTTTATTTTATTTTTCATTGAACCTGGGATTACTCATAACATTCATATCATTTTGCACTCTGCATACTGCATAATTACATTTTTTCAAAAACAAAAAAACAAAAAAAGTGGCGTGCGACGCGACCGCATCAATCATGCGATCGCGTCAATTGCGATAAAACACCTCCCCCACGCGTCCCTCACGCGGTCGCGTGCCCTGGAGATTGGCGTATAACCCCAACGTCCAGAAAGTTGGACTGGAATCGTGCTTCTCTTGTGCTTTTCGCGCAAAAGACCCACACGATCGCGTCACATGTGCATAACCAATTCCACGCGACCGCGTGAGCGATGCGACCGCGTCGCATGGACTGCACAACACCCTAAATGGAGACAAAGAGTTGCGCTGAAACGACGCTGAAATCGTGCGTCTAGCACAAATTCCAGCGACGCGATCGCGCGACCCACGCGATCGCGTCCACCCCTCTCCTACCCTCCCATGTGATCGCGCGATCCACGCGATCGCGTCCACCCATTTTCACCCCTACCACGCGACCGCGTGCCCCACGCGGCTGCGTGGATTTCAAAATATAACCCCCCAGCAACGCGAACCCTATCAGTCGCGCGCACACCTCCACCCCCTTCCCCCTCTCTCCTTCCTCTATCCGCCGCCGCCACCACCCAGCCACCACCGACACCACCCGGACGCCGCCGACCACCCAGACACCGCCGCCACCTACCCTCCCTCTCTCCTCTTCCCTTCTTTCTTCCTCTCTCTTCTTTCCCCCTCCTCCTCCGCCATTGCCCCCTCCGCGCCCCCATACGCCGCCGCCACCGTCAACCACAACCCCCCTCAACCAGCAACAGCCCCCCATTTCCCCCATCCCCCCATCCCCTCCCTTTCTCCCTGACCGAACTGCCCCTCTGTGCCGCCGTGCCCTCCACCGCGCCAGACGCCGCCACCACCACCACCCAGCCGTTTCCTACCCGTTCTACTTCTTTCACCCTCCCAGGTTCCGCAACACGCAGTTCCTTTTATCCGTTCATCGTTTTTCTTCATTTTTCCGTTTTATGTTCATGTTTAGGCTAGTTAGATATGCATGTTGTAGTGGATTTTAGGTTGTTAGGTAGCCTAGGATTTGGTTAGTGGATTTAGGTCTGTTTACTTGCACTGTTCATGTTTCTGTTTTATCAACTCTGCAATTCTGCTGTTGCTGTGCCCTTGTTTATATGCTGTGATTTCCTGCTTTGCTGCTTATTACTCTGAATTTTCATGTTTATATTCATTATCTGTACCTGCAGCTTAATTTTTAATTCATATGCACTGCTTTGATTGCTGTTTATTTTTTGGAATAATCCATATTTAGCCGGAATGTTGCCCAAATTTCTATAAAACATTTTCATCCATGTTTTGGTTTGGCATTTTGAACTCTGTTTTACTCTGCTTTACCCGAACCATTTCATGAATGCCCGGTCATGCTTTATTATCCTCTTTGATTTCCTGGTTTATAAACTGCATCTGTGATGCTCTGATTCCAATTCTTCTTTATATCTATTTGAATCAGCATCCTATTGTTTTCCTTGTTTGGTTATGAGTTACTTCTATTCCTACCTGTGAATCCTTGTTACCTAGACTATTTTCTTTATGCCACTTACTTTACCCACCTTTTACTGACTCACTAATTTTAATTTACCAACTTCTTTTTCAAATTCTAACCATGCTAACTTTTTATAACATCTTTTCTGACTTTCCCTTTCCTCTAACTTTTTCACCATGGCATAATGACAATTTCTCTATTTAACTTGCATTCTAATACATTTTGGATTGTTAATTATTCCTTTCAAACTTTTAAACTGCTATACAATCCTTAATGCACATTTACCTAACTCATTTACCTCATTCTCATTCTCCTTTGCCGCTTTGAGTTTTCTTTGTTTAATTGCCTATTTGTTTTCCTATTTTTATATTTCCTGGTTTTCTGTTTTTCAGGATGTCTACCTCACAGAGAAAAGGAAAAGGCAAGGCTACTGGCAAGCGCAAAAGAGGAGACCCCTCCCAGTCCATCATAGATCTAATGCATGATTCTTCATGGCGGGAGAAGAACTTTACCCAGCAGGAAAAAGCTGACCAGCTACTCCCTGCCACTGATCCGATAAAATTTGCTAACCGGTACTGTGAGCTAAAGTACCCGGTGTTTGCAACCTCCAGGAACCTGTACCTGGAGAGGATTCTGAGGATCCCAGGAGAACTCCAACAATACACCACTGAGCAAATCAAACAAAGAGGCTGGTTCTTTCTGGAAAGAGAACTGACAGAGGTCAATGCATCTTGGGTTAGGGAATTCTACTGCAACTACTATCTCACTACCTTAGATGCAGTACACCTACGGGGTAAGCAGATTCTGGTCACCGAAGAGGCCATAGAGGACATCCTACAGCTCCCACCTAAGTCCGATCAACCTGATGGTTACAAAAAGGCTGAGGAGGACATGCGTTTCTTGAGGTTTGATTGGGATGCTGTCAAGGCAAGGATAGCCCAGGACCCGACTGTCCCTTGGGAGATGGGTCAGGACACCACCCTGCCCAAGGGTATCAAGAGGGCGTACCTAAATGATGAGGCTCGGTTATGGCATCAGATCCTGAGTAATTATGTGATGCCGAGTACTCATGAGACAGAGATTCCAGCTGCTATGATCACCCTCCTCTGGTGTGTGATGGATGGTAAGGACCTGTACTTGCCACGCTTTATCCGGCATTATATGGCTAGGGTCCACGTCCGAGGCACTTTCCCCTTTCCTTATCTGATTACACAGCTAGGCCGTCGAGCTGACATGTCATGGGAGGATGCCGATGAGAGACCACCGGCTACAGACTGCAGAAAGATCATTCCTCACAATAGGAACTTCCTGGCTTTGGGCTACAGACCACCACCTTTCACTGCTACTGATGAGACAGCCCCACTGTCTGTCGGACCCTCTTCATCCACAGCTGCCCCTGCTGCCACCACTGCACCTTCACCTACCTCAGAGCCCGTCTACCGCCTCGTGCACTGCTTATTTCGACAGCTTGATCAGATGGAGCGCCGTAACCGGTTCCGGTATGAGCATCTGAAGTTGATGGTCCGACAGGACAGTGACATCCCCTCCGAGCCTGACTCACCAACAGATCCATCAGAGGCGGAGGCGGATGAGCACCAGGAGGAGACCCATCCGCAGGCAGGCACAGAGCAGGCTGCTCCCCAGGAAGAGGTTCCACCTCAGATTGAGGCCGCAGATTTTGAGATCCCGATCCAGTCAGCACCTCCTCTACAGTAGCCAGATCCTCAGCCCACCACCACAGAGCCTCCAGCTACCATCCCTACCAGTGATGACACCCCTTCACACCCAGCTTGACTGAGTGGTGCGCGAAATTGTGAACTATACTTTTTCACAACTCTCATAATCCCTGGTAATGGCTCCAAAAACTTGGTAGCCCAATACCATGGCATTACACAACTTCGCACAACTAACCAGCAAGTGCACTGGGTCGTCCAAGTAATAAACCTTACGTGAGTAAGGGTCGATCCCACGGAGATTGTTAGTATTGAAGCAAGCTATGGTCATCTTGTAAATCTTAGTCAGGCAAACTCAGATATATATGGTGATGAACGAAAATAACATAAAAGATAAAGATAGTGATACTTATGTAATTCATTGGTAGGAACTTCAGATAAGCGCATGAAGATGCCTTCCCTTCCGTCTCTCTGCTTTCCTACTGTCTTCATCCAACCCTTCTTACTCCTTTCCATGGCAAGCTCGTATAGGGTCTCACTGTTGTCAGCAGCTACCTCCCATCCTCGCAGTGAAAGCTAATGCACACACTCTGTCACAGTGCTGCCAATCACCGGTGTGGTTCCCTCCCCTACCGGAATAGAATAACTCTTTTGCGTCTGTCACTAACGCCCAGTAGGTTACAGGTTTGAAGCACGTCACAGTCATTCAATCATTGAATCCTACTCAGAATACCACAGACAAGGTTAGACCTTCCGGATTCTCTTGAATGCTGCCATCAGTTCTTGCCTATACCACGAAGACTCTGATCTCACGGAATGGTTGGCTCGTTTGTCAGGCGAGCACTCGGTTGTCAGGCGATCAACCATGCATCGTGCAATCAGGAATCCAAGAGATATTCACCAAGCCTCAAATGCTTGTAGAACAAGAGTGGTTGTCAGTCACTTTGTTCATGAGTGAGAATGGTGATGGGCGTCAATCATCACCTTCATCATGTTGAAGAACAAGTGATATCTTGGATAAAGAACAAGCGGAATTTGAATGAAAGAACAATAGTAATTGCATTAATACTCGAGGTACAGCAGAGCTCCACACCTTAATCTATGGTGTGTAGAAACTCCACCGTTGAAAATACATAAGCATAAGGTCTAGGCATGGCCGAATGGCCAGCCTCCCAATGATCTAAGAACTAAAATGTCCAAAGATGATCTAGAGATCTAAAAGTGATCAAAAGATTTCTATACAATAGTAAAAGGTCCTACTTATAAGAAACTAGTAGCCTAGGGTGTACAGAAATGAGTAAATGACATAAAAATCCTCTTTCGGGCCCACTTGGTGTGTGCTTGGGCTGAGCAATGAAGAAATTTCGTGTAGAGACTCTTCTTGGAGTTAAACGCCAGCTTTGGTGCCAGTTTGGGCGTTTAACTCCCATTTGGGTGCCAGTTCCAGCGTTTAACGCTGGGATTCCTTGAGGTGACTTTGAACGCCGGTTTGGGCCATCAAATCTTGGGCAAAGTATGGACTATTATATATTTCTGGAAAGCCCAGGATGTCTACTTTCCAACGCCGTTGAGAGCGCGCCAATTGGGCTTCTGTAGCTCCAGAAAATCCGCTTCGAATGTAGGGAGGTCAGAATCCAACAGCATCTGCAGTCCTTTTTGGTCTCAGGATCAGATTTTTGCTCAGGTCCCTCAATTTCAGCCAGAAAATACCTGAAATCACAGAAAAACACACAAACTCATAGTAAAGTCCAGAAAAGTGAATTTTAATTAAAAACTAATAAAAATATACTAAAAACTAACTATATCATATCAAAAACATACTAAAAACAATGCCAAAAAGTATACAAATTATCCGCTCATCACAACACCAAACTTAAATTGTTGCTTGTCCTCAAGCAACTGAAAATCAAATAAGATAAAAAGAAGAGAATATGCAATGAATTCCAAAAACATCTGTGAAGATCAGTATTAATCAGATGAGCGGGGCTTTTAACTTTTTGCCTCCGAACAGTTTTCGCATCTCACTCTATCCTTTGAAATCCAGAATGGTTGGCTTCTTTAGGAACTTAGAATCCAGATAGTGTTAATGATTCTCTTAGTAAAGTATGATGATTCTTGAACATAGCTATTTATTGAGTCTTGGCTGTGGCCCAAAGCACTCTGTCTTCCAGTATTACCACCGGATACATACATGCCACAGACACATAATTGGGTGAACCTTTTCAGATTGTGACTCAGCTTTGCTAAAGTCCCCAATTAGAGGTATCCAGGGTTCTTAAGCACACTCTTATTGCCTTGGATCACAACTCTTATTCCTTTCTCTTTTTTTTTTCGTTTTTTTTTTCGGTTTTTTTTTTTTTTTTGAAATGCTTTTTCTTGCTTCAAGAATCATTTTATTGATTTTTCAGATCCTCAGTAACATGTCTCCTTTTTCATCATTCTTTCAAGAGCCAACATTCATGAACCACAAATTCAAAAGACATATGCACTGTTTAAGCATACATTCAGAGAACAAAAATATTGCCACCACATCAAAATAATTAAACTATTATAAAATTCAAAATTCATGCAATTCTTTCTTTTATCAATTAGGCACGTTTTTATTGAAGAAAGGTGATGGATTCATAGGACATTCATAACTTTAAGGCATAGACACTAAGACACTAATGATCATAAGACACAAACATGGATAAACATAAGCATTAAAATTCGAAAAACAGAAGAACAATAACAAGGAAATCAAAGAACGGGTCCACCTTAGTGATGGCGGCTCTTTCTTGCTCTTGAAGATCCTATGGAGTGCTTGAGCTCCTCAATGTCTCTTCCTTGTCTTTGTTGCTCCTCCCTCATGATTCTTTGATCTTCTCTAATTTCATGAAGGATGATGGAGTGTTCTTGATGCTCCACCCTCAGTTGTCCCATGTTGGAACTTAGTTCTCCTAGGGAGGTGTTTAGTTGCTCCCAATAGTTTTGTGGAAGAAAATTCATCCCTTGAGGAATCTCATGGATCTCATGATGAGTGAGATCTCTTGTGTGCTCCATCCTTTTCTTGGTGATGGGCTTGTCCTCATCAATGGGAATGTCTCCCTCTATGTCAACTCCAACTGAATAACAGAGGTGACAAATGAGATGAGGAAAGGCTAACCTTGCCAAGGTGGAGGTCTTGTCCGCCACCTTATAGAGTTCTTGGGCTATAACCTCATGAACCTCTATTTCTTCTCCAATCATGATACTATGGATCATGATGGCCCGGTCTATGGTAACTTCGGACCGGTTGCTAGTGGGGATGATTGAGCGTTGTATGAACTCTAACCATCCTCTAGCCACGGGCTTGAGGTCATGCCTTCTCAATTGGACCGGCTTTCCTCTTGAATCTTGCTTCCATTGTGCGCCCTCTTCACATATGACTGTGAGGACTTGGTCCAACCTTTGATCAAAGTTGACCCTTCTAGTGTAAGGATGCTCATCTCCTTGCATCATAGGCAAGTTGAACGCCACCCTCACACTCTCCGGACTAAAATCCAAGTATTTCCCCCGAACCATAGTGAGATAATTCTTTGGATTCGGGTTCACACTTTGGTCATGGTTCTTTGTGATCCATGCATTGGCATAGAACTCTTGAACCATCAAGATTCCGACTTGTTGAATGGGGTTGGTAAGAACTTCCCAACCTCTTCTTCGGATCTCATGGCGGATCTCCGGATATTCACCCTTTTTGAGTGAAAAGGGGACCTCGGAGATCACCTTCTTCAAGGCCACAACTTCATAGAAGTGGTCTTGATGCACCCTTGAGAGGAATCTATCCATCTCCCATGACTCGGAGGTGGAAGCTTTTGCCTTCCCTTTCCTCTTTTTAGAGGTTTCTCCGGCCTTGGATGCCATAAATGGTTATGGAAAAACAAAAAGCAACGCTTTTACCACACCAAACTTAAAATGTTTGCTCGTCCTCGAGCAAGAGAAGAAAGAAGAGTAGAAGAAGAAGAAATGAGGAAGAAGGGAGATGGTAGTGTGTTCGGCCAAGAAGGGTAAGAAAGGGGGTTTAGGTTGTGTGAAAATGAAGAGTTGAAGAAGGGTATTTATAGGAGAGAGGGGGGTAAAGGTTCGGCCATTATGGGTGGGTTTGGGAGGGAAAGTGGTTTGAATTTGAAGGGTGAGGTTGGTGGGGTTTTATGAAGGATGGATGTGAGTGGTGAAGAGAAAGATGGGATTTGATAGGTGAGGGGTTTTTGGGGAAGAGGTGTTGAGGTGATTGGTGAATGGGGGAAGAAGAGAGAGAGTGATGGTAGGGTCCTGTGGGGTCCACAGATCCTGTAGTGTCAAGGAAAAGTCATCCCTGCACCAAATGTTGCTCAAAATCACGTTTTGAGCCATTTCTGGCGTTAAACGCTGGGCTGGTGCCCATTCCTGGCGTTTAACGCCAGGTTCTTGCCCTTTACTGGCGTTTAACGCCAGTCTGGTGCCCCTTTCTGGCGTTAAACGCCCAGAATGGTGCCAGACTGGGCGTTAAACGCCCAACAGCTAGCATTACTGGCGTTTGAACGCCAGTTTCTTCTCCTCCAGGGTGTGCTGTTTTTCTTCCTGTTTTTCATTCTGTTTTTGCTTTTTTCATTGTTTTTGTGACTTCTTATGATCATCAACCTACAAAAAAGATAAAATAACAAAAGAAATAATTAATTATAAAACATTGGGTTGCCTCCCAACAAGCGCTTCTTTAATGTCATTAGCTTGACAGAGGGCTCTCATGGAGCCTCAGAAATGCTCAGAACCGTGTTGAAACCTCCCAACACCAAACTTAGAGTTTGAATGTGGGGTTTCAACACCAAACTTAGAGTTTGGTTGTAGCCTCCCAACACCAAACTTAGAGTTTGACTGTGGGGGCTCTGTTTGGCTCTGTTTTGAGAGGAGCTCTTCATGCTTCCTCTCCATGATGACAGAGGGATATCCTTGGGCCTTAAACACCAAGGATTTTTCATTCACTTGAATGATTAACTCTCCTCTGTCAACATCAATCACAGCCTTTGCTGTGGCTAGGAAGGGTCTGCCAAGGATGATGGATTCATCCATGCACTTCCCAGTCTCTAGGGCTATGAAATCAGTAGGAATGTACTGGTCTTCAACTTTAACCAGAACATCCTCTACAAGTCCATGGGCTTGTTTTCTTGAGTTGTCTGCCATCTCTAATGAGATTCTTGCAGCTTGCACCTCTAAGATCCCTAATTTCTCCATTACAGAGAGGGGCATGAGGTTCACACTTGACCCTAAGTCACACAAGGCCTTCTTGAAGGTCATGGTGCCTATGGTACAAGGTATAGAAAACTTCCCAGGATCCTGCCTCTTTTGAGGCAGTTTCTGCCTAGACAAGTCATCCAGTTCTTTGGTGAGCAAGGGAGGTTCATCCTCCCAAGTCTCATTTCCAAATAACTTGTCATTTAGTTTCATGATTGCTCTAAGGTATTTAGCAACTTGCTCTTCAGTAACATACTCATCCTCTTCAGAGGAAGAATACTCATCAGAGCTCATGAATGGCAGAAGTAAGTCCAATGGAATCTCTATGGTCTCATTTTGAGCCTCAGATTCCCAAGGTTCCTCATTGAGGAACTCAAAGGAGAGTGGTGCACGCCCACTGGGGTCTTTCTCAGTGGTGTCTTCTTCCTCTCTTTCCTCTCCATATTCGGCCATGTTGATGGCCTTGCACTCTCCTTTTGGATTTTCTTCTGTATTACTTGGGAGAGTACTAGGAGGGAGTTCAGTAACTTTCTTGCTCAGCTGACCCACTTGTCCTTCCAAATTTCTGATGGAGGACCTTGTTTCATTCATGAAACTTTGAGTGGTCTTTATTAGATCAGAGACCATTGTTGCTAAGTCAGAAGTATTCTGCTTAGAACTCTCTGTCTGTTGCTGAGAAGATGATGGAAAAGGCTTGCCATTGCTAAACCTGTTTCTTCCACCATTATTGTTATTGAAACCTTGTTGAGGTCTCTCTTGATTCTTCCATGAGAGATTTGGGTGATTTCTCCATGAAGAATTGTAGGTATTTCCATAGGGTTCTCCTAGGTAATTCACCTCTTCCATGGAAGGGTTCTCAGGATCATAAGCTTCTTCCTCAGATGAAGCATCCTTTGTACTGTTTAGTGCATTTTGCATTCCAGACAGACTTTGAGAAATCAAATTGACTTGTTGAGTCAATATCTTGTTCTGAGCCAATATGGCATTCAGAGTGTCAATCTCAAGAACTCCTTTCTTCTGACTAGTCCCATTGTTCACAGGATTCCTTTCAGAAGTGTACATGAATTGGTTATTTGCAACCATTTCAATCAATTCTTGAGCTTCTGCAGGCGTCTTCTTCAGATGAAGAGATCCTCCAGCAGAGCTATCCAAGGACATCTTAGATAGTTCAGAGAGACCATCATAGAAAATACCTATGATGCTCCATTCAGAAAGCATGTCTGAAGGACATCTTCTGATTAATTGTTTGTATCTTTCCCAAGCTTCATAGAGGGATTCTCCATCCTTCTGTCTGAAGGTTTGGACTTCCACTCTAAGCTTACTCCATCTTTGTGGTGGAAAGAACTTTGCCAAGAAGGCATTGACTAGCTTTTCCCAAGAGTCCAGGCTTTCTTTAGGTTGAGAATCCAACCATATTCTAGCTCTGTCTCTTACAGCAAAAGGGAATAGCATCAGTCTATAGACCTCAGAGTTAACCCCATTAGTCTTGACTGTGTCACAGATTTGCAAGAATTCAGCTAAAAACTGATGAGGATCTTCCATTGGAAGTCCATGGAACTTGCAATTCTGTTGCATTAGAGAAACTAATTGAGGCTTAAGCTCAAAGTTGTTTGCTCCAATGGCAGGGATAGAGATGCTTCTCCCATAGAAGTCGGGAGTAGGTGCAGTAAAGTCACCCAGCACCTTCCTTGCATTGTTGGCATTGTTGTTGTTTTCGGCTGCCATGGGTTCTTCTTCTTTGAAGAATTCGGTCAGGTCCTCTAAAGAGAGTTGTGCTTTGGCTTCTCTTAGCTTTCTCTTCAAGGTCCTTTCGGGTTCAGGATCAGCTTCAACAAGAATGCCTTTGTCTCTGCTCCTGCTCATATGAAAGAGAAGAGAAAAAGAAAATGTGGAATCCTCTATGTCACAGTATAGAGATTCCTTGAAATGTCAGAGGAAAAGAGAAATAGAAAGAAGAAGGAGAAGAAGAATTCGAACTTTAATTAGATAAGGTTCGAATTGTGCATTTAGAAGGAGTGGTACTCCATAAATAGAAGGATGTGAGAAGGAGGGAAGAGGATTTTCGAAAATTCAATTAAAAGATTTTGAAAACATTTTGAAAATTTGATTGATAATTTTCAAAAATTGAAAGTGGAAGAGAAATCAAGTGATTTTTGAAAAAGATTTTGAAATTAGAAACTAAAAAGATTTGATTGAAAACTAATTTGAAAAAGATATGATAAAAAAAATATGATTGAAAGGTTATTATCTTAAAAAGATGTGATTGAGAAGATATGATTTGAAAACCATTTTAAAAGATATGTTTTGAAAATTATTTTAAAAGATTTGATTTGGAAATTTAGTGACTTGCCTAACAAGAAAAGATATGATTCAAACATAAAACCTTCCTTAACAGAAAAGGCAAAAAATGTTCAATCAAATCATTAATTGTTAGTAAGTATCTTTGAAAGGAAAGAAATTAATTTTGAAAACATTTGAGTGAAAAGATTTGATTTGAAAAAGATTTGATTTTGAAAAACTTGAAAAAAATTGATTTGAAAACAAAATCTTCCCCCTAGCACCATCCTGGCGTTAAACGCCCAGAATGGTATACATTCTGGCGTTTAACGCCCAAAATGCTACCTCTTTGGGCGTTAAACGCCCAACCAGGTGCCCTGGCTGGCGTTTAAACGCCAGTCTGCCTTCTTCACTGGGCATTTTTGAATGCTCAGCTTTTTCTGTATAATTCCTCTGCAGTGTGTTCTGAATCTTCAATCCCTTGTATCATTGACTTGAAAAGACACAATTTAAAAATATTTTTGGATTTTTAATAACTAAAATGCAACAAGAATCAAATAACAATGCATGCAAGACACCAAACTTAGCAGTTTGTATACTACTGACACTAATGAACTGAAAATGCATATGAGACACACAAAATACTCAAGTCAATAGAATTCAAAGATCAGAGCAAGTGAATCATCAAGAACATCTTGAAGATCACTAAGACATATGAATGCATGCAATTGACACCAAACTTAGGATGAGACACTAGACTCAAACAAGAAATATTTTTGAATTTTATGATTTTTTTATTTTTTAATTTTTTGTGTTTTTCGAAAATTAAGTGGAAAAAGAAGGTATCAAAATTCTTAATGAGAATTCCAGGAATCAGTGCAATGCTAGTCTAAGACTCCGGTCCAGGAATTAGACATGGCTTCACAGCCAGCCAAGCTTCCAAAGAAAGCTTCGGTCCAAAACACTAGACATGACCAAAGGTCAGCCAAGCCTTAGCAAATCACTGCTCCAAAAGCAAGATTGATACGAAATCAACAAGCTCTTGTGGTGATAAGTTGAAACCTCGGTCCAATCAGATTAGACATGGCTTCTCAGCCAGCCAGATTTCAACAAATCATCATGAAACTCTAGAATTCATCTTCAAGAATTTCGAAAAAAAATACCTAATCTAAGCAACAAGATGAACCGTCAGTTGTCCAGCCTGAACAATCCCGGGCAATAACACCAAAAATTTGATGTTGTTGCTGGATCTTGGCACTGATGTTACCAAAGGCTTGCTCAAAACTAGAACAATCCCCGGCAACGGCGCCAAAAACTTGGTGCGCGAAATTGTGAACTATACTTTTCACAACTCTCATAATCCCTGGTAATGGCTCCAAAAACTTGGTAGCCCAATACCATGGCATTACACAACTTCGCACAACTAACCAGCAAGTGCACTGGGTCGTCCAAGTAATAAACCTTACGTGAGTAAGGGTCGATCCCACGGAGATTGTTAGTATTGAAGCAAGCTATGGTCATCTTGTAAATCTTAGTCAGGCAAACTCAGATATATATGGTGATGAACGAAAATAACATAAAAGATAAAGATAGTGATACTTATGTAATTCATTGGTAGGAACTTCAGATAAGCGCATGAAGATGCCTTCCCTTCCGTCTCTCTGCTTTCCTACTGTCTTCATCCAACCCTTCTTACTCCTTTCCATGGCAAGCTCGTATAGGGTCTCACTGTTGTCAGCAGCTACCTCCCATCCTCGCAATGAAAGCTAATGCACACACTCTGTCACAGTGCTGCCAATCACCGGTGTGGTTCCCTCCCCTACCGGAATAGAATAACTCTTTTGCGTCTGTCACTAACGTCCAGTAGGTTACAGGTTTGAAGCACGTCACAGTCATTCAATCATTGAATCCTACTCAAAATACCACAGACAAGGTTAGACCTTCCGGATTCTCTTGAATGCTGCCATCAGTTCTTGCCTATACCACGAAGACTCTGATCTCACGGAATGGTTGGCTCGTTTGTCAGGCGAGCACTCGGTTGTCAGGCGATCAACCATGCATCGTGCAATCAGGAATCCAAGAGATATTCACCAAGCCTCAAATGCTTGTAGAACAAGAGTGGTTGTCAGTCACTTTGTTCATGAGTGAGAATGGTGATGGGCGTCAATCATCACCTTCATCATGTTGAAGAACAAGTGATATCTTGGATAAAGAACAAGCGGAATTTGAATGAAAGAACAATAGTAATTGCATTAATACTCGAGGTACAGCAGAGCTCCACACCTTAATCTATGGTGTGTAGAAACTCCACCGTTGAAAATACATAAGCATAAGGTCTAGGCATGGCCGAATGGCCAGCCTCCCAATGATCTAAGAACTAAAATGTCCAAAGATGATCTAGAGATCTAAAAGTGATCAAAAGATTTCTATACAATAGTAAAAGGTCCTACTTATAAGAAACTAGTAGCCTAGGGTGTACAGAAATGAGTAAATGACATAAAAATCCTCTTCCGGGCCCACTTGGTGTGTGCTTGGGCTGAGCAATGAAAAAATTTCGTGTAGAGACTCTTCTTGGAGTTAAACGCCAGCTTTGGTGCCAGTTTGGGCGTTTAACTCCCATTTGGGTGCCAGTTCCAGCGTTTAACGCTGGGATTCCTTGAGGTAACTTTGAACGCCGGTTTGGGCCATCAAATCTTGGGCAAAGTATGGACTATTATATATTGCTGGAAAGCCCAGGATGTCTACTTTCCAACGCCGTTGAGAGCGCGCCAATTGGGCTTCTGTAGCTCCAGAAAATCCGCTTCGAATGCAGGGAGGTCAGAATCCAACAGCATCTGCAGTCCTTTTTGGTCTCAGGATCAGATTTTTGCTCAGGTCCCTCAATTTCAGCCAGAAAATACCTGAAATCACAGAAAAACACACAAACTCATAGTAAAGTCCAGAAAAGTGAATTTTAATTAAAAACTAATAAAAATATACTAAAAACTAACTATATCATATCAAAAACATACTAAAAACAATGCCAAAAAGTATACAAATTATCCGCTCATCACTGAGCATCAGGGACGATGCTTTATTTTAAGTGTGTGGAGGTCGCCATCTCTGGCGTTTTATTTTGGTGAACCACTACATCTCTTTTTCTTTTATTCTGGATATTTTTCTGTATTTTTTTATTGTTATTTTCTGAGTACTTATACATTATTACTTTGATGTATTTCTACTCTATTTCCGCATTTTGCATTTTTAGTTCATATTTTAGCTATTTAGTTTATTTTAGTTATTTAGTTTAGTTTGCAATTCTAACTTATTAGTGGATTAATTAGTATAGTTTACCCCTTTTAGCATAAGACAGCATAGTCTAAATTGAAAAATATAAAAAGGAAGTAAGCTAGGAAATTGAACATAACAGATTTAAATCCATAAACCTTGTATATAGAGCATTACATCATATAGTTAAGTTGACAACATTTCATCAAGGAGGAACATTAAAACCGTAAAGGCCACCTAAGACATTTTTTTTAAGAGAATAATGGGAAATTTTAACTAAACCTCCATGACATACATGAGTGATATATGATTTATGAGTTTGAGAACATATAGCCTGTGAGTTTTGAGCTTAATTGTATGGTTACATTTAAACAATAATATTTTATTCCTGTGTGTGCCACTCTTCTTTTCTATTCTGGTGTTCTTTACTTTGTTTTAATCTATATGTCCAGTATAGAATATAGATACATACCAAGAGAGTGATTGAGGCCTTGTTTGATTTTTAACTCACTATCCCAAATAAAGCCTACCTTTTATGCCATCCTTGTTAGCCCTTTGAACCTTTTGATCCCCTTTTATTCTATTTAGCCACACCACTAGCCTTAAGCAGGAAAACAAAATTAAATCCCAAGTTGAATCCTTGGTTAGCTTAAGATAGAAAATTGCGAATAGATTAAAGTGTGGGAAACCTATTGAGAACATGGATGATAGAAACAAAGGTAGGAAAAGTTGAAAGAAATAAAATAACTCAGAAACTTTGGGAATCATGCTCATGAAAAATCAAAAATTAATTACCATGTGCATTAAAAAAATAATAATAATAATTTTTTCCAAAATAAAAGCAATGCACATGGGATAAAAATAAAAAAAAATTTTGAAGCATGAGCATGTAACAACAAGTGGGAAAATATGGGAAAATAGGTAAAGAAATTTTATTTTACTAAATATGTATGTTAGGTGAGATCTTAGTCTAATTAAGGATTCACTTATTAACTCACTTAGCCTTACACATATACCCTTACCTTTACGTTGGCCCCATTACAACCTTAATTAAAAGACCTCATGATTTTTGGTATGTCTATATTTTATAATTGTTGATTGGTTAGATGGAAAACAAAGTTATAGAAAGTAAGGATAAAAAGAAGAATAGAGTGATTAACCCAATAAACACTGAGTGATTAGAGAGTAAACACAAAATCCAGTGAGGGCTCACTAACTCATTAACATATATCTCTGTTTAAATTACTGATTGTCTTGCGAGTTTATAAATGTTTCTTTTCCCATCTCAATTGTAAAAGTGCTTTATCACTATCTAAGGTTGGCTATATATATATATGAATCCTTGACAATGTGAATTGACCTAACTACATGTAGGCTTTATATATGAGTGAATAAAATTGGAATTGCATCATGCATTTAGTTAGTTGCATTTAGATTAGAATTGCATTGCATGGCATTCAACCACTTCAAAACCTTGATTTTTACCTTGGACATAGCATGAGGACATGCTATTACTTAAGTGTGGGGAGGTTGATAAACCCATATTTTATGATATATTTTATGCTTAATCTGAGTGATTTATTCAATCCTTCACCCACTTATTCATATTAATTGTGTGGTTTTACTTCTCCTTCCTTATTATGTGATGTATGTGAAAAACATGTTTTCCTATGCTTTTAAATTAATTATTTTAATCACCTTTAACTCCATTCGATGCCGTGATTAGTGTGTTAAGTAGTTTCAGATCTTCTAAGGCAGGAATGGCTTAAAGGATGGAAAAGAAAACATACAAAAATGGAAGGAAAAGTGCAAAATGGAGTTTCTGAAGGAACTGGCATCCACGCGATCGCATGGACGACGCGATCGTGTGCCAGAAGCGAAGAGGCAACGACGCGGCCGCATGACTGACACAACCGCGTGACTTGAGCAAATCGTATACGACGCGGACGCGTGACCGACGCGACCGCATGACAAGGAGAACTCCGAATGACGTGACCGCGTGACCCATGCGGACGCGTGACAGAGGCCACGCACCAGAAATTGCAGAAAATGCTCATAGCGGATTCTGAAGCCTTTTTGGCCCAAATCCAAGTCCAGAAGTCATAGACCAGAGGTTATGAAGTGGAGGAATGCATCCATTGAAGGAGACTCTGAATTTTCTGTTACTTTTCCATGATTTAGATCTAGTTTTGAGAGAGGTTCTCTCCTCTCTCTCTTAGGATTAGGATTTAGGATTTCTCTTAGTTTCACGAGTGACTCTCAATCACAGGTTCTTTATTTTTAATTATTTTCCCAATTTAATTTATGAACTCTGCCATGTTACAGATTACTCTTTTAAATTAATGTTATTTGAGGTATTTCAGTTTAATATTGCTTTCTTTTATTTACATGATTATTGCTTCCCATCTAAAAGCATTTTTATTCCAGCAGCTTCAATTTCCTTTCCTTTTGGCCCTGGTTAAATAATTGGTAGCTCTAGAGTTATCAAACTCATTATTGATTGAAAATTGGATTTCTTCATTTCATTAATTCATATTCCAATAACTCTAGCCTTTCCCAAGGAAAGACTAGGACCTGAGGATTCAAATTAATTCATCCATTTGACTTACCTTCATAGTTAGAGGTTAACAAGGTGGGAGAAGAATCCAATTCTCTTCATAATTGATAAGGATAACTAGGATAGGACCTCCAGTCTTTATACCTTGCCAAGAGTTTATTTTACCGTTAATTTATTTTACTTGTTATTTAAATATGCTTGTGCCCATTGCCCAAATTCCAAAAACCCCAATTTTACCTTTTTCATAGCCAATAATAAGAACATACCTCCCTGCAATTCCTTGAGAAGACGACCCGAGGTTTAAATACTCGATTATCAATTTTAAAGGGGTTTGTTACTTGTGATAACCAAAACATTTGTACGAAGGGATTTCTGTCGGTTTAGAGACTATATCTACAACGCGACTGACTTTATAAAATTCTTTACTGGCAAAAATCTCAACGTCACTCTCCCTTGGAAGACATTTTGCCCAAGACCAACAAGAAGGACAAGACGGTGCTCCTCCTTGCGGATGCACTGGGAGAAGGAAGGGAATCATAAGCTCATGACCGTCCAACTTAAGGACATTAAAGAAAAGTGCTAGGTGGGAGACACCCCACCATGGTATGATCTTCCATGTATATATTTTCTTACTTCTAGCTTTTGATTCTTTGCTGATTTTGTGATTTCTTGATGTTGTTGAGTTTGTTTAGCTATGCTGGATTTTGTTGATTTTGTTAGATTGTTGTGATATTCATGAGAATTCATTGATCTTGGTTGGTTTGATTGGTTGTGTTGAAGAAAATGCATCATTTTGAGTGTTGTATGAAATTATGGGTGTTTTCTTGTACTATCTAGCTGAATGACTACCAAGATTGTGTTAAAATTACCTTTTTCTATGTTGTTGAAAAAAAAGGAGGGGGGTCACCCAAGCGCAAGCGTGGACGACGCGTATGTGTCGATATACTCCTGGTGCAAAAACCAGAGAGTTGTACGAGATCTGGGCCACAATTGTGCTGGTAGCACAATCCCTGTCCATGCGTACGCGTCCATGACGCGTACGCATCATTGCCCCATTCTGCCAATCCACACGTAAGCGTGCACGACGCATACGCATCGGTTGGCGAATTCGCAATTCCATGTACAAAAACCAGAGAGTTATGCGAGAGTTGCGCTGTAACTGTGCCCAAGGCACAACTCTAATCCATGCGTGCGCGTACTATGACAAGTATGCGTCCCTTAGCTTTTGGCACACCCACGAGTAACCGTGGGAGACGCACACGCGTCGGTTGCCAACTTTGGTTTTTCCAGTACTCAAACCCGAGAGTTGTGCTAGTTTTTATGCGAAATCTGCGCTATGGGCACAATCTTTATCACGCGTACGCATGCCCTGACGCGTATGCGTCCCCTCTCACTTCTGCCACCCACGCGTACGCGTGGGTAACACTTGTGCGTCCCTATTCTTTTCTCATCCTCCACGCGTACGCGTGAAAGACGCGCACGCGTCGATGCCTAGACGCAGCTAGTGAGCAGCGTGTCCTGTTCTCTCTTCTTTCTCTCATCTTCTTCTTATTTTCTTCTATCCCATCTTCCTCTCTTTTCTTCCCCCTCCTACAACCTTGTCTCCGCCCACCACCACCGGCGACCACCACTTCCGTTGGTCCCACATTTTCCTTCTCTATCTTCTTTCTCCTCTTATTCTCACTTACACCATTACCTTACCCCCTCCCTCTTATTGCTAGGTTTTATTTTTCCTCTTTCTCTTTTGTTTTTGTTTAATTTCTTTTCTTCTTAGTTGCATTTTATTCACTCTCTTTTATTTCTTCTCCGTTACATTTTGTTTAGTTTGTTCTTTTTCTTTGCTTCATTTATTGCTCTATTTTCCACTGGTGTTGAACTTTGAGTTAGCTCTTGCTTTAATGGGTTATTTTGATTTCTTGGACGCCTTTGTGATTATGTGGGGTTGTGTTGATGTTTGATATTTTATTTTGGGATGCTACATTTCTGAATTTATTCAATTTGCTTTGTGATTGGATGTTGCACACTAAGTGATTGTTGACAAGCACCTATGCCAATTTTTGTTTATTTTGACACTATGCTCTCACTTTGGTGCTCTTATATAATTACACTTGCCTTCTTATTGTGTATTGAACCTATTGTACTTCATCTTTACCATTCACATGCTCATTGCTTATGACTTCCTTCTTTGTAGCATTTTGCAAGGTTCAAGGTTCCACTTTCTCTAATTCCACCCCCATTTCATTTGCATGCCTCATTGTCATCGAATTAGACGAGGTGTTTGATTTTCTTGTGCTTATTGTCTTTCTTGCATATGCTACTTTGTGTTGTTCTTGATGCTTGAGCTTATTCCTCTCATGCCTTGTACTCGCATGTCTTTCTTACTCTTGCATCTCATGCTAAGTGACTTGCCTGTTGTTTGCATTGTTGTCTTGCTTACATGTTACAGCTGTCATGTCTTCAAGATGCTTTACTCCTTCATGGCATTGTTTATCACTTGCATGTCTATATGTAATGTTGCTTCTTGGGTTTAATGCTTTACCTTTTCCTTCCCTTTTCAGGATGGCCATAAAAAAGGACAAGGAAAAGGCTCCAAAAAAGTCACCTACCAAGAGAGCACCTCGAAGAACAACTACTAAGGCACTTTCGGCACCAAAAGTTAAGCCTCTCTCCAAGAGAGCAAAGAGTGTCATACACATTGATGAACAAGAGAAGAGCAACCGTGCGAGGAAACCCACAAGGTTTTTCAACCACTTCTGTGAGCTTATGTTTTCCACTATGGTTGAAAGGAATTACCACTATGAACCTCTCACCATCCCTCCAGAGCATCTTGTTCAGAGTATTCTACCCCGTATTGAGTGGCGGCGATGGGAATTTCTTATGCGGAAACCACGGGAAGTCAACCTTTCCTGGGTGGTGGAGTTCTACTCCAACTATCACTCACCTTCTATTTAGTCCATCTTTGTGTGCCGGAAACAAGTCCCCATATCGAAAGAAGCCATTCAGCGGATCCTTCAGATTTTTCCATTGGTGGATGGGAGAGATAGTTACCAAGAGGCCCTGTCACAGCATTGCACGTACAACTTGGATTGGGATGCTATCCTTCAGGTGATCGCCGAATCGGGATCATTTTGGACCCAAGGAAGAATAAGACCGCAGTCTAAGTGTATTGACGCACGCATGGTTACTGTAGAGGCTCGAGCATGGGCTCAGATCTTGTCGTGTTACGTGCTTCCAAGCACCCACGAGTCATCAGTCACAGTGGACCTAGCACTCCTTGTCTGGTGCGTACTCACGGAGAGACCGGTCAACATCCCCCTCCTCATCAGACAAGCTATAGGCCGTGTGTAGGCCAAGGATAACCTCCCGTTCCCTGCACTAGTATCAGATTTGGTTGCCGCTACTGATGTTCCCCGTGAGGCCAACGACATGATGGCCATAATTCCGGTAAAGGGCAACGTTGTCCCGACCGAAAAATATCTTTGGCCTCCAGTGGAATCTGGAAACCTTGCCATGGCTACCCCTTCCGATGCTCCCACCACTTCATCCACATCGCATATATCAACACGCCAACTGCTTGAGGACTTCTATAAGAAGATGGACCGATATGAACGGCGGAACCAACGCTGATTTGCTTATGTGAAGAAGCTTTTGAGTTTTGTGACCCTGCCTATTGAAGAGCCGGAGATCTCCACATCAACCTCGAACTTAAGTGACAATACCATCCATGAAAGGGATAGTGGAAGTTTCGAACCCAAGCCCACTTTGCGCCTTACTAGTAGCATGGAGGACCGTGCTAAATTTTAAGTGTGGGGAGGTTGTTCGACTGATCTCCGTAGGTAGCTTCAACACCCAAGTTTGACTCTTCCTTTTGTCATTTTGGATGATTTGCATTTGCATGGTTAGTTTTTTGTATTTGAACATTTTTTTGCATGATAGTTGTCTCTTGCTAGGACTACTTGGTTAGGGTGGTAACTTCTTTTCCAAGAAATCATTTTTTTGGGTACCCTACCAATGAAATTTTTTTGTGCTAAACTTGCTTGAAGAATGTAATTTGGAACATGGTTTTTGAGCCAAGAACACAAGCATGTGATTTTTGAGCCCAATTGTGTGGTTACATCTTATAACCACTTATTTTCATTCTTGTGTGCATCGTTCTCGTTCTATGATTGTAATCCTTGATTTGTCCGATTCTATATATCCATTATTTTGTGTATGAATGCATTTATATGATTGAAGCCATCATTTTCAACAGTCACTTTCCCAAATAGCCTTAACCCTTTTATCTATCATTGCTAACCAATTTTGAGCCCATGTCAAACCCCTTTTGTTCTTAAACTTAGCACATCAATACCCCCTGAGTGAAAAACAATGAACGTCCTTGGATTTGGATCTTTGATTAGCTTAGGCGAGTGACGGTGTGTGTTATTCAATGGGGAAGGGAAACTTGGGAACTTGGGTGGATGTAAAAGTATGTTTTTGTATTTGTAATTGAAAATTTTGGGAATTGGAAACATACTCATGTATGGAATAATTGAACCATATGCATTGGCACCTTTGTACATAATTTCCCAAAAAGGGAAAAAGCAAAAAGAAAAAAAATGAAAGAAAAAGGGATGTAAAGAAAAATAAAGAGAAAAATAAAAGAAACAAAAACATAAAAAAAAGAAGCAATAAAAAGGGGACAAAATGCCCCAAGAAAAAGCCAATAATAACCAATGCATATGGGTTATGAACTAAAGAGAAATGCATGAGTATGTAAAAGAGTGAATAAATGGGTAGTTAGGGTGTGTATTAGAATTGCATAGGTTGTTGTATATGTTAGGTAAGAGCTTAGGCTAATCAAATATACAAATTTTAAGCTTACTTAGCCATCTATGCATCCTTACCTTACCCTAGCCCCATTACAACCTAAAGTAAGACCTCATGATGAATGTACGCATGCACCGAATAATTGTTGATTGTAGATGAAAGACAAATCTTAGAAAGTATGATTAGAGGAGAGTTGAGTGACAAATCCTATACACTTGAGCGAATAGAGCGGATATACTTCCGGTGAGGGTTCAATGCTCGACTCTTTGTTCCCGGCTTTTGCAAGCTTTCTTCTTGCAAGTTATGTGACATTCATTGTGATGTTTGAATTGGTAGAGTTCATGGGTCACCATAGTGCCTTAGCCCTACGCATTCATGTATATTCTTGGGAGTTGATTCACCTTTAACCAAGTAGGTAGAACCATTTGTATTAGTTGCATTCATGTAGGAAATTGCATTTTATTAAACCCCATTCTCCTATGATCTTTGGTCTTTTATCTTAAGTATGAAGACATGCTTGGTTTAAGTGTGAGGAAGTTTGATAAACCCCAATTTTGTGGTTTACCTTATGTAGAATTTGGGGAGGGTTTATCGATATTGTACACACTTATTCATAACAAAATGCATGGTTTTGTGTTTCCTTCATAATCTTGCTTCATGATTGAAAACATGTTTAATTGGCCCTAAAATGCCATATTTTAATTTTCTTCTATTGCCATTCAATGTCGTGATGCGTTTGTTGAGTGATTTTAGAGTTTATAGGGTAGAAATGGCTTAGAAGATGGAAGAAAAGCATGTACAAGTGGAAGGAGACATGGAAAATGAAGCTTTGAAGTATTGACATCGACGTGAACGCGTGGCTGAGCAAGAAATCCATAGACGCACACGCGTGCTTTGCGCGTATGCGTGGATCGCAAAACGCAAGGGACACGTATGCGTGACGCTCAGCACGTAACCTCTTTAATGAAATCACGGCTGGCGATTTCTGGAGGCCAAAAAGCCCAATTCCAAGTAAATTCTGAAGGAAAAAAGACCCACGACTGAAGGAGGAAAGGGGAGATCATTCATTACACACTTAGGTATAGTTTTGGAGAGTTCTTGTACCTTAGAGAGAGAAACTCTTCCTCCCTCTAGATCTAGCTTGACTTGATCTTCCTTTGTTGAATGGTTGAATTGGATCTTGTTTATTTGAGTTTGGATTACTTAATTTGAATCCTCTAGTTATACTTTTGTTTGGATCTATTGTTGAATTTGAATTCTCTTATCATTCTCTTTTCTACTCACTTCATGAATTTTGTGGATCTTGAATTTCTATCATAGTATTGATGTTCTCCATGATTGATTGTTTTAATTGAGTTGTTATACATTGATAATTGCTAGTGGGTAATTGTAGTTGCTGATTTCCTTATAATTTGAAGATATCTTTTGTTAATGTATACTATGTGTTTGATGAAATGCTCACTTTGATTATGGAGTAACTTTCTTTACTCTTGGCCTAGGCTAAGGAAATTGGGTAAACTTAAGTCATTGGGTCTAATGAATTTGATGATTTGAGAACCTTAATGCTCAACTTGATACCCATAGACACCAATCTGCTACTAAACCAATCAGTAGTTAGATTGGGACTTATGAGTTGAAATTGAACAAGCCATTTGACGTACTTCAAGCTTAGGAGTAGATATTACGTATTTAAAGCTTTTTGGAGATAGACTTAATGACCTTGGTTCTTTATAATTGTCTAGATGTGATTGTAGACAAGGATGGTGACCCCAATTCTCATGCCTAACCAAGAGTCCTTCTTATGATTCATATTTGAAATCCAAAATTCCAATTGTTTAGTTCTTGTTGTAGTTAGCTTAGTTACTTGCACTCTAAGATTGCTTGAACATCACTCTCAACCCCGGAACTCTAACCAATATCGATGCATAATTTTGCTCGTTCCTTGTTAGACGACCTGGAGTCTAAATACTTTGATTAATTCTTGTTGGGGTTGAATTTTGTGACACCCAAAATTAAATTTGATTGAGAGTTATTTGTTGGTTTGGAACTATGCTTACAACGAAGTTCTTATTGCTAGAAGAGAAATTCTAGACCGACGATAATCCTCACATCATAAAGCTTGGACCAATGTTAGAGCCTACAAATTTTACTCCTGAGAGACATGAAGAAGACTGATAATGTTTTCGAATCTCGTGGGAGAAAGTAGTAGTTCGCTTTCAACTAAATCCGACAATAAACTAATAAACCGGCAGAACCTGCCAGTTTTTTAAGGGTTTTCGGTTCGGAAAAAACCCTACAAAAACGACGCCGTTTTGTCTTTAGGAAAAAAGAAAGAAAGAGGAAAACCATAAAATCATAAATCCCTTTCATCACCTGTAACCCAGTCAGTCACACTCACACTGTCACACACAGTAAGAGAACAACCCTAGCCCCCAATCGCGCAGCTTGCAGCTCGCGGCCACCGCGGCGACAGTTTTGACCATCGCAGCCCCCACAGCCCGGCAGCACCGCGTCGTTATCATCGCCGAGCTCACTCTCTCTGTGTTCTCCGGTGTTTCCTCCTCTGTTGTCTCCGTCACTCGCCTTCCTTCTTGCCGGTAATAAGCACTGTGACCTGGATTTTGATAATACTTGGATGTTGATAATACTCTGTTTGCACTTTGCAGTCACTCCTCTTTGTATGTTTGCTGGTTTTTAGTAATTGATTTTGATAATACTTGTTATTTGTTAGTAATTGATTTGCTGATTAGCTAGTTTTTCTGATTTTGTTAATAATTGGATTCTGTTAAATTTGTTTGCTGAGTTAATTCTGTTCATGGTTTTTGTTTGTCCTAATCATTGTATTCTTCCATTCACTATCATAGTACAGTTCTTCTAATATGAATAAACTTGTATGTTAGAGAATAAGGTATTTTTTGAATCAAAGTTGGTATTCTGGTATTGGATTGATATCAATCTATATTCGAATTCTATTATTTGTTCATTGTTATTTATAAGATATCATTTTCTGCCTTGAATTAAAAGTAGGAAATTTTAATTTCTTATAACAGGTGAAGTTTCCTTTTATCTATATTTGGTGCACTGTTGTTCATTCCTCTATTTAAATAATGTATGTCTTTGCTTATTCTCTCTTAAATATGACTAATGATGATACATGTAGTTTTTCTCAGCATCAAATGCTGACTTTTGTCATTGTTTCAGCTTTTTCCAAGGTAGTTGGTCAAGCATGAATAATTTATTATGTGAAATTGTAAAATTTGTGAACTTTTAATATTAAATTACAGATAATTTATTATGTGAAATTGTGAAATTTTGAATTTTATTAAGTTAGAAATTATTGAATTTATATATTTAAAATTATATATAGGCTTTTTAATAATTTTATTTAATTAAACCGGTTGAACTCTGGTCGAACCAGTAAACTTACTAGTTTATTGATTGGTCCAGTTCTCGCAACCTTGCCTGAAACTTAAAATCCCAGAGTCTCTCGATCACTCAGGAACACGCGCCATTGATAGATCCTCAAGCTGAACCAGTTAGCTACATCTGCGGAGGTTTCTCATTCTCCTCTCATCTCATCTCTCATATTTGTTTCTTCAATAATTATTCTGCCTATGAGTGGTTTTGGATTCTAGGGTTATGAAAGACAATTTGTTCTTTTGAAGTTTTCTTTTTTCATTTGTTTCTTCGTTGTGCAAACTGTGGTACGGAGAATACGCTGAAACCAGGTGATGTTATATAGTGCAGAGAGTGCGGTTACCATATCCTTTACAAGAAGAACACTCGTCGCAGTAAGCCCTCTCTTTTACAATTTGAATTTCATAATCCCTATTTTTCAACTTTCCTATATTGTTTTCTCATAATTTTAGTTTATGTAATGTGTTGCTCATAGACGCCAAATTTTTCAATGCAAGAAAACGTGCACTTTGTTTGGATGGCTTATTTTGAAAAATAGAGGTAATCGTAACCCTAATTTTGGTTATGGATAAAATTGGGAACACCTTACCCAAATGAGTAACTCATTAACTCATTCGGGTAATATATCCTTATAGTTAAACTCTCTAAAGTTTTAAAATGTAACCCAATAAAAACAACAAAACCTAATGTGAAATAAAATAGGTCAATAAAAAATATCACATGTTAGTGTTGAATGCTGACCATCATAGCTATGCCTAGGTCACAGAAAAATAGAATATTATTAATGGTTGGGATTCTTCTGAGAATGACATGCTTGCATTTGATGCACTACTTTAAGACATACAAGCAATTTATCCACACCGTTCATTTACAACTTTCTTTGTTTGATTTTTATACAGTTGTCTAGTATGAGGCAAGTTGACAAAAACTGTTGTGGCATTGACAAGTATTTTCCAATGCAACCGTTATAGACATGTAACGAAATTGTGATGTGAAGATGCTGTTTTGTTTTGGCGAAGTCTTGTGAAACTTAACCATCAATGATCCTTCGAGACTTGAACTATTAATATGATTCTTACTTTTTAAAACAAATGAATCACCTACTACTATATGGCATGATAAGAAAAAGTACAAAAAAATAGGATAACAAATCAACATAACCCAAATTTATAAAGACTAAACATATATGTAAACTATGTTTCCTCTTTACTCTGTTATTGTTGCCCCCTCTTTTCTATTTCTTTTTAGTCAGCCTTTTGTAACTATTTGAGCTACTTGACAATCACAAGTTAAAGAAGAAAGGTGTATTGTATTATTGAGGATAAATTAAGATATCAAATAGAAAAAGAAAAAAAGAAATTCAAGCAGCTACAAGCTATCTCATGGTAATAGGAGATGCATATCTTGAAGGTCCATCAAAAAGTCTATCGACAAAGATGCGAGTAGCAACTTCGGTACGATGGACAAGATCCCAGAAAAGTTGGTCTTGTCTGTTGGAACAAATAATGGAAATTGGGAGGCATGGAAGCTCAGCATTCAGCTTACCAATTCCACAACAAGTAGTTTTTATTTTTGTAAATTCTGAAAATGGCACATATGAACTTTTAAAAATGAGACATGGGGATCAAATCTAAACATTTTTTTATTTTTCAAACATTATTATTCTTTAATGGGTACCAGAATAAAAATTCACAAATTCATAAAGGACAACAAACTTTTAGAGTTTTACATTTTTTCCCACAAAAATTTGTTCAAAATTGTTTTAGTATCTTGTTTTAAATGCGTTATGATGCGGTATTTTACAACCCACACTACAAACCGGCAAGTGCACCGGGTTGTACCAAGTAATACCTTACGTGAGTAAGGGTCGATCCCACGAGGATTGATGGATCAAGCAACAATGATTGATTGATTGGTTTAGTTAGGCAAGCGGAAAATGATTTTGAGATATTCAAAGAGCATTAAACAACAAATTTGGAATATTAAAGACAGACAGATAAATAAGTTGAGAATAAAGTATTGAGAAAGCAGTTAAGGTTTCAGAGTTATCTATTTTCCGGATTAACTTTTATTACTAATTAATCTAATCATGCAAGATTTAATTTCATGGCAAACTATATTTGACTAGACCCTAATTCCTTAGACCTTCCTAGTCTCCTCTAAAATTTATTAATTGCCAATTCCTTGGTCAATTAATTCCAATTAGAGGGTGATGATCAATTTCTAGTTTATATGCCAAAAGAATCCTAATTATCCACAAATAAGGGAATTATATGTCACGTATCCCATTAAATACAAACAATTAAAAATTTAGTATAATATATTTTCAAGCTGTTGTTCAAGTAAAGTTCTTTTTCAAATTTTACAATAACTCAATTAGAACATGGGTCATACTTCCGTTCCACCCATATTCATAAAATAAAGAACGAAAACAATTATTGAAATATAAATCAAGACATGAATTAAATTAAAAAGATCAAACGAATCAATCCATGAAAATAGACAGAGCTCCTAACCTTAACAATGGAGGATTAGTTGCTCATAGTTCAGAGAAAAAAATAAGGGTTTTGGTAACAATGTGTCCTTGTCTAAATGTACAAAGTTCCTATTTATAACTAATTCTAATATTTAAAATCTAATTATCTAAAACTAAAAATAATATCCTTTCCTAAAAATAAGATATGAATTTAAATTCGAATGAATTAACAAGTCTTCAACTGATGGGTGGAAACCACTTGATTTGTCCATTCTGCAACTTCTAATCTGTGTTTTCTGGGCTGAAAACTGGGTCAAAGCGCGGCCCAAAATCCACGCCAGCGATTTTTGTAATTTTTGCAGATCGTGCACGTCACGCGTACGCGTCGCTGAGCAAATCTTCAAATCACGCGTATGCGTCAGTCACGTGTACGCGTCGCCATGGATACTTCCAGATCACGCGTACGCGTCAGGCACGCGTGCACGTCGCTCCTCGCAGCCATCTCCTTTGATTCTTGTGCTGCAAAAAACTCCATCAAATTCCGCCGAATGCTACCTGAAATAGATAAAATTCCCCAAGACTCAAAATAGCATCCATAGTGGCTAAAATATAATTAATTCTTAATTGAACTCAATAATTTAAGTGCAAATTCACTAGGAAAAGATAGATAAGATGCTCACGCATCACAACACCAAACTTAAACTGTTGCTTGTCCTCAAGCAACCAAAACTAATATAAGCTTATGATGTGAATTTGTATGAGAATGAGAGTTCGATTAAGCTCGTGTCTCTTCTTATAGTGGGGTTTACAACTGCAATCCTGAATAGGTTTGGCATCTCACTCTTCTTTAAATCAGAAGAATGTTAATGTCATTTAGAATTAGAATCTGGATAATATTATGAATTCTCTGATCTTTTATATTTCAGTTTAATCCTTGAACACAGCAAAATTCACTTTAATTTATTTTTCTTTGGTGCTTTGCACCTTGAGCCTAGCCGTGACTTTAAATGTTTTGTCTCAAGAGTTACTTGACACAGAAACACCAAAAGCACTTAACTAGGGAACTCTCTTTGAGTTTTGATTTTTCTTTCAGTTACTCCCAGACAGTGGTACTCAAAGCCTTTGGCATACTCTGTTAAAATGCACTTGGTCTCGACTCTAAGTGTTCTATCTCAAGGATTACTTGACACAATCTCACCACAAGCATATGATTGGGGAAACAACTCTTTGAGCTTTTAATCATGTCTGACCTCACTAGTCATTGATGCTCAGAGCCTTGGACTTTACTTTTATTATTATTTTATTATCTAAAATTTTTGTTGCTGTTTCTTTTGCTTTAAGGATTAAATTTTTGTTTATTTCAGAGAATTCATAATAATTCTCTAAATTCCTGTTCCTTATACATCAACATCCCTTTATTCAAATTCAAATATGCACTGTTCATATCATGTATTCAGAATTACAATTAATACCACCACATTTAAGTAAATAAGGCTATTTAAAATTGACTCAATTTCTCATGCAGTATTTCACTTTTAAATTTTTTTTTTATTTCAAGCTCAGTGGGCAATACATGAGACACCTTTCAGAATTAACACACTTAAGGGAAAACTAGACCTAGGATTCTCACTAATAAATGATCATGCAACAAACAACGCAAAATAGCAGAAAAATTGGAACATAACATAGAAAAAAAGGGGAGGAATAAAAATGAAAGGAACTCAACCACCTTAGTTATCCTAGCGGTCACTTTATTCATCAGGTTGTGTTCCTCAGTGAAGATGATTCGCCTCCCTTTTGTGCCAGAAAACCCATAAGCGCAGCGTCAACACCAAACTTAAAGGTTTGCTTGTCCTCAAGCAAAGAAGAACTAAAAACAAGAATAAATAGTGAGAGGAAAGAAGAATATAAAGATAAAAGAATAAGAGAGAATTAGGATTGGGAGAGAGAGAGAGAGAGAGAGAGAGAGAAAAGTGAAAACGGTGTGGCGATGTCGACGTGTACGCGTGAAGCAGGCGTACGCATGGGTTGCGAATTTTCTTAATGACGCGCTAGTGTCAGGTACGCGTCCGCATGCCATGGATTTTGTGCGATTCGCGTGAAGCCATCCGAGCGCCCGCGCGACTCTCTGTTAAATTTTGTTTTTCACGCACACATGATTGACGCGTTCGCGTTAGTGACGCTTGCGCGTCGTGTGCTCTTTCTCCTTTTCTTTGTATAGCTTGAGGTGTTCGGTTCCTGTGATAAAATAGCTACATGATCAGAAAATTAGTAAGAACTTAATAAAAATTAAACAAGTAAGAAAACTACTACAAAAAATAACTAAGGATACGAAATTATCGGGTTGCCTCCCAACAAGCGCTTCTTTATCGTCACTAGCTTGACGGTCAGCTCCTCTAAGGAGGAGGATCATAGGGGCTCAGATCTTCACCCCTTACTTTGAACTTCTTTCCTGTGTCTCCATAACGTAGCTCAATATGCTCCAGAGAGAGGATTCTGATTACTGTATAAACCCATGCTGGATTGCTGGTCAACACCACCTTTATTCCCGGGGAGAATCCTTCAGTGGGGATCTTTTTGTTTCTCCATCCTCTGGGTACTTCCTTCTTTTAGGAATCCTCCTCCTTGGCAGATGATGCATTCCCAATACCAAACTTAGGTTTGATGTCAGGAGGAATTTTATTGATTGTTGCCAAGGGAGGTTTAAGCTGCAGATTCTGCTGTGTATCATCAGGTGGTTTTTGAAGGGTTGGATCAATAAGCTCTGCCTGCATGCACTTCTCTTCTTCACCTGTTGGATGTTGATGAGCGGATAATTTATACGCTTTTTGGCATCGTTTTTAGGTAGTTTTTAGTAAGTTCAAGCTACTTTTAGGGATGTTTTCATTAGTTTTTATGTTAAATTCACATTTCTGGACTTTACTATGAGTTTGTGTGTTTTTCTGTGATTTCAGGTAATTTCTGGCTGAAATTGAGGGACTTGAGCAAAACTCTGAAAAAGGGCTGACAAAAGGACTGCTGATGTTGTTGGAATCTGACCTCCCTGCACTCAAAATGGATTTTCTAGAGCTACAGAACTCCAAATGGCGCGCTCTCAATGGCGTTGGAAAGTAGACATCCAGAGCGTTCTAGCAATATATAATAGTTTATACTTTATTTGGGAATTGACGATGTAAAGTGGCGCTCAACGCCAAGTACATGCTGCTGTCTGGAGTCAAACGCCAGAAACACGTCACAACCAGGAGTTGAACGCCAGAAAAATGCTATAACTCGGCGTTCAACTCCAAAGGAAGCCTCAGTTTGTGGATAGATCAAGCTCAGCCCAAACACATACCAAGTGGGCCCCGGAAGTGAATTTATGCATCAATTACTTACCTCTGTAAACCCTAGTAGCTAGTTTAGTATAAATAAGACTTTTTACTAGTGTATTAGTCGTCTTTTGACCACGTTTCATCTTTGGTCTCAGTTTTGTTTTATTCTTCATCTTAGGGGGTCATTGATCACGTTTTGGGGGCTGGCCATTCGGCCATGCCTGAACCTTTCACTTATGTATTTTCAACGGTGGAGTTTCTACACACCATAGATTAAGGGTGTGGAGCTCTGCTGTACCTCAAGTTTCAATACAATTACTATTATTTTTTATTCAATTCTCCTTATTCTTATTCCAAGATATACGTTACACTTCAACTTGATGAATGTGATGATCCGTGACACTCATCATCATTCTCACCTATGAATGCGCGTGACTGACAACCACTTCCGTTCTACCTTAGGCCGGGCGCATATCTCTTAGATTCCCCAACAGAATCTTCGTGGTATAAGCTAGATAGATGGCGGCATTCATGGGAATCCGGAAAGTCTAACCTTGTCTGTGGTATTCCGAGTAGGATTCCGAGAATCCGGAAAGTCTAACCTTGTCCGTGGTATTCCGAGTAGGATTCCGGGATTGAATGACTGTGACGAGCTTCAAACTCCTGAAGGCTGGGTGTTAGTGACAGACGCAAAAAAATCAAGGGATTCTATTCCAACCTGATTGAGAACCGACAGATGATTAGCCGTGCAGTGACAGAGCATAGGACCATTTTCACTGAGAGGATGGGATGTAACCATTGACAACGGTGATGCCCTACATACAGCTTGCCATGGAAAGGAGTAAGAAGGATTGGATGAATGTAATAAGAAAGTAGAGATTCAAGAGAAGCACAGCATCTCCATACGCCTATCTGAAATTCCCACTATTGATTTACATAAGTATTTCTATCCTATTTTATTTTCTGTTTATTATTAATTTTCGAACCTATCATAAATCAATTTAATCTGCCTAACTAAGATTTACAAGGTGACCATAGCTTGCTTCATACCAACAATCTCTGTGGGATCGACCCTTACTCACGTAAGGTATTACTTAGATGACCCAGTACACTTGCTGGTTAAGTTGAACGGAGTTGTGTCCACACATAGCAAAGAGCCATTAAATAAATCTCATGCAAATACAAAGAAGAATGAATCACAATTTCGTCCACCAAGTTTTTGGCGCCGTTGCCGGGGATTGTTCGAGTATGGACAACTGAAGGTTCATCTTGTTGCTCAGATTAGGTAATTTTCTTTTTATTTTCTTTTCAAAAATCTTTCAAAAATTTTTCTTTATTTTTCGTTTTTCCAAATTTTATTTTCGAAAAAAAATTAATAAAAATACAAAAAAATTCATAAAATCATAAAAATAAAAAATATTTTGTGTTTCTTGTTTGAGTCTTGAGTCAATTTTTAAGTTTGGTGTTAATTGCATGATTTAAAAATTTTTTCTTGCATTTTTCGAAAATTTCATGCATTCATAGTGTTCTTCATGATCTTTAAGTTGTTCTTGACAAATCTTCTTGTTTGATCTTGATGTTTTCTTGCTTTGTGTTGTTTGTTGTTTTTCATATGTATTTTTCGTTTGTTAGAGTCCATGCATTAAAGATTTCTAAGTTTGGTGTCTTGCATGTTTTCTTTGCATTAAAAATTTTTCAAAAATATGTTCTTGATGTTCATCATGATCTTCAAAGTGTTCTTGGTGTTCATCTTGACATTCATAGTGTTCTTGCATGCATCTTGTGTTTTGATCCAAAATTTTCATGTTTTGGGTCATTTTTGTGTTTTTCTCTCTCATCATCAAAAATTCAAAAATAAAAAAATATATCTTTTCCCTTTTTCTCTCCAAATTTTCGAAATTTTGGGTTGACTTGGTCAAAAATTTTTAAAATTAGTTGTTTCTTACAAGTCAAGTCAAATTTTCAATTTTAAAAATCTTATCTTTTCAAAATATTTTTAAAAAATTATATCTTTTTCATTTTTTTCTATTTTTCAAAAATTTCAAAAATCTTTTTCAAAATATTTTCAAAATCTTTTTCTTATCTTTATATCATATTTTCGAAAATTCACTAATAATTAATGTGATTGATTCAAAAATTTGAAGTTTGTTACTTTCTTGTTAAGAAAGGTTCAATCTTTAAGTTCTAGAATCTTATCTTGTAGTTTCTTGTTAGTGAAGTAAGTAATTTCAAATTTTTGAATTAAATCTTTTTATCTTTTATCTTATCTTTTTCAAAAATTTTATCTTTTTCAAAATTTGATTTCAAAATATCTTATCTAACTTCTTATCTTCTAATCTTTTCAAATTTGATTTTAATATCTTTTTCAACTAACTATTTGACTTTTTGTTTGTTTCTTATCTTTTTCAAACCACCTAACTACTTTTCCCTCTCTAATTTTCGAAAATATCTCATCTCTTTTTCAAAAATTCTTTTTTTTGTTTTAAATTTTAATTTTAATCTTATCTTATCTCTAATTTTCGAAAATTACTAACCCCTTTTTAAAATTATTTTCGAATTTTCTATCTCTTCTCTCTTATTCTATTTAATTATTTATTTACTAACACTTCTCTTCACCTCTCTTCATCTAAATATCCGAACCCACTCTTCTTCACTCTTCTCCCCTTTCTTTTTCTACTAACATAAAGGAATCTCTATACTGTGACATAGAGGATTCCTCTTTCTTTTCTTGTTTTCTTCTCTTTCATATGAGCAGGAACAAGGACAAAAGCACTCTTGTTGAAGCTGATCCTGAACCTAAAAGGACTTTGAAGAGAAAACTAAGAGAAGCTAAATTACAACAATCCAGAAGTAACCTTTCAGAAATTTTTGAACAAGAGAAGGAAATGGCAGCCGAACCCAATAATGATAATGCAAGAAGGATGCTTGGTGACTTTACCAAACCCACGTCCAAATTTGATGGAAGAAGCATATCTATTCCTGCCATTGGAGCAAACAATTTTGAGCTGAAACCTCAGCTAGTTGCCTTAATGCAACAGAACTGCAAGTTTTATAGACTTCCATCTGAAGATCCTTACCAGTTTTTAACTGAGTTCTTGCAGATTTGTGAGACTGTAAAGATGAATGGAGTAAATCCTGAAGTCTACAGGCTCATGCTTTTCCCTTTTGCTGTAAGAGACAGAGCTAGAATATGGTTGGATTCACAACCTAAGGATAGCCTGGACTCCTGGGATAAGCTGGTCACGACCTTCTTGGATAAATTCTTTCCTCCTCAAAAGCTGAGCAAGCTTAGAGTGGATGTTCAGACCTTCAAACAAAAAGATGGTGAATCCCTCTATGAAGCTTGGGAAAGATACAAGTAGTTGACCAAAAGATGTCCATCTGACATGTTTTCAGAATGGACCATATTAGATATATTCTATTATGGTCTATCTGAGTTTTCGAAAATGTCATTGGACCATTCTGTAGGTGGATCCATCCACCTAAAGAAAACACCTGCAGAAGCTCAAGAACTCATTGACATGGTTGCAAATAACCAATTCATGTACACTTCTGAGAGGAATTCCGTGAATAATGGGACGCCTCAGAGGAAGGGAGTTCTTGAAATTGATGCTCTGAATGCCATATTGGCTCAGAACAAAGTGTTGACTCAGCAAGTTGACATGATCTCTCAAAGTCTGAATGGATGGCAAAATGCATCCAACAGTACTAAAGAGGCAGCTTCTGAAGAAGCTTATGATCCTGAGAACCCTGCAATAGCAGAGGTAAATTACATGGGTGAACCTTATGGAAACACCTATAATTCATCATGGAGAAATCATCCAAATTTCTCATAGAAGGATCAATAAAAGCCTCAACAAGGCTTTAACAATGGTGGACGCAATAGGCTGAGCAATAGCAAGCCTTTTCCATCATCTTCTCAGCAACAGACAGAGAATTCTGAACAAAAAACTTCTAATTTAGCCAATATAGTCTCTGATCTGTCAAAAGCCACTTTCAGTTTCATGAGTGAAACAAGATCCTCCATCAGAAATCTGGAGGCACAAGTAGGCCAGCTGAGTAAGAAAGTCATTGAAGCTCCTCCCAGTATTCTCCCAAGCAATACAGAAGAGAATCCAAAAGGAGAGTGCAAGGCCATTGATGTAATCAATATGGCCGAATGCACAAGGGAGGAGGAGGACGAAAATCCTAGTGAGGAAGACCTCCTGGGACGTCTCTCAAGCAAGAAGGAGTTTCCTATTAAGGATCCAAAGGAATCTGAGGCTCATATAGAGACCATAGAGATTCCATTAAATCTCCTTCTGCCATTCATGTGCTCTGAAGACTATTCTTCCTCTGATGAGGATGAAGATGCGACTGGAGAGCAAGTTGCTCAATATTTATGAGCTATCATGAAGCTGAATGCCAAGTTGTTTGGTAATGAGACTTGGGAAAGTGAACCTCCCTTGCTCATTAGTGAACTAGATACCTGGATTCAGCAAATTCTACCTCAAAAGAGACAAGATCCTAGCAAGTTCTTAATACCTTGTACCATAGGCACCATGACCTTTGAAAAAGCTCTATGTGATCTGGGGTCATGGATAAATCTTATGCCACTCTCTATAATGGAGAAGCTGGGGATCATTGAGGTACAACCTGCCTTGTTCTCATTACAATTGGCAGACAAGTCATTGAGACAAGCTTATGGAATAGTAGAGGACGTGTTAGTAAAGGTTGAAGGCCTTTACATCCCTGCTGATTTCATAATCTTAGACACTAGGAAGGAAGAGGATGAATGCATCATCCTTAGAAGACCTTTCCTAGCTACAGCAGGAGATGTGATAGATGTCAACAGAGGTGAATTAGTCCTTCAATTGAATGGGGACTACCTTGTGTTTAAGGCACATGGCCATCCTTCTGTGACAAAAGAGAGTAAGCATGAAGAGCTTCTCTCAGTTCAGAGTCAAGAAGAGCCCCCACAGTCAAACTCTAAGTTTGGTGTTGGGAGGCCACAACCAAACACTAAGTTTGGTGTTAAGACCCCATATCCAAACTCTAAGTTTGGTGTTGGGACTATACAACATTGACCTGATCACCTGTGAGGCTCCATGAGAGCCCACTGTCAAGCTAATGACATTAAAAGAGCGCTTGTTGGGAGGAAACCCAATTTTTATTTATCTAATTTTAATTTTATTTTATTGTTATTTTGTGTTTTATTAGGTACATGATCATGTGGAATCACGAAAAAATATAAAAATTAAAAACAGAATCAAAAACAGCAGAAGAAAAATCACACCCTGGAGGGAGGACATACTGGCATTCAACGCCAGTAAGGAGCATCTGGCTGGCGTTCAACGCCAGAACAGAGCATGAATCTGGCGCTGAACGCCAGAAACAAGCAACATTCTGGCGTTTGAACGCCAGGAATGTGCCTTGAGGAAAGCTGGCACTGAACGCCAGTAACAAGCATGGAACTGGCGTTCAACGCCAGAAACATGCTATACATGGGCGTTGAACGCCCAGAGTGTGCATCATCTCGGTGTTTAAACACCAGAATGGTATGCAAAGGCATTTTACATGCCTAATTGGTGCATGGATGTAAATCCTTGACACCTCAGGATCTGTGGACCCCACAGGATCACCTCAGGATCTGTGGACCTCACAGGATCCCCACCTACCTCACCCTCTCTCTCCATTCATGGTCATCCCTTCTGTTTTCCATTCACCACTCACATCCATCCATCTCTTCCCCACCCAATCCCACCCATATAGCCAAATACACACATCCCTCCATCTCCTCCATATCTTCTTCTTCTTCTATTCTTTCTTCTTTTGCTCGAGGGCGAGCAACATTCTAAGTTTGGTGTGGTAAAAGCATAGCTTTTTTTGCTTTTCCATAACCATTGATGGCACCTAAGGCCAGAGAAACCTCAAAAAAAAAAGAGAGAAAAGAAAGAGAAGAGAAAAGGGAAGACAAAAGCTTCCACCTCTGAGTCATGAGAGATGGAGAGATTCATCTCAAGGATCTATAGCTCAGTAATAGAGCATTTGACTGCACATCAAGAGAGCATAAAGAATTCCCTCATCAAGAAATCCCTGAGATACCTCAGGGGATACATGTTCCTCCATATAATTATTGGGAGCAACTAAGGATAGGAACACCAAAATTACTAGGGATCATGCAACAGAAGCAAGGAAGAGACATAAAGGAGCTCAAAAAGCACCATTGGTCCTTCAAGAAGAAGACGCTACTAAGGTGGATTCATTCCTTGTTCTTATTTCTCTCTGCTTTTTGGTTTTTATGTTGTGTTCATTTATGTTTTGTGTCTCTACTTCATGATCATTAGTGTTTAGTAACTATGTCTTAAAGTTATGAATAATTCCATTAATCCTTCACCTTTCTTAAATGAAAAATGTTTTTAATTCAAAAGAACAAGAAGTACATGAATTTCGAACTTATCCTTGAATTTAATTTAATTATATTGATGTGGTGACAATACTTTTTGTTCTCTGAATGAATGCTTGAACAGTGCATATTTTTTATCTTGTTGTTTATGAATGTTAAAACTGTTGGCTCTTGAAAGAATGATGAACAAAGAGAAATGTTATTGATGATCTGAAAAATCATGAAATTGATTCTTGAAGCAAGAAAAAGCAGTGAAAAAGCAAAAGCTTGATGAAAAAAAATGGCGAAAAAAATATATAGAAAGAAAAAGAAAAAGCAAGCAGAAAAAGCCAATAGCCCTTAAAACTAAAAGGCAAGGGTAAAAAGGATCCAAGGCTTTAAGCATCAATGGATAGGAGGGCCCAAGGAAATAAAATCCAAGTCTAAGCGGCTAAATCAAGCTGTCCCTAACCATGTGCTTGTGGCATGCAGGTCCAAGTGAAAAGCTTAAGACTGAGTGGTTAAAGTCGTGATCCAAAGCAAAAAGAGTGTGCTTAAGAGCTCTAGACACCTCTAACTGGGGACTCTAGCAAAGCTGAGTCACAGTTTGAAAAGGTTCACCCAGTCATGTGTCTGTGGCATTTATGTATCCGGTGGTAATACTGGAAAACAAAATGCTTAGGGCCACGGCCAAGACTCATAAGTAGCTGTGTTCAAGAATCAACATACTTAACTAGGAAAGTCAATAACACTATCCGAAATTCTAAGTTCCTAGAAAAGCCAATCATTCTAAACTTCAAAGGAAAAAGTGAGATGCCAAAACTGTTCAGAAGCAAAAAGCTACAATTCCCGCTCATCTAATTAGAATTAATATTCATTGATATTTTGGAATTTATAGTATATTCTCTTCTTTTTATCCTAATTGATTTTCAGTTGCTTGGGGACAAGCAACACTTTAAGTTTGGTGTTGTGATGAGCGGATAATTTATACGCTTTTTGGCATTGTTTTTAGGTAATTTTTAGTAAGTTCAAGCTACTTTTAGGGATGTTTTTATTAGTTTTTATGTTAAATTCACATTTCTGGACTTTACTATGAGTTTGTGTATTTTTCTGTGATTTCAGGTAATTTCTAGCTGAAATTGAGGGACTTGAGCAAAACTCTGAAAAAGGGCTGACAAAAGGACTGCTGATGCTGTTGGAATCTGACCTCCCTGCACTCAAAATGGATTTTCTAGAGCTACAGAACTCCAAATGGCGCGCTCTCAATGGCGTTGGAAAGTAGACATCCAGAGCGTTCCAGAAATATATAATAGTTCATACTTTATTCGGGAATTGACGACGTAAAGTGGCGCTCAACGCCAAGTACATGCTGCTGTCTGGAGTCAAATGCCAGAAACACGTCACAACCCGGAGTTGAACGCCAGAAAAACGCTATAACTCGGCATTCAACTCCAAAGGAAGCCTCAGCTCGTGGATAGATCAAGCTCAGCCCAAACACATACCAAGTGGGCCCCGGAAGTGAATTTATGCATCAATTACTTACCTCTGTAAACCCTAGTAGCTAGTTTAGTATAAATAAGACTTTTTACTAGTGTATTAGTCGTCTTTTGACCACGTTTCATCTTTGGTCTTAGTTTTGTTTTATTCTTCATCTTAGGGGGCCATTGATCACGTTTTGGGGGCTGGCCATTCAGCCATGCCTGAACCTTTCACTTATGTATTTTCAACGGTGGAGTTTCTACACACCATAGATTAAGGGTGTGGAGCTCTGCTATACCTCAAGTTTCAATACAATTACTATTATTTTTTATTCAATTCTCCTTATTCTTATTCCAAGATATACGTTACACTTCAACTTGATGAATGTGATGATCCGTGACACTCATCATCATTCTCACCTATGAACGCGCGTGACTGACAACCACTTCCGTTCTACCTTAGGCCGGTGATGAGCGGATAATTTATACACTTTTTGGCATTGTTTTTAGTATGTTTTTGGTATGATCTAGTTAGTTTTTAGTATATTTTTATTAGTTTTTAGTCAAAAATCACTTTTCTGGACTTTGCTATGAGTTTGTGTGTTTTTCTGTGATTTCAGGTATTTTTTGGCTGAAATTGAGGGACCTGAGCAAAAATCTGATTCAGAGACTGAAAAGGACTGCAGATGCTGTTGGATTCTGACCTCCCTGCACTCGAAGTGGATTTTTATGTCATTTACTCATCTCTGTACACCCTAGGCTACTAGTTTTCTATAAGTAGGACCTTTTACTATTGTATTGATATATCGGGAGATCTTTGAATCTTTTGATCACTGGGAGGCTGGCCTCACGGCCATGCCTAGACCTTGTTCTTATGTATTTTCAACGGTGGAGTTTCTACACACCATAGATTAAGGTGTGGAGCTCTGCTGTACCTCGAGTATTAATGCAATTACTATTGTTCTTCCATTCAATTCCGCTTGTTCTTGTTCTAAGATATCACTTGTTCTTCAACTTGATGAATGTGATGATCCGTGACACTCATCATCATTCTCACTTATGAACAAGGTGACTGACAACCACTTTTGTTCTACAAGCAACCAAGGCTCTAGTGAATATCTCTTGGATTCCTGATTGCACGATGCATGGTTGATCGCCTGACAACCGAGTGCTCGCCTGACAAACGAGCCAACCATTCCGTGAGATCAGAGTCTTCGTGGTATAGGCGAGAACTGATGGCGGCATTCAAGAGAATCCGGAAGGTCTAACCTTGTCTGTGGTATTCTGAGTAGGATTCAATGATTGAATGACTGTGACGTGCTTCAAACTCCTGAAGGCGGGGCGTTAGTGACAGACGCAAAAGAATCACTGGATTCTATTCCGGCCTGATTGAGAACCGACAGATGGATAGCCGTGCCGTGACAGGGTGCGTTGAACATTTCCAATGAGAGGATGGGAGGTAGCCATTGACAACGGTGAAACCCTACACAAGCTTGCCATGGAAAGGAGTAAGAAGGATTGGATGAAGACAGTAGTAAAGCAGAGAGACAGAAGGGAAGGCATCTTTGTAACACCCTACTACACAGTGTTTTACGCTTAAGTCATAGAACAGAGGTAGTGTGGTATTACAGACCTCTAATAGTAAGGATATACATATAATACTGAAAAAAATAATATACTAGGAGCCTTGAAACAAAGTGGGTAAACAAGAATCGCAAAATAAAAAGCGCAACGCTCAAGGAATAGGATTATATGCGTGCTAAGAGACCTAATAGGAACATGATAAAACAATAAACGAAGGAATAAAGAAAAGCCAAGGAACAGCATACCTAGCCTCTGACTCAGCCTGCGAAGCTAAGGCTGGCCGGAGGATACATATATACATATAAACATACATAAATGTCCCCAAAATATACCAAAATACCAAAGTAAACTCCTATCTCTCCCTCAACCTCTAAGAGGAGCAGCATACATAAGTTACGTGGAGAGTAAGCTACACATATATATACATATATACAAATAGAAGCCAAAATACACCCAAGAACTACTTCGCTTTCCAGAATCCAGACGCCTAGCGAGGAGCCTCTCGACCTGCACCTGAAAAAATAACAATACAATATGGAATGAGAACCGGAGGTTCTCAGCATGGTAAAAGTGCCACTGGTGCACGAAATTGTGATCACTACAACTTCGCACAACTAACCAGCAAGTGCACTGGGTCGTCCAAGTAATACCTTACGTGAGTAAGGGTCGATCCCACGGAGATTGGTGGTATGAAGCAAGCTATGGTCATCTTGTAAATCTCAGTCAGGCAGACTCAAATGTATAATGGTGATGAACGAAAATAACATAAAAGATAAAGATAGTGATACTTATGTATATCATTGGTGTAAGAGCTTCAGACAAGCGTATGAAGATGCCTTCCCTTCCGTCTCTCTGCTTTCCTACTGTCTTCATCCAATCCTTTCTTACTCCTTTCCATGGCAAGCTCGTGTAGGGTCTCATTGTTGTCAGCAGCTACCTCCCATCTCTCAGTGAAAGCGATTGCATATGTCCTGTCACGGCATAGCGGAATTCATCTGTCGGTTCTCAATCAGGCGCGGAATAGAATCCAGTGATTCTTTTGCGTTATCACTAACGCCCCCGCCCTCAGGGTTTGAAGCACGTCACAGTCATTCAGTCATTGAATCCTACTCAGAACACCACAGACAAGGTTAGACCTTCCGGATTCTCTTGAATGCTGCCATCAGGTCCTGCCTATACCACGAAGACTCCGAAGAATCCAAGAGATATTCACTAAGCCTCGAATGCTTGTAGAACAAGAATGGTTGTCAGTCACCTTATTCATGGGTGAGAATGGTGATGGGCGTCAATCATCACCTTCATCAAGTTGAAGAACAAGTGATATCTTGGACAAAGAACAAGCGGAATTGAATGAAGAACAATAGTAATTGCATTAATACTCGAGGTACAGCAGAGCTCCACACCTTAATCTATGGTGTGTAGAAACTCCACCGTTGAAAATACATAAGCATAAGGTCTAGGCATGGCCGAATGGCCAGCCTCCCAATGAGGGTTCAATCATCAAAACATGATCAAAAGATGAAAATACAATAGTAAAAGGTTCTATATATAGAAAACTAGTAACCTAAGGTGTACAGAGGTGAGTAAATGACATAAAAAACCACTTCCGGGCCCACTTGGTGTGTGCTTGGGCTGAGCAATGAAGTAATTTTCGTGTAGAGACTCTTCTTGGCGTTTAACTCCCATTTTGGTGCCAGTTTGGGCGTTTAACTCCCATTTAGGTGCCAGTTCCGGCGTTTAACGCTGGGATTTCTGTAGGTGACTTTGAACGCCGGTTTGGGCCATCAAATCTTGGGCAAAGTATGGACTATTATATATTGCTGGAAAGCCCAGGATGTCTACTTTCCAACGCCGTTGAGAGCGCGCCAATTGGGCTTCTGTAGCTCCAGAAAATCCACTTCGAGTGCAGGGAGGTCAGAATCCAACAGCATCTGTAGTCCTTTTCAGTCTCTGGATCAGATTTTTGCTCAGATCCCTCAATTTCAGCCAAAAAATACCTGAAATCACAGAAAAACACACAAACTCATAGTAAAGTCCAGAAAAGTGAATTTTAACTAAAAACTAATAAAAATATAATAAAAACTAACTAAAAGATACTAAAAACATACTAAAATCAATGCCAAAAAGCGTACAAATTATCCGCTCATCACAACACCAAACTTAAATTGTTGCTTGTCCCCAAGCAACTGAAAATCAAATAAGATAAAAAGAAGAGAATATACTATAGACTCCAAATCATCAATGAAACTAAGCTCCAAATTAGATGAGCGGGACTAGTAGCTTTTTGCCTCCGAACAGTTTTGGCATCTCACTTTATCTTTGAAATTCAGAATGATTGGCTTCTTTAGGAACTCAGAATCCAGATAGTGTTATTGATTCTCCTAGTTAAGTATGATGATTCTTGAACACAGCTACTTATTGAGTCTTGGCTGTGGCCCAAAGCACTCTGTCTTCCAGTATTACCACCGGATACATACATGCCACAGACACATAATTGGGTGAACCTTTTCAGATTGTGACTCAGCTTTGCTAAAGTCCCCAATTAGAGGTGTCCAGGGTTCTTAAGCACACTCTTTTTGCCTTGGATCACAACTTTATTCTTTCTTTTCTTTTCTTTTCTTTTTCTTTCTTTTTTTTTTTCGTTTTTCTGTTTCTCTTCTTTTTTTTTGTTTTTTTGTATTCACTGCTTTTTCTTGCTTCAAGAATCATTTTTATGATTTTTCAGATCCTCAGTAACATGTCTCCTTTTTCATCATTCTTTCAAGAGCCAACAACTTTAACATTCATGAACCACAAATTCAAAAGACATATGCACTGTTCAAGCATACATTCAGAAAACAAAAGCATTGCCACCACATCAAACTAATTAAGCTAGTTTTAAAGATGAATTTGAAATCCTGTACTTCTTGTTCTTTTGTGATAAAAACAGTTTTCATTTAAGAAAGGTGATGGATTCATATTCATAGCTTTAAGGCATAGACACTAAGACACTAATGATCATAAGACACAAACATGGATAAACATAAAGCACTAAAATTCGAAAAACGGAAAAATAAAGAACAAGGAGATTAAAGAACGGGTCCACCTTAGTGATGGCGGCTCTTTCTTTCTCTTGAAGATCCTATGGAGTGCTTGAGCTCCTCAATGTCTCTTCCTTGTCTTTGTTGCTCCTCTCTCATGATCCTTTGATCTTCTCCAATTTCATGGAGGAGGATGGCATGTTCTTGGTGCTCCACCCTTAGTTGTCCCATGTTAGAACTTAATTCTCCTAGGGAGGTGTTCAGTTGCTCCCAATAGTCTTGTGGAGGAAAGTGCATCCCTTGAGGTATCTCAGGGATCTCTTGATGAGAGGGGTCTCTTGTTTGCTCCATCTTCTTCTTAGTGATGGGCTTGAGGTCATGCCTTCTCAGTTGAACCGGCTTTGGATGCCATAAATGGTTATGGAAAAACAAAAAGCAATGCTTTTACCACACCAAACTTAAAAGGTTTGCTCGTCCTCGAGCAAAAGAAGAAGAAGAGAGTAGAAGAAGAAGAAATAGGGGAGAGGGAGATGGCTTTGTGGTTCGGCCAAAAAGGGGGAGAAGTGGTGGTTTATGAAGGATGGATGTGAGTGTTGAAGAGATGTTGAGGTGATTGGTGAATGGGTGAAGAAGAAGGGAGAGAGTGGTGGGGTTGGTGGGGATCCTGTGGGGTCCACAGATCCTGAGGTGTCAAGGAAAAGTCATCCCTGCACCAAATGGCATCAAAATCCACGTTTTGAGCCATTTCTGGCGTTAAACGCCGGGCTGGTGCCATTCCTGGCGTTTAACGCCAGGTTGTAGCCCTTTCTGGCGTTTAACGCCAGTCTGGTGCCCCTTTCTGGCGTTAAACGCCCAGAATGGTGCCAGACTGGGCGTTAAACGCCCAACTGCTAGGCTTACTGGCGTTTAAACGCCAGCAGCTTCTTCCTCCAGGGTGTGCTGTTTTTCTTCCTGTTTTTCATTCTGTTTTTGCTTTTTCAATGGATTTTGTGACTTCTTATGATCATCAACCTACAAAAAAGATAAAATAACAAAAGAAATAGTTAACTATAAAACATTGGGTTGCCTCCCAACAAGCGCTTCTTTAATGTCATTAGCTTGACAGAGGACTCTCATGGAGCCTCAGAAATACTCAGAACCGTGTTGGAACCTCCCAACACCAAACTTAGAGTTTGAATGTGGGGGTTCAACACCAAACTTAGAGTTTGGTTGTGGCCTCCCAACACCAAACTTAGAGTTTGACTGTGGGGGCTCTGCTTGGCTCTGTTTTGAGAGAAGCTCTTCATGCTTCTCTCCATGATGATAGAGGGATGTCCTTGGGCCTTAAACACCAAGGATTCTTCATTCACTTGAATGATCAACTCTCCTCTATCAACATCAATCACAGCCTTTGCTGTGGCTAGGAAGGGTCTGCCAAGGATGATGGATTCATCCATGCACTTCCCAGTCTCTAGGACTATGAAATCAGTAGGGATGTAATGGTCTTCAATCTTCACCAAAAACATTCTCTACAAGTCCATGAGCTTGTTTTCTTGAATTGTCTGCCATCTCTAATGAGATTCTTGCAGCTTGCACCTCAAAGATCCCTAATTTCTCCATTACAGAGAGGGGCATGAGGTTTACACTTGACCCTAAGTCACACAAGGCCTTCTTGAAGGTCATGGTGCCTATGGTACAAGGTATAGAAAACTTCCCAGGATCCTGCCTCTTTTGAGGCAGTTTCTGCCTAGACAAGTCATCCAGTTCTTTGGTGAGCAAAGGTGGTTCATCCTCCCAAGTCTCATTTCCAAATAACTTGTCATTTAGCTTCATGATTGCTTCAAGGTATTTAGCAACTTGCTCTTCAGTGACATATTCATCCTCTTCAGAGGAAGAATACTCATCAGAGCTCATGAATGGCAGAAGTAAGTCCAATGGAATCTCTATGGTCTCATTTTGAGCCTCAGATTCCCATGGTTCCTCATTGAGGAACTCATAGGAGATTGGTACACGCCCACTGAGGTCTTCCTCAGTGGCGTCCTCCTCCTCTCTTTCCTCTCCACATTCGGCCATGGTTATGGCTTTGCACTCTCCTTTTGGATTTTCTTCTGTATTACTTGGGAGAGTACTAGGAGGGAGTTCAGTAATTTTCTTGCTCAGCTGACCCACTTGTCCTTCCAAATTTTTGATGGAGGACCTTGTTTCATTCATGAAACTTTGAGTGGTCTTTATTAGATCAGAGACCATTGTTGCTAAGTCAGAAGTATTCTGCTTAGAACTCTCTGTCTGTTGCTGAGAAGATGATGGAAAAGGCTTGCCATTGCTAAACCTGTTTCTTCCACCATTATTATTATTGAAACCTTGTTGAGGTCTCTCTTGATTCTTCCATGAGAAATTTGGGTGATTTCTCCATGAAGAATTATAGGTGTTTCCATATGGTTCTCCTAGGTAATTCATCTCTTCCATTGAAGGGTTCTCAGGATCATAAGCTTCTTCCTCAGATGAAGCTTCCTTAGTACTGCCATGTGCATTTTGCATTCCAGACAGACTCTGAGAAATTAAATTGACTTGTTGAGTCGATATCTTGTTCTGAGCCAATATGGCATTCAGAGTGTCAATCTCAAGAACTCCTTTCTTCTGACTAGTCCCATAGTTCACAGGATTCCTTTCAGAAGTGTACATGAATTGGTTATTTGCAACCATTTCAATTAGCTCTTGAGCTTCTGTAGGCGTCTTCTTCAAATGAAGAGATCCTCCAGAAGAGCTATCCAAGGACATCTTAGATAGTTCAGAGAGACCATCATAGAAAATACCTATGATGCTCCATTCAGAAAGCATGTCAGAAGGACATCTTCTGATTAATTGTTTGTATCTTTCCCAAGCTTCATAGAGGGATTCTCCATCCTTCTGTCTGAAGGTTTGGACTTCCACTCTAAGCTTACTCAATTTTTGAGGTGGAAAGAACTTTGCCAAGAAGGCATTGACTAACTTTTCCCAAGAGTCCAGGCTTTCTTTAGGTTGAGAGTCCAACCATATTCTAGCTCTGTCTCTTACAGCAAAAGGGAATAGCATCAGTCTATAGACCTCAGGGTCAACCCCATTAGTCTTGACTGTGTCACAGATTTGCAAGAATTCAGCTAAGAACTGATGAGGATCTTCCATTGGAAGTCCATGGAACTTGCAATTCTGTTGCATTAGAGAAACTAATTGAGGCTTAAGCTCAAAGTTGTTTGCTCTAATGGCAGGGATAGAGATGCTTCTCCCCTAAAAGTCGGGAGTAGGTGCAGTAAAGTCACCCAGCACCTTCCTTGCATTGTTTGCATTGTTGTTGTTTTCGGCTGCCATGTGTTCTTCTTCTTTGAAGAATTCGGTCAGCTTCAACAAGAATGCCTTTGTCTTTGTTCCTGCTCATATGAAAGAGAAGAAAACAAGAAAATATGGAATCCTCTATGTCACAGTATAGAGATTCCTTGAGGTGTCAGAGGAAAAGAAAAGTAGAAGACAGAAGTAGAAAATTCGAACTTATCAAAGAAGATGGAGTTCGAATTTTGCATTAAGAGATAGTGTTAGTCCAAAAGTAGAAGGATGTGAGAAGAAGGGAAGTAATTTTCGAAAATTAAGTAAAAGATTTTGAAAACATTTTGAAAAACACTAATTGATTTTCGAAAACAAAAGTGGGAAAGAAGTAAAGTGATTTTTGAAAAAGATTTTGAAATTAGAAATTAAAAAGATTTGATTGAAAACTATTTTGAAAAAGATGTGATTAAAAAGATTTGATTGAAAAGTTATGGTTTTAAAAAGATGTGATTGAGAAGATATGATTTGAAAACAATTTTAAAAGATATGATTTTAAAAATTAATGACTTGCCTAACAAGAAAAGATATGATTCAAACATAAAACCTTCCTCAACAGAAAAGGCAAAAAATGTTCAATCAAATCATTAATTGTTAGTAAGTATCTTTGAAAAAGGAAAGAAATTGATTTTGAAAACATTTGATTGAAAAGATATGATTTGAAAAAGATTTGATTTTGAAAAACTTTGAAAACTTGAAAAAAAATTGATTTGAAAACAAAATCTTCCCCCTAGCACCATCCTGGCGTTAAACGCCCAGAATGGTGCACATTCTGGCGTTTAACGCCCAAACTACTACCCTTTTGGGCGTTAAACGCCCAGCCAGGCACCCTGGCTGGCGTTTAAACGCCAGTCTGTCTTCTTCACTGGGCATTTCTGAATGCCCAGCTTTTTCTGTGTGATTCCTCTGCAGTATGTTCTGAATCTTCAATTCTCTGTATTATTGACTTGAAAAGACACAAATTAAAAATATTTTTGGATTTTTAATAAGAAGGAATAATCAAAATGCAACTAAAATCAAATAACAATGCATGTAAGACACCAAACTTAGCAGTTTGTATACCATTGACACTAACAAAATGAGAATGCATATAACAGAACACTCAAGTCAATAGAATTCAAAGATCAAAACAAGAAAATCATCAAGAACAACTTGAAGATTAATTAAGACACATGCAAAAAATTCGAAAAATGCAAGAAGAACAGAAACATGCAATTGACACCAAACTTAAAATGAGACTCTAGACTCAAACAAGAAATATTTTTGGATTTTATGATTTTGTAAAATTTTTTTTTGTGCTTTTTCGAAAATTAAGTGAAAAGGAAAATAAAGGTATCAAAATTCTTAATGAGAATTCCAGGAATCATGCAATGTTAGTCTAAAGCTTTAGTCTAAAGGAATTAGACATGGCCGGCTAAGCTTCAGCAGGACATTGCATTCAAGAGCTAAATTGATGATGATCAATCAGCTTTGGTGATGATAAGAACATCACTTTGAAACACTAGAATTCACTCTTAAGAACTCTGAAAAATAAAAAATACCTAATCTAAGCAACAAGATGAACCGTCAGTTGTCCATACACAAGAACAATCCCCGGCAACGGCGCCAAAAACTTGGTGCACGAAATTGTGATCACTACAACTTCGCACAACTAACCAGCAAGTGCACTGGGTCGTCCAAGTAATACCTTACGTGAGTAAGGGTCGATCCCACGGAGATTGGTGGTATGAAGCAAGCTATGGTCATCTTGTAAATCTCAGTCAGGCAGACTCAAATGTATAATGGTGATGAACGAAAATAACATAAAAGATAAAGATAGTGATACTTATGTATATCATTGGTGTAAGAGCTTCAGACAAGCGTATGAAGATGCCTTCCCTTCCGTCTCTCTGCTTTCCTACTGTCTTCATCCAATCCTTTCTTACTCCTTTCCATGGCAAGCTCGTGTAGGGTCTCACTGTTGTCAGCAGCTACCTCCCATCCTCTCAGTGAAAGCGATTGCATATGTCCTGTCACGGCATAGCGGAATTCATCTGTCGGTTCTCAATCAGGCGCGGAATAGAATCCAGTGATTCTTTTGCGTTATCACTAACGCCCCCGCCCTCAGGGTTTGAAGCACGTCACAGTCATTCAGTCATTGAATCCTACTCAGAACACCACAGACAAGGTTAGACCTTCCGGATTCTCTTGAATGCTGCCATCAGGTCCTGCCTATACCACGAAGACTCCGAAGAATCCAAGAGATATTCACTAAGCCTCGAATGCTTGTAGAACAAGAATGGTTGTCAGTCACCTTATTCATGGGTGAGAATGGTGATGGGCGTCAATCATCACCTTCATCAAGTTGAAGAACAAGTGATATCTTGGACAAAGAACAAGCGGAATTGAATGGAAGAACAATAGTAATTGCATTAATACTCGAGGTACAGCAGAGCTCCACACCTTAATCTATGGTGTGTAGAAACTCCACCGTTGAAAATACATAAGCATAAGGTCTAGGCATGGCCGAATGGCCAGCCTCCCAATGAGGGTTCAATCATCAAAACATGATCAAAAGATGAAAATACAATAGTAAAAGGTTCTATATATAGAAAACTAGTAGCCTAAGGTGTACAGAGGTGAGTAAATGACATAAAAAACCACTTCCGGGCCCACTTGGTGTGTGCTTGGGCTGAGCAATGAAGTAATTTTCGTGTAGAGACTCTTCTTGGCGTTTAACTCCCATTTTGGTGCCAGTTTGGGCGTTTAACTCCCATTTAGGTGCCAGTTCCGGCGTTTAACGCTGGGATTTCTGTAGGTGACTTTGAACGCCGGTTTGGGCCATCAAATCTTGGGCAAAGTATGGACTATTATATATTGCTGGAAAGCCCAGGATGTCTACTTTCCAACGCCGTTGAGAGCGCGCCAATTGGGCTTCTGTAGCTCCAGAAAATCCACTTCGAGTGCAGGGAGGTCAGAATCCAACAGCATCTGTAGTCCTTTTCAGTCTCTGGATCAGATTTTTGCTCAGATCCCTCAATTTCAGCCAAAAAATACCTGAAATCACAGAAAAACACACAAACTCATAGTAAAGTCCAGAAAAGTGAATTTTAACTAAAAACTAATAAAAATATAATAAAAACTAACTAAAAGATACTAAAAACATACTAAAATCAATGCCAAAAAGCGTACAAATTATCCGCTCATCAGCCACGCGCATAAGAAATACGGTCCTGAGAATGCCATAGGCAATCCTAGAACTCCGTTATTCAATTATCCAACTTAAGCACTGAAATAGAAGCCATAAACAGGGGTAGGTATTCTAAATCTGCCTAACTTACTCAAGTTCAAGCTTAACCTAACAACAAACCACTGAACCGAAAATCATACATGCACCGAACCGAAACCACAATAGCCACCGAACCGAAATACGTTCATGTAGTTCAAACTTAACCTAACAACAAACCACTGAACCGAAAATCATACCTGCATAGAACCGAAATCACAATAGCCACCGAACCGAAATACGTTCATGTGGTAACTTGACCTTCATTTTCAATTCTCAATCAACAAGCACAAGCAACCAAACAACTTCATGCACAGGTAATGATCAAATAGTACAAATAGCAGGTATAACAAATAGCAGGTAATATATATCAATTAGGCATACCCAGGAACTGCATAGCAATCAAAACAAACAAGTGCATATGATGCATGCCTGTCCTATGGCTGATGGGGCCCATCTGTCGGTTATCCAGCCAACCCGACAAGTCCGAAAACCTTAGACTGTCCCCCGTCGCGCATCCCCAAGAGTCTATGCATAGAGTTCACATTCAATTATCATATCATCGCTCAATGGGGGCTATCCATACCCGGGAATTTATACGTGCCCGGTCACCCTTACAACGTAGGGTCAACAGAGTATCGAGATTCAACCTGGAACACGTGGTGGCGAGCCACGGTTCTTACCCAGGGAAACTCGTATCTCAGATATCATTATTCATAAGCCATGGCAATTATCATCAATACATCATCAAGTATCAAACCTTAACATTAAACTTCATAAGAGCCACTACTTACAACTTTCTTCACCTTCAAGTTATCTTAAAATCATTTTTACAAAAGCACTTTCAAAACCTCATTTTCACCACATTCACAATTCCTTACCTATAACACATACATTAGCTAGCACTTCCATTTCTACCTCATCAACAGCCATTTCCAGCTATTTTTAACCAATCCAATAAGCCATAATCTTAGATTGCATTTAGCTTAAATCATATGTGAATATATATATGAACAACCCTTCACAATTACCATTCCACTTATGCAATATCAACCTTTCACACACAATATTCCATCAACCTATTACCAATCCATTAATGCCATCATCAACTCTCATACATGCATTAAACCATCAATTCACATAACAATTTTTCAAGAACAACATCAACCATAATCATCAATCTATACCAACATCAACACAGTCCATCATAAGCAAGTCCAAGGGCATAAAATTAATAACCTCAAGGCCTCCTATTCCCAATATATGATTACCAAAAATTATTCTAACAACAATACCAAGCTACTCATTAAATGCCATTAACAATTCAACTTATCCTATGGTTCTTCTAACCTAAGTTTTCACAACACCGTAAATATTAAACGTGCGAAACTTAAACCATACCTTGGCCGATCACTTAGTTCACCCAAGGCAGCCTCACAACTCAAAATTACAGCCTCTCCAAACTCAATCAAACAGCCCCAAACCAAGCTTGATCACCAACAAGTCTCCAACAAGCATCAACATTCACATACACACTACCTAAACCACAATTAACATATCCAACATAACAACTCAATACCCAAATGCCTAAATTCAGAAATTTTTATTAGGGTTTGAGATCTCTTACCTTTACCCACTGATCCTTGGGCAATACCCACAAGAAATCAAGTCTAGTGAACCCCTAAAACATAAAAATCATAAAGGAATTGAGTTTCTCAAACCTTAAACTCGAAATTCATATACCAGCAGAAATGGAGCTAGGAAAAACCGATTCACTTACTGTTTTGTTTGGATATAATTGAAGAGCTCGACGAGCCCGACGCGTGGCCGCAAACGGTGCGGCGATCGGAGCCCGGATGAGAAAGTTATGGTAGTTGGAAGGAATGGTGAGGGTTTGTGAATCTCCTCTCCCTCCCTTGCTGTAATGGCGTCGCAGCAGCTTGTGAGAAAGAAAAGAGCTGCTGCCTCATTTAAGTGTTTGGGTCCGGTTGGACCCACGGGCCCGGTTTGGGCCCCGGTTCAACCGGTTTGGCCCTTTCGGTCCGTTTTTGGACCAAATTTTCGAAATTGGTATCAAAATTTCCGTTTCAACGAGCCCTATCCTATTTTGATATTAGTTTTGCATTTTTAGCATTCCTAACTAAAATTCAATTTATTAACTAACAATTTACCGATTTTAGCGGGGTTTACATCCTACCCACCTAATTAGGAATTTTGTCCTCAAAATTCAGAGGGAATTACCTGAAAAGAGGTGTGGGTAGTCCTTTCGCATCTCCGATTCAAGCTCCCAGGTATGTTCTTCAATACCAGCCCGACTCCAAGCTACTTTCACCAAATAAACTTCCTTTCCGCGGAGACGTTTGGTGCTGGTATCATCAATCCTAACCGGAGTTACTGGAAGCGTTAGGTCTTCTCTCACTTGGACTGATTCCGGCTCTAGGACATGACTAGGATCAAAAGTGTATTTACGAAGCTGCGATACGTGGAACACGTCATGCAGGTTCGAAAGATGTGGTGGTAACGCGATCTTATATGCCACTGGTCCAATTCTCTTCAGGATTTCGAATGGCCCAATGTAGCGGGGATTTAACTTCTTGGTTTTGATGGACCTCCCTATTCCAGTGGTCGGAGTAACTTTCAAGAAAATGTGTTCTCCTTCCTCGAATTCTAAGGGCTTTCGTCTTCGGTCAGCATAGCTCTTCTGACGGTTTTGAGCTTCAAGCATTCGACTCCGAATTCTCTTTATTTGCTCAGTGGTTTCACTTACCATTTCCGGTCCTATCAAGCTCTTTTCTCCTGCTTCGTACCAACATAATGGAGACTGGCATTTTCTTCCATACAAAGCTTCATATGGAGCCATTCCAATACTCGCATGATAGCTATTGTTATAAGCAAATTCTACTAGAGGCATATATCGATCCCAGCTCATCGGTTGATCCAAAACACAAGCTCTTAACATGTCTTCCAAGGTTTGTATTGTTCTTTCTGATTGGCCATCCGTCTGAGGATGATAGGCAGTGCTTAGGCTTAATTGGGTGCCAAAAGCTCGCTGAAAAGCACTCCAGAACCGTGATGTAAAGCGAGGATCTCTATCCGATACAATGGTGGAAGGTACGCCATGTAACCTCACAATCTCCTTTATATATAAGTGTGCTAACTCCTCCATAGAACAACTTATCCGAATAGGCAGAAAATGAGCTGACTTGGTCAGTCGGTCTATAACCACCCAAATAGCATCACAACCGGTCCGAGTTCTTGGTAAGCCCAATACAAAATCCATAGCAATGCTCTCCCATTTCCACTGTGGAATCTCCAAAGGTTGAAGGGTTCCTGCTGGCTTTTGGTGTTCAATCTTAACTTTCTGACAAGTTAGGCATTTAGAAACATGTAACGCCACATCATTTTTCATTCCTGGCCACCAGAACATCGTTCTTAAGTCTTGGTACATCTTAGTGCTTCCAGGATGAATGGAGAACCCGCTCTTATGTGCTTCCTCTAATATGTTCTGTCGCAAATCCCCGATATCTGGCACAATTATCCGGCCCTTGAACCTCCACAACCCATCTCTATCTTCTGACACTCTCCATTGCTTGCCTTTCTCAATCGCCGGCAAAATCTTATACAATTCTTGGTTATTCTGATGAGCCTTTATCAGTTCAGCCTTGAAGTCACTTGAGATCTGTAACTGGCTTAGGCATAAAGTCCCAAACTCCTCTCTGATTCCCAATTTCAATCCTTGGAAGGCTCTCAACAACTCTTCCTCTCTTAGCATCATCCAAGCAGCACATAGGGATTTCCTACTCAAGGCATCCGCCACTACATTCGCCTTTCCCGGATGATAGTTTAGCTCGAAGTCATAATCCTTTAGAAGTTCCATCCACCTCCTCTGACGCATATTCAATTCTTTTTGCTCAAATAGGTACTTTAGACTCTTATGGTCAGAGAAGACTTGAAATTTCACTCCATAGAGATAATGCCTCCAAATCTTCAAGGCAAAGACAATGGCCGCAAGTTCCAAATCATGAGTTGGATAGTTTCTTTCATGAGGTCTTAATTGACGAGAGGCATAAGCTACAACCTTATGATGTTGCATCAACACGCATCCTAAACCTTTCAAGGACGCATCACAGTACACCTCGAATGGTTCTCTCGGGTCAGGCAACACTAATACAGGGGCGGTAGTCAATCTCTGCTTTAAGGCAAGGAAACTCTCCTCGCACTCAGGAGTCCACACAAAAGGAACATCCTTCCTGGTTAGCTTAGTCAAGGGTAAAGCGAGCTGTGAAAACCCTTTAATGAACCTCCGATAATAACCCGCCAAGCCTAAGAAACTCCTGATTTCCGTCACTGAAGTTGGCCGCTCCCAATTCATCACCGCCTCAACCTTAGCAGGGTCTACTGCTATTCCATGCTTACTCACCACATGACCAAGAAACTTCACCTCAGACTTCCAGAACTCACACTTGGATATCTTGGCATACAACTTCCTATCCTTCAGAATTTGTAGCACTGTTCGCAAGTGTTCTGCATGCTCATCCTCGGTCTTAGAATAGATAAGAATGTCGTCAATAAACACAACAACAAACTTATCCAGATATGAATGGAAAATTCTGTTCATGTAATCCATGAATATCGCCGGAGCGTTAGTTAGTCCGAAGGACATAACGGTATATTCATAGTGACCATAGCGCGTTCTGAAGGCAGTTTTGGGAATGTCCTCATCTCTGACCTTTATCTGGTGGTATCCGGATCGTAGATCAATTTTAGAGAACACACCGGCTCCCTGTAATTGGTCCATCAAGTCATCAATCCTTGGCAACGGATATTTATTCTTCACTGTAACTTTATTTAGCTGCCTATAGTCAACACATAAGCGCATGCTTCCATCTTTCTTTTTCACCAGTAATACTGGCGCACCCCACGGGGATACACTTGGTCGGATAAAATTTTTACCCAACAGATCCTCCAGTTGAGATTTTAATTCGGCCATCTCCAGAGGCGACATCCTGTAAGGAGCACTCGAGATTGGTCCGGCCCCAGGTACTAAATCAATAGCAAACTCAACTTCCCGTTTCGGTGGAAATTCATCAATATCATCAGGGAATACCTCCGGAAACTCACACACAACTGGAATTTGTTCTAAGTCTTGATCATCACCCGAAACACCTGCAGCTAGAAACAATATCCCCTGACATTCAGCCCCAGAACAGTTCACCATCATGGAATTCAAGTAGTAGTTATTCACTATAACCGGCCCTTCAGTGTCTTCAGGCATAAAATATACTATTTTCGCCGAGCAATCTAATAGAACGCGGTTCTTGGATAACCAGTCCAATCCCAGAATGAGATCAAGACCAGTCATCGGCAAACAAATTAAGTTATGCACGAAATCACGCCCTTGTACTCGAAAAGGAACTTGGGGGCACCCTAATCTAGTCACCATAGCCTCGTGGGTAGCATTATATACCTTTAAATCATACCCCAGTATTACTATTTTCAGTCTTAGCTCATCAGCCTTCTCAAATGCAATAAAAGTATGTGAAGCTCCAGAATCAAACAAAGCATTCAAAGTTTTACCCGCCATCTCACATTTACCTCGGATCAATGCCTCTGACCCCTCAGCGCCTATAGAAGAAGTAGTGTATACCCTTCCTGGTTGCTGCACCCTGCCTGTCTCATACCCCTTCTTCTCGGGGCAACTACTAGCCAAGTGTCCCGGCTGCCCACAAGAGTAACAGACTCCAGTCCCAAACCTGCATGGTCCTGAGTGATACTTCCCACATCTGTGGCAACTCATATCCTGCTGTGGCTGCTTTCCCTGTCTCCTTCCCTGATTAGCACTAGTATTAGACCTCCTGGAGCTGCCTTGCCCCTGATTGTTCTGAGGAACAAAGCCACCACGCTTGAACTGTCTGCCTCTGGGTGCAAAGTTTCTCCCTGTGGTCCTCTGGAATGGCGTCCTCAGACTCCCTCTTTCTGCTAGAGCTCTTCTGACACAATCCTCCGCCACCCTGCTCCTATTCACCAGCTCAGAAAACACCCGAATCTGCATAGGCGCCACAAAGCTCTGAATGTCACTCCTAAGGCCTCCTTCATACTTTATACATTTCCACTCAGCAAAATCCTCAGGAGCTCCCTGACAGATGCGTGAGAAGCGGCACAATTCCTCAAATTTACTGGTATATTCAGTGATAGTCATCTGTCCCTGTTTAAGCTGAAGCAGTTCAAGTTCTCTGGCATTTCTAACTGAAGTGGGGAAATATTTTTTATAGAATTCATCTCGGAACAACTCCCAAGATATCACAATCCCATCAGGTTGCAGAATGCGCCTCATGCCCTGCCACCAGTGCTGACCTTCACCATGCAACTGGTAGGTCCCAAACTCAACCCATTGCTCATCCGGAACCTGTTGAGCCTGTAATGCTCGCTCAATGGCCTGTATCCAATTATCAGCATCGGTCGGATTCGAGGTCCCTCTGAAAGTTGGAGGGTGAACCTTCAGGAAGGAATGCAGTGACATTGGACCATTCTCGTCATTGTTACCATTGTTTCCATTATTAATTTGGTTCCCCAAGGCTTCAGCTGTCGCTTGCATTGCTACTGCCATATTGCCTAATGCGGTCATGAAGTCTATAGGATTAGGAGTGTTTCCTGATGCCTCAGGCATGGCATTGCCTATTCGGCCTCTACCTCGCCCGCGTCCGCGTCCGCGAGTAGACATCTGGTCCCTATACACACCAAACAAGTGATATCAAGTTGATCAGTCTCAATATCTCAAGTTCAGTGCTTTAAGTCCCAAATGCATGCTCATGAACGTTTATGCCACATATATCAATTAGATATCCTAATAGCACATAAACACATACACAGAGAATGCACAAAAGCACAATCAGTCTGTCCTCAGGCTCTATAGGAACGAACTGCTCTGATACCATAATGTAACACCCTACTACACAGTGTTTTACGCTTAAGTCATAGAACAGAGGTAGTGTGGTATTACAGACCTCTAATAGTAAGGATATACATATAATACTGAAAAAAAATAATATACTAGGAGCCTTGAAACAAAGTGGGTAAACAAGAATCGCAAAATAAAAAGCGCAACGCTCAAGGAATAGGATTATATGCGTGCTAAGAGACCTAATAGGAACATGATAAAACAATAAACGAAGGAATAAAGAAAAGCCAAGGAACAGCATACCTAGCCTCTAACTCAGCCTGCGAAGCTAAGGCTGGTCGGAGGATACATATATACATATAAACATACATAAATGTCCCCAAAATATACCAAAATACCAAAGTAAACTCCTATCTCTCCCTCAACCTCTAAGAGGAGCAGCATACATAGGTTACGTGGAGAGTAAGCTACACATATATATACATATATACAAATAGAAGCCAAAATACACCCAAGAACTACTTCGCTTTCCAGAATCCAGACGCCTAGCGAGGAGCCTCTCGACCTGCATCTGAAAAAATAACAATACAATATGGAATGAGAACCGGAGGTTCTCAGCATGGTAAAAGTGCCACGCGCATAAGAAATACGGTCCTGAGAATGCCATAGGCAATCCTAGAACTCCGTTATTCAATTATCCAACTTAAGCACTGAAATAGAAGCCATAAACAGGGGTAGGTATTCTAAATCTGCCTAACTTACTCAAGTTCAAGCTTAACCTAACAACAAACCACTGAACCGAAAATCATACATGCACCGAACCGAAACCACAATAGCCACCGAACCGAAATACGTTCATGTAGTTCAAACTTAACCTAACAACAAACCACTGAACCGAAAATCATACCTGCATAGAACCGAAATCACAATAGCCACCGAACCGAAATACGTTCATGTGGTAACTTGACCTTCATTTTCAATTCTCAATCAACAAGCACAAGCAACCAAACAACTTCATGCACAGGTAATGATCAAATAGTACAAATAGCAGGTATAACAAATAGCAGGTAATATATATCAATTAGGCATACCCAGGAACTGCATAGCAATCAAAACAAACAAGTGCATATGATGCATGCCTGTCCTATGGCTGATGGGGCCCATCTGTCGGTTATCCAGCCAACCCGACAAGTCCGAAAACCTTAGACTGTCCCCCGTCGCGCATCCCCAAGAGTCTATGCATAGAGTTCACATTCAATTATCATATCATCGCTCAATGGGGGCTATCCATACCCGGGAATTTATACGTGCCCGGTCACCCTTACGACGTAGGGTCAACAGAGTATCGAGATTCAACCTGGAACACGTGGTGGCGAGCCACGGTTCTTACCCAGGGAAACTCGTATCTCAGATATCATTATTCATAAGCCATGGCAATTATCATCAATACATCATCAAGTATCAAACCTTAACATTAAACTTCATAAGAGCCACTACTTACAACTTTCTTCACCTTCAAGTTATCTTAAAATCATTTTTACAAAAGCACTTTCAAAACCTCATTTTCACCACATTCACAATTCCTTACCTATAACACATACATTAGCTAGCACTTCCATTTCTACCTCATCAACAGCCATTTCCAGCTATTTTTAACCAATCCAATAAGCCATAATCTTAGATTGCGTTTAGCTTAAATCATATGTGAATATATATATGAACAACCCTTCACAATTACCATTCCACTTATGCAATATCAACCTTTCACACACAATATTCCATCAACCTATTACCAATCCATTAATGCCATCATCAACTCTCATACATGCATTAAACCATCAATTCATATAACAATTTTTCAAGAACAACATCAACCATAATCATCAATCTATACCAACATCAACACAGTCCATCATAAGCAAGTCCAAGGGCATAAAATTAATAACCTCAAGGCCTCCTATTCCCAATATATGATTACCAAAAATTATTCTAACAACAATACCAAGCTACTCATTAAATGCCATTAACAATTCAACTTATCCTATGGTTCTTCTAACCTAAGTTTTCACAACACCGTAAATATTAAACGTGCGAAACTTAAACCATACCTTGGCCGATCACTTAGTTCACCCAAGGCAGCCTCACAACTCAAAATTACAGCCTCTCCAAACTCAATCAAACAGCCCCAAACCAAGCTTGATCACCAACAAGCCTCCAACAAGCATCAACATTCACATACACACTACCTAAACCACAATTAACATATCCAACATAACAACTCAATACCCAAATGCCTAAATTCAGAAATTTTTATTAGGGTTTGAGATCTCTTACCTTTACCCACTGATCCTTGGGCAATACCCACAAGAAATCAAGTCTAGTGAACCCCTAAAACATAAAAATCATAAAGGAATTGAGTTTCTCAAACCTTAAACTCGAAATTCATATACCAGCAGAAATGGAGCTAGGAAAAACCGATTCACTTACTGTTTTGTTTGGATATAATTGAAGAGCTCGACGAGCCCGACGCGTGGCCGCAAACGGTGCGGCGATCGGAGCCCGGATGAGAAAGTTATGGTAGTTGGAAGGAATGGTGAGGGTTTGTGAATCTCCTCTCCCTCCCTTGCTGTAATGGCGTCGCAGCAGCTTGTGAGAAAGAAAAGAGCTGCTGCCTCATTTAAGTGTTTGGGTCCGGTTGGACCCATGGGCCCGGTTTGGGCCCCGGTTCAACCGGTTTGGCCCTTTCGGTCCGTTTTTGGACCAAATTTTCGAAATTGGTATCAAAATTTCCGTTTCAACGAGCCCTATCCTATTTTGATATTAGTTTTGCATTTTTAGCATTCCTAACTAAAATTCAATTTATTAACTAACAATTTACCGATTTTAGCGGGGTTTACAATCTTCATACGCTTATCTGAAGTTCCTACCAATGGATTACATAAGTATCTCTATCTTTATCTTTTATGCTATTTTCGTTCATCACCATATCCATTTGAGTCTGCCTGACTAAGATTTGCAAGATGACCATAGCTTGCTTCAATACTAACAATCTCCGTGGGATCGACCCTTACTCACGTAAGGTATTACTTGGACGACCCAGTGCACTTGCTGGTTAGTTGTGCGAAGTTGTGTAATGCCATGGAATTGAGCTACCAAGTTCTTGGAGTTCATGACCGGGGATTATAAGAGTTGTGAAAAGTATTGTTCACAATTTCGCGCACCAAGTTTTTGGCGCCGTTGCCGGGGATTGTTCAAGTTTTGAGCAAGCTTTTGGTAACAATGCCGGGATTGTTCAGTTTGGACAACTGAAGGTTCATCTTGTTGCTTAGATTAGGTATTTTTTTTCGAAATTCTTGAAGATGATTTCTAGAGTTTCATGATGATTTGTTGAAGTCTGGCTGGCTGAGAAGCCATGTCTAATCTTATTGGACCGAGGTTTCAACTTATCATCACAAGAGCTTGTTGATTTTTATCAATCTTGCTTTTAGAGCAATGATCTGCTAAGGCTTGGCTGGCCTCTGGCCATGTCTAGTGTTTTGGACCGAAGCTTTCTTTGAAAGCTTGGCTGGCTGTGAAGCCATGTCTAATTTCTGGACCGGAGTCTTAGACTAGCATTGCACTGATTCCTGGAATTCTCATTAAGAATTTTGATATCTTTTTCCACTTAATTTTCGAAAAACACAAAAAAATTTAAAAAATTTTTTATAAAAACCAAAAATATTTTATGTTTCTTGTATGAGACACTAGTCTCATCTTAAGTTTGGTGTCAATTGCATGCATTGTTATGTGTCTTAGTGATCTTCAAGATGTTCTTGATGATTTACTTGCTCTAATCTTTGAATTCTATTGACTTGAAGTATTTTGTGTGTCTCATATGCATTCTCATATTGTTAGTGTCAGTGGTATACAAACTGCTAAGTTTGGTGTCTTGCATGCATTGTTATTTGATTTTAGTTGCATTTTGATTATTCTTTATCATTAAAAATCCAAAAATATTTTTAATTTGTGTCTTTTCAAGTCAATAATACAGAGAATTGAAGATTCAGAACATACAGCAGAGGAATTGCACAGAAAAAGCTGGGCGTTCAAAACGCCCAGTGAAGAAGGACAGACTGGCGTTTAAACGCCAGCCAGGGTACCTGGTTGGGCGTTTAACGCCAAAAAGGGTATGGTTTTGGGCGTTAAACGCCAGAATGTGCACCATTCTGGGCGTTTAACGCCAGGATGGCACAAGGGGGAGAATTTTGTTTTCAAATCAAATTTTTTTTCAAGTTTTCAAAGTTTTTCAAAATCAAATCTTTTTCAAATCATATCTTTTCAATCAAATGTTTTCAAAATCAATTCCCTTCCTTTTTCAAAGATACTTACTATCAATTAATGATTTGATTCAACATTTCAAGTATGTTGCCTTTTCTGTTGAGAAAGGTTTAATGTTTGAATCATATCTTTTCTTGATAACCAAGTTAATAATTTTTTTTCTAAAATCAAATCTTTTTAAAATTATTTTCAAATCATATCTTTTCAATCACATATTTTTTAAAATCAATCATATCTTCTTAACCTCATCTTTTTCAAAATAGTTTTCAATCAAATCTTTTTTATTTCCAATTTCAAAATCTTTTTCAAAAATCATCTTATTTCTTTCCCACTCTCATTTTTGAAAAGTAAGTAATGTTTTTCAAAAATATTTTCAAAATCTCTCACTTAATTTTCGAAAATTACTTCCCTTCTCCTCACATCCTTCTATTTATGGACTAACACTATCCCTTAATGCAAAATTCGAACTCCATCTCCTTTGATAAGTTCGAATTTTCTACTTCTGTCTTCTACTCTTCTTTTCCTCTGACACTTCAAGGAATCTCTATACTGTGACATAGAGGATTCCACATTTTCTTGTTCCCTTCTCTTTTTTATGAGCAGGAGCAAAGACAAAAGCATTCTTGTTGAGCCTGATCCTGAACCTGAAAGGACCTTGAAGAGAAAGCTAAGAGAAGCCAAAGCACAACTCTCTTTAGAGGACCTGACCGAATTCTTCAAAGAAGAAGAACACATGGCAGCCGAAAACAACAACAATGCAAACAATGCAAGGAAGGTGCTGGGTGACTTTACTGCACCTACTCCCGACTTCTATGGGAGAAGCATCTCTATCCCTGCCATTGGAGCAAACAACTTTGAGCTTAAGCCTCAATTAGTTTCTCTAATACAACAGAATTGCAAGTTCCATGGACTTCCATTGGAAGATCCTCATCAGTTTTTAGCTGAATTCTTGCAAATCTGTGACACTGTCAAGACTAATGGGGTAGACCCTGAGGTCTATAGACTTATGCTATTCCCTTTTGCTGTAAGAGACAGAGCTAGAATATGGTTGGACTCACAACCTAAAGAAATCCTGGACTCATGGGAAAAGCTAGTCAATGCCTTCCTGGCAAAATTCTTTCCACCTCAGAAATGGAGTAAGCTTAGAGTGGAAGTCCAAACCTTCAGACAGAAGGATGGAGAATCCCTCTATGAAGCTTGGGAAAGATACAAACAATTAATCAGAAAGTGTCCTTCTGACATGCTTTCTGAATGGAGCATCATAGGTATTTTCTATGATGGTCTCTCTGAACTATCCAAGATGTCTCTGGATAGCTCTGCTGGAGGATCTCTTCATTTGAAGAAGACGTCTACAGAAGCTCAAGAGCTAATTGAAATGGTTGCAAATAACCAATTCATGTACACTTCTGAAAGAAATCCTGTGAACAATGGGACTAGTCAGAAGAAAGGAGTTCTTGAGATTGATACTCTGAATGCCATATTGGCTCAGAACAAAATATTGACTCAACAAGTCAATTTGATTTCTCAAAGTCTGTCTGGAATGCAAAATGCACCAAGCAGTACTAAAGATGCTTCATCTGAAGAAGAAGCATATGATCCTGAGAACCCTTCAATGGAAGAGGTGAATTACCTAGGAGAACCCTATGGAAACACCTACAATTCTTCATGGAGAAACCACCCAAGTTTCTCATGGAAGAATCAAGAAAGACCTCAACAAGGTTTTAATAACAATAATGGTGGAAGAAACAGGTTTAGCAATGGCAAGCCTTTTCCATCATCTTCTCAGCAACAGACAGAGAGTTCTAAGCAGAATACCTCTGACTTAGCAACCATGGTCTCTGATCTAATCAAAACCACTCAAAGTTTCATGACTGAAACAAGGTCCTCCATCAGAAATTTGGAAGGACAAGTGGGTCAGCTGAGCAAGAAAGTTACTGAACTCCCTCCTAGTACTCTCCCAAGTAATACAGAAGAAAATCCAAAAGGAGAGTGCAAAGCCATAACCATGGCCGAATATGGAGAGGAAAGAGAGGAAGTGGACGCCACTGAGGAAGACCTCAATGGGCGTGCACCAACCTCCTCTGAGTTCCCCAATGAGGACCCATGGGAATCTGAGGCTCAAAATGAGACCATAGAGATTCCATTGGACTTACTTCTGCCTTTCATGAGCTCTGATGAGTATTCTTCCTCTGAAGAGGATGAGTATGTCACTGAAGAGCAAGTTGCTAAATACCTTGGAGCAATCATGAAGCTAAATGACAAGTTATTTGGAAATGAGACTTGGGAAGATGAACCTCCTTTGCTCACCAAAGAACTGGATGACTTGTCTAGGCAGAAATTACCTCAAAAGAGACAAGATCCTGGGAAGTTTTCAATACCTTGTACCATAGGCACCATGACCTTCAAGAAGGCCTTGTGTGACTTAGGGTCAAGTGTAAACCTCATGCCTCTCTCTGTAATGGAGAAGCTAGGGATCTTTGAGGTACAAGCTGCAAGAATCTCATTAGAGATGGCAGACAACTCAAGAAAACAAGCTCATGGACTTGTAGAGGATGTTTTGGTGAAAATTGAAAACCATTACATCCCTGCTGATTTCATAGTCCTAGAGACTGGGAAGTGCATGGATGAAACCATCATCCTTGGCAGACCCTTCCTGGCCACAGCAAAGGCTGTGATTGATGTTGATAGAGGAGAGTTGATCATTCAAGTGAGTGAAGAATCCTTGGTGTTTAAGGCCCAAGGATATCCCTCTATCACCATGGAAAAGAAGCATGAAGAGCTTCTCTCAAAGCAGAGCCAAACAGAGCCCCCACAGTCAAACTCTAAGTTTGGTGTTGGGAGGCCACAACCAAACTCTAAGTTTGGTGTTGAACCCCCACATTCAAACTCTAAGTTTGGTGTTGGGAGGTTCCAACATGGCTCTGAGTATCTGTGAGGCTCCATGAGAGACCTCTGTCAAGCTAATGACATTAAAGAAGCGCTTGTTGGGAGGCAACCCAATGCTTTATAATTAACTATTTTCTTTTGTTATTTTATGTCTTTTGTAGGTTGATGATCGTGAGAAGTCACAAAATCAATGAAAAAAGCAAAAACAGAATGAAAAACAGGAAGAAAAACAGCACACCCTGGAGGACGCACTTACTGGCGTTTAAACGCCAGTAAGGTTAGCTGTTGGGCGTTTAACGCCCAGTCTGGCACCATTCTGGGCGTTTAATGCCAGAAAGGGGCACCAGACTGGCGTTAAACGCCAGAAAAGGGCTAGAACTCGGCGTTAAATGCCAGGAATGGGCACCAGCCCGGCGTTTAACGCCAGAAATGGCACAAAACGTGATTTTGCTTACCATTTGGTGCAGGGATGACTTTTCCTTGACACCATAGGATCTGTGGACCCCACAGGATCTCCACCTACCCTACCACTCTCTCTCCTCTTCACCAATCACCTCAACACCTCTTCCCCAAAAACCCCTTCACCTATCAAATCCCATCTTTCTCTTCACCACTCACATCCATCCTTCATTTTCACACAACCTAAACACCACTTCTCCCCTTCTTTGGCCGAACACAAAAGCCATTCCCTTCTCCCTCATTTCTTCTTCTTCTACTCTCTTCTTTCTTCTTTTGCTCGAGGACGAGCAAACCTTTTAAGTTTGGTGTGGTAAAAGCGTTGCTTTTTCGTTTTTCCATAACCATTTATGGAATCCAAGGCCGGAGAAACCTCTAGAAAGAGGAAAGGGAAGGCAAAAGCTTCCACCTTCGAGTCATGGGAGATGGAGAGATTCATCTCAAGGGTGCATCAAGACCACTTCTATGAAGTTGTGGCCTTGAAGAAGGTGATCCCCGAGGTGCCTTTTTCACTCAAAAAGGGTGAATATCCGGAGATCCGCCATGAGATCCGAAGAAGAGGTTGGGAAGTTCTTACCAACCCCATTCAACAAGTCGGAATCTTGATGGTTCAAGAGTTCTATGCCAATGCATGGATCACCAAGAACCATGATCAAAGTATGAACCCGAATCCAAAGAATTATCTTACTATGGTTCGGGGGAATTACTTGGATTTTAGTCCGGAAAGTGTAAGGTTGGCATTCAGTTTGCCCATGATGCAAGGAGATGAACATCCTTACACTAGAAGGGTCAACTTTGATCAAAGGTTGGACCAAGTCCTCACAGTCATATGTGAAGAGGGCGCACAATGGAAGAGAGATTCAAGAGGCAAGCCGGTTCAATTGAGAAGGCATGACCTCAAACCCGTGGCTAGAGGATGGTTGGAATTCATTCAACGCTCAATCATTCCCACTAGCAACCGGTCCGAAGTTACTCTAGACCGGGCCATCATGATTCATAGCATCATGATTGGAGAAGAAGTGGAAGTTCACGAGGTTATAGCCCAAGAACTCTATAAAGTGGCGGACAAGTCTTCCACCTTGGCAAGGCTAGCCTTTCCTCATCTCATTTGTCACCTCTGTTATTCAGTTGGAGTTGATATAGAGGGAGACACCCCCATTGATGAGGATAAGCCCATCACTAAGAAAAGGATGGAGCACACAAGAGACCCCTCTCAACATGAGATCCCTGAGATGCCTCAAGGGATACACTTTCCTCCACAAAACTATTGGGAGCAACTGAACACCTCCCTAGGAGAATTGAGTTCCAACATGGGACAACTAAGGGTGGAGCATCAAGAACACTCCATCATCCTTCATGAAATTAGAGAGGATCAAAGAATCATGAGGGAGGAGCAACAAAGACAAGGAAGAGATATTGAGGAGCTCAAGCACTCCATAGGATCTTCAAGAGGAAGAAAGAGCCGCCATCACTAAGGTGGACCCGTTCTTTGATTTCCTTGTTCTTTATTCTTCTGTTTTTCGAATTTTATGCTTATGTTTATCCATGTTTGTGTCTTGTGATCATTAGTGTCTTAGTGTCTATGCCTTAAAGTTATAAATGTCCTATGAATCCATCACCTTTCTTGAATAAAAAGTGCTTAATTGAAAAGAAAGAATTGCATGAATTTTGAATTTTATAGCAGTTTAGTTATTTTGATGTGGTGGCAATACTCTTGTTCTCTGAATGTATGCTTAAACAGTGTATATGTATCTTGAATTTGTGGTTCATGAATGTTGGCTCTTGAAAGAATGATGAAAAAGGAGACATGTTACTGAGGATCTGAAAAATCATAAAAATGATTCTTGAAGCAAGAAAAAGCAGTGAATACAAAAAAGAAAAAAAAAAGGCGAAAAAAAAAGAGAAAAAACGAAAAAAGAAAGAAATAAAGTGGTGATCCAAGGCAAAAAGAGTGTGCTTAAGAACCCTGGACACCTCTAATTGGGGACTTTAGCAAAGCTGAGTCACAATCTAAAAAGGTTCACCCAATTATGTGTCTGTGGCATGTATGTATCCGGTGGTAATACTGGAAGACAGAGTGCTTTGGGCCACGGCCAAGACTCAATAAGTAGCTGTGTTCAAGAGTCATCATACTTAACTAGGAGAATCAATAACACTATCTGGATTCTGAGTTCCTAAAGAAGCCAATCATTCTGAGTTGCAAAGGATAGAGTGAGATGCCAAAACTGTTCAGAGGCAAAGAGCTAAAAGCCCCGTTCATCTAATTAATACTGATCTTCACAGATGTTTTTGGAATTCATTGCATATTCTCTTCTTTTTATCTTATTTGATTTTTAGTTGCTTGAGGACAAGCAACAATTTAAGTTTGGTGTTGTGATGAGCGGATAATTTATACACTTTTTGGCATTGTTTTTAGTATGTTTTTAGTATGATCTAGTTAGTTTTTAGTATATTTTTATTAGTTTTTAGTCAAAAATCACTTTTCTGGACTTTACTATGAGTTTGTGTGTTTTTCTGTGATTTCAGGTATTTTCTGGCTGAAATTGAGGGACCTGAGCAAAAATCTGATTCAGAGACTGAAAAGGACTGCAGATGCTGTTGGATTCTGACCTCCCTGCACTCGAAGTGGATTTTTATGTCATTTACTCATCTCTGTACACCCTAGGCTACTAGTTTTCTATAAGTAGGACCTTTTACTATTGTATTGATATATCGGGAGATCTTTGAATCTTTTGATCACTGGGAGGCTGGCCTCACGGCCATGCCTAGACCTTGTTCTTATGTATTTTCAACGGTGGAGTTTCTACACACCATAGATTAAGGTGTGGAGCTCTGCTGTACCTCGAGTATTAATGCAATTACTATTGTTCTTCCATTCAATTCCGCTTGTTCTTGTTCTAAGATATCACTTGTTCTTCAACTTGATGAATGTGATGATCCGTGACACTCATCATCATTCTCACTTATGAACAAGGTGACTGACAACCACTTTTGTTCTACAAGCAACCAATGCTCTAGTGAATATCTCTTGGATTCCTGATTGCACGATGCATGGTTGATCGCCTGACAACCGAGTGCTCGCCTGACAAACGAGCCAACCATTCCGTGAGATCAGAGTCTTCGTGGTATAGGCGAGAACTGATGGCGGCATTCAAGAGAATCCGGAAGGTCTAACCTTGTCTGTGGTATTCTGAGTAGGATTCAATGATTGAATGACTGTGACGTGCTTCAAACTCCTGAAGGCGGGGCGTTAGTGACAGACGCAAAAGAATCACTGGATTCTATTCCGGCCTGATTGAGAACCGACAGATGGATAGCCGTGCCGTGACAGGGTACGTTGAACATTTCCAATGAGAGGATGGGAGGTAGCCATTGACAACGGTGAAACCCTACACAAGCTTGCCATGGAAAGGAGTAAGAAGGATTGGATGAAGACAGTAGTAAAGCAGAGAGACAGAAGGGAAGGCATCTTCATACGCTTATCTGAAGTTCCTACCAATGGATTACATAAGTATCTCTATCTTTATCTTTTATGCTATTTTCGTTCATCACCATATCCATTTGAGTCTGCCTGACTAAGATTTGCAAGATGACCATAGCTTGCTTCAATACTAACAATCTCCGTGGGATCGACCCTTACTCACGTAAGGTATTACTTGGACGACCCAGTGCACTTGCTGGTTAGTTGTGCGAAGTTGTGTAATGCCATGGAATTGAGCTACCAAGTTCTTGGAGTTCATGACCGGGGATTATAAGAGTTGTGAAAAGTATTGTTCACAATTTCGCGCACCAGCCGGGCGCATATCTCTTAGATTCCCCAACAGAATCTTCGTGGTATAAGCTAGATAGATGGCGGCATTCATGGGAATCCGGAAAGTCTAACCTTGTCTGTGGTATTCCGAGTAGGATTCCGAAAATCTGGAAAGTCTAACCTTGTCCGTGGTATTCCGAATAGGATTCCGGGATTGAATGACTGTGACGAGCTTCAAACTCCTGAAGGCTGGGCGTTAGTGACAGACGCAAAAGAATCAAGGGATTCTATTCCAACCTGATTGAGAACCGACAGATGATTAGCCGTGCTATGACAGAGCATAGGACCATTTTCACTGAGAGGATGGGATGTAGCCATTGACAACGGTGATGCCCTACATACATCTTGCCATGGAAAGGAGTAAGAAAGATTGAATGAATGTAATAAGAAAGTAGAGATTCAAGAGAAGCACAGCATCTCCATATGCCTATCTGAAATTCTCACTATTGATTTACATAAGTATTTCTATCCTATTTTATTTTCTGTTTATTATTAATTTTCGAACCTATCATAAATCAATTTAATCTGCCTAACTGAGATTTACAATGTGACCATAGCTTGCTTCATACCAACAATCTTTGTGGGATCGACCCTTACTCACGTAAGATATTACTTGGATGACTCAGTACACTTGCTGGTTAAGTTGAACGGAGTTGTGTCCACACATAGCAAAGAGCCATTAAATAAATCTCATGCAAATACAAAGAAGAATGAATCACAATTTCGTCCACCAGATGTATATCTTTGAAGACATGAAATACCAGTTGCTCATTATGCACTCTAAGCACTAATTCACTCACTTCTACATCAATCGGAGCTCTTCCAGTGGCTAGGAACGGTCTTCCTAGAATTATAGAGGCATTCTCATCCTCCCCCGTGTCAAGAATCACAAAGTCTGTTGGGAGGAAGAATTTACCCACTTTAACCAAGATATTTTCCACTAATCCGTATGCAGGCTTCATAGATTTGTCTGCCATCTGTAATACTATCTTTGTGGGTTGTGCCTCTTGGATTTGCAGCTTCTTCATCACAGATAAGGGCATTAGATTTATGCTTGCCCCCAGATCACATAGTTCTTTCTCAAAGGTAGTGCTCCCAATGGTGCATGGAATTTGAAAGCTCCCTGGATCTGGCATCTTCCTTGGCAAGTTATTCTGAATGACAGCACTACATTCCTTAGTCATGACTATTATCTCATCTCCCTTTAAACGCTTTTTCTTTGACAACAGCTCCTTCATGAACTTGACATAGATATGCATTTGCTCCAAAACCTCAGCAAAAGGAATATTGATTTGTAACTTTCTGAAGATTTCCAAGAACTTTGAGAACTGCTTGTCCTTGGTCTCCTTTTGAAGTCTCTGAGGATATGACATTTTAGGCTTGTACTCAGGAGCCTTTGGCAAAGTAGGATAATTGTCAAGAGAATCCGGGAATGGGCTGTCTACACACTTTGGGGGGGGGGCGTGCTCTACTTCTTCCTTCTTCTCTTTTGGAGCTTCTTTTTCAACTAACTCTTCATTGACCTTGGTCTCAGAGTCAGCTATTTTACCACTTCTCAATTGGATAACCTTGTAATCTTCTCCTGGGTTCACCACTGAATCACCTTTAAATGTACTTGTAGACCTCTCTAGTATTTGCTTGCTCAGTTGGCCCACTAGCACCTCTAAATTTCTAATGGAGGCTCTGGTTTCCTGCATAACTTGTGCTTCCGTACTTGCCACTTGTCCACTTATCACGGTAATAGCCTTGCATTCTTCTCTTGGATTTGGAATTGTGTTACTAGGAAGGCTATTAGTGGTCCTCTGATCAATTTCATTAACTCTGGTGGCTATTTGACCCATTTGAATCTCCAGGTTCTTGATGGATGCTCTGGTTTCCTGTCTAAAACCTGTCAATATTGCTTCCAAATCATTGTTCTGTTGAAAACTGCCCTGAGAATTATTGTTGAAGTTCTGAGGTCTCTGAGGTTGATCCCTCCATCTAAAATTTGGGTGATTTCTCTATCCCTGGTTATATGTCTTAGAATATGGGTCATTGTTAGGATTCCTAGGACCACTCCCCATGTAATTCACCTGTTCAAAAGAAGGTTAAGCATAATCATAATTATCATTTTGCACAAAATTACCTGCAATGTCATAGGAGACTTCCTGTGGTGGATTTTGGGTGTTGATAGCTGAGACTTGCATGCCACCCATCTGTTGAGTAAGTAGATTTATTTGCTGAGACATCAGCTCGTTCTGAGCAAGAATAGAATTAAGAGCTTCCACTTCCATAATACCCTTCTTCTGAGGAGTCTCAGAGTTCACAGGATTCTTGTTAGATGAGTATAAATATTGGTTGCTAGCAACCAATTCAATAAGCTCAATAGTCTCCTCTGGTGTCTTCTTCTTGTGCAATGAACCTCCTGCAGAATTGTCTAAGCACATCTTGGACATTTCACCCAAGCCTTCATAAAAGATGTCTAGTTGAGTCTATTTGGAGAACATGTTCGGAGGGCATTGCCTAATCAGTAGCTTGTATCTCTTTCAAGCTTCATACAGAGTCTCACTATCCTTCTGCCTGAAGGTCTGAACCTCCATCCAGAGCTTAGTCAGCTTCTTTGGTGGGAAAAATTTAGTGAGAAACTCAGTAACCACCTTGTTCCAAGTGTCCAAACTCTCCTTGGATTGGGAATCTAGCCATAGCTTTGCTCCATTCCTCAGAGCAAACGGGAAGAGCATGAGTTTGTGCACATCAAGGTTGACTCTATTTGTCTTCACAGTATTACAAATTTGCAGAAAACTAGAGATAAATTGATTTGGGTCTTCGTGGAGAAGACCATGATACTGGCAGTTTTGTTGCACTAGAGTGACTAGTTGAGGCTTCAACTCAAAGTTGTTCGCAATAATAGGAGGCACCACAATGATCTTTCCATACAGATCTGCAGTAGGAGCAGAGAAAGAGCCAAGTACTCTCCTTTGTTCATTCCCATTCGGGTTCGCCGCATTGGTATTCTCAGTATTAGTCGGATCCATAGTGGATTCTGCAGCCTTATAAAGTCTTGCTTGTTGTAAACGCCGCCTGAAAGTCCTTTCAGGTTCAGGATCAAAGTCTAAGAGATGTTCTTTGTCTCTGTTCCTGCGCATAAACAAACAGAAAACAAAAAAGAATGGGAATCTCTACGTCAGAGTGCAGAGAATTCCCAGTGAGGTAACCTGTGTAAAGAGATAAAAATATTAAATAAAATAAATAGAAGAAAAATAATAAATAGTCAACAACAAACTTAATTTCAGAAATTAAGAAAAATATTGGTGCTATTTATTTAAAAAAAAAATTTTCAATTTTTTTTTGAAAATTTGAAATTTAATTAAAATCTTTTTTTTTCAAAAATCAAGTTAAAAAAGTTATTGGAACGAAACAGGGGGAGGGGGTTTACGTAAAAATAAGAGAAAAAATATATATATAAATATATATATATATTTTGAAAATAGATTTTAATAAAATTAAAAATAAAACGCCTAATCTAAGAAATCAAACAACTGATAGTTGTTAACTACTATCAATCTCCGGCAACGGCGCCAAAACTTGATGCGGTATTTTACAACCCACATTACTAACTGGCAAGTGCACCGGGTTGTACCAAGTAATACCTTACGTGAGTAAGGGTCGATCCCACGAGGATTGATGGATCAAGCAACAATGATTGATTGATTGATTGGCTTAGTTAGGCAAGCAGAAAATGGTTTTGAGATATTCAAAGAGCATTAAACAGCAAATTTGGAATATTAAAGACAGACAAATAAATAAGTTAAGAATAAAGTATTGAGAAAGCAGTTAAGATTTCAGAGTTATCTATTTTCCGAATTAACTTTTATTACTAATTAATTTAATCATGCAAGATTTAATTTCATGGCAAACTATATGTGACTATATCCTAATTCCTTAGACCTTCCTAGTCTCCTCTAAAATTCATTAATTGTCAATTCCTTGGTCAATTAATTCCAATTAGAAGGTGATGATCAATTTCTAGTTTATATGCCAAAAGAATCCTAATTATCCACAAATAAGGGGATTATATGTCACGTATCCCATTAAATACAAATAATTAAAAATTCAGTATAATATGTTTTCAAGCTGTTGTTCAAGTAAAGAGCTTTTTCAAGTTTTACAAGAACTCAATTAGAACATGGGTCATACTTCCGTTCCATCCATATTCATAAAATAAAGAACGAAAACAATTATTGAAATATAAATCAAGACATGACTTAAATTAAAAAGATCAAACGAATCAATCCATGAAAATAGACAGAGCTCCTAACCTTAACAATGGAGGATTAGTTGCTCATAGTTCAGAGAAGAAAAATAAGGGTTCTGGTAACAATGTGTCCTTGTCTAAATGTACAGAGTTCCTATTTATAACTAATCCTAATATTTAAAATCTAATTATCTAAAACTAAAAATAATATCCTTTCCTAAAAATAAGATTTGAATTTAAATTCGAATTAATTAACTAGTCTTCAACTGATGGGTGGGGACCACTTGATTTGTCCATTCTGCAGCTTCTAATATGTGTTTTCTAGGCTGGAAACTGGGTCAAAGCGGGGCCCAAAATCCACGCCAGTGATTTCTGTAATTTCTGCAGATCGCGCATGTCACGCGTACGCGTTAGTCACGCATACACGTCGCTGGTCTTCTTTGCGAGTAACGCGGACGCATCGGTCATGCGGACGCATTGCTGAGCAAATCTTCAAATCATGCGTATGCGTCAGTCACGCGTACGCGTCGCCATGGATACTTCCAGATCACGCGTACGCGTCAGGCACACGTGCGCGTCGCTCCTCGCAGCCATCTCCTTTGATTCTTGTGCTGCAGAAACTCCATCAAATTCTGTCGAATGCTACATGAAATAGATAAAATTGCCCAAGACTCAAAATAGCATTCATAGTGGCTAAAATATAATTAATTCTTAATTAAACTCAACAATTTAAGTGCAAATTCACTAGAAAAAGATAGACAAGATGCTCACGCATCACGTTACAAGTTGAAGTGTATTTCCAGAAGAAAGCTTAAGATTATATATATAATATTTGTTTATATTCAGGGTAAGTTTTGTTGACTTACACAGTTGAAACCAGGTGATATTATACAGTTCAGAGAGTGCGGTTACCGTATCCTTTACAAGAAGTGCACTCGTCGCAGTAAGCCCTCTCTTTTACAATTTGAATTTCATAATCCCAGTTTTTCAATTTTCCTTTCTTGTTTTTTCATAATTTTAGTTTATATAATGTTTTGTTCATGGACGCCTAATTTTTCAATGCATGAAAACGTGCAATTTGAATAATGGAGGTAATCGTAACCCTAATTTTGGTTGTGGGTAAAATTGGAAACACCTTACCCATATGAGTAACTCCTTAACTCATTCGGGTAATATGTCCTTACAGTAAAATTCTCTGAAGTTTTAAAATATAGTTGTATATTTAGGCTCCAAACTAGTCAACAGAATTGACCTTTGATTTTTGACATAGGGTTTGAGTCTCTGCCTCCTTAGAAGTTAGTATAATAACTTGTGGTGGTGAGAAGTATCCCATGTAACTTGATTGACCAAAGGATGATCTTTACTCCATTTTTCTTCAAAATACTCTGTATCAAACAACAATCACCAAGATAAAAGAGATTGGAATTTCCCTTGTCACAATTGAGGAAATTCCCAGTGAGGCAATATCACAAACAGTTAGTTAGTGAAATAAAAAAAGAAACAAAAGAAAATAAAGACAAAAGAAAAGTGTCTAATCTAGTAAATCAATTAATTGGTAGTTTGTTAATCACAATTAATCCCCGGCAACAGCGCCATAAACTTGATACACGGAAACTTGTCTCTCAACAAATTTCCCTCGACAAGTATACCGAATTGTTGTCAAGTAAAAACTCACAATAGAGTGAGGTCGAATCCACAGGGATTAACGGATTAAGCAATCAATGGTTAATTGATTATCATAGTTAGACGAATCATATTGGAGTGATAAGTAACAATGAAATATAAATGGCATAAAAGTAAAGAAAGCAATAAAGTGCAGAAAAGTAAAATGGCAAGAAAAGTAAATGTAAGAACTAAAAATAAAATGAACATTGGGATCAAGAGATATTGCAATCCTCCAGATCAAGTTCATTCTCATCTCTTCCTCAATCAATGCATTCATTGATCTCCTTGGCAATCTTAAGTGATTGGATCCCAACTCCTTGGCAATCCAATCTCTCTAAGCTTGAACAATTGCCCAATTCCTTGATTTAATTGCTCATGGGAAGAGATGAAGTATGGTCACTGATTATACCACATGCATTTCCAAATCAAAGTGTTGGTAGGATTATATGTCACTATATCCATCCAAACCCCAATTTGGTCCAACATGAGAAAGCATTTCTAGCATGATCTCCTTATCCCTCTTCCAAGGCTCAGAGAAGATCCAATTATGGAGAGTTTCTTTTCCAAGACAACTAACCAATTGGTTGAAGAACGAAAGCTTTCTAGTAAAATTAAGAGAAAAGAAAGAAGAAGAAGAATGAAAACTATAATCGATCCATCAAATCACAACAGAGCTCCTTAACCCAATGAAAAGAGTTAGTTGTTCATTGCTCTACCAAAATAGAAAAAAAAAAGAAAGTGCAGAAAAATAAAGATGAAGATTAAAACTGAAATTGAAACTTCAAAGTTCATAAATGAAAAGTACAAACTAAAATTTAACTACTACTAAGAAAAGGAAAAAAGAGAAATGGAAGAAGAGTGTAGGAGGGGAGGGGTCCGAAGACCCACTCTCCTTGGAGTGTGCCAATTCACAGAAGTTTGAATTGGTCTTCACTCTCTCCCCTTCCTTTAATTTTCCGTCGATGAATTGAAAGTAAAAACTAAGGCCTTTATATAGGCTCTCCTAAATTACAGAATGAAATGAAATTAAAAGCAAATTACAATTAAATGAAATTTTTTATTCTAGATTCTTCTTGTGGCCTTGATTGGTTGACACTTGTGGGCTTGCTTCCTTGAGGTTGGGTGGTCCTTGAAAGAGAAGTGAATCAAGTTGAGCTCCAGGTGCTAATGTTAGTGCTACCGTTAGCCACACTAACGCTACAAGTGTGGCGTTAGTGCTGAAGTTAGTGTGGCTAACGTCACACTTGCTACTCAGTTGGTGTTTTTGGGGCTTAAAATATGCCTATTATTTGTGCTCCAATTCATGCCCACTATCAAGTATTATATATTGTTGGAATATCAGCTTTCTAACGCAACTGGAATCCCCTCAATTGGACCTTTGTAACTCAAGTTATGCTCTTTTGAAGGGGACAGGGTCGCTGGCATAGTCGCTGGCGTTATTGGCAAAGTTAGCCACAATAACGTTAGCGTTCAGGGGATTAATATTGCCAGGTTCTGAAGTTCAAAATTAGTGTCCACCCCATACTATATTTTTGGAAAGTCCTGAATGTCTACTTTTCAACGCTTTTGGAAGTACATCATTCGGAGCTCTATCGCTCGAGTTACACTTCTTGGAAGGTGAAGAGGTCAACTAGCCTTACTACAGGTTGATACCATGTTCGTCTTTGCACTTTTAGGACAGATTTTCTCCCTCAAATTTAATGTCCACCATATAGTGTCATATATTCTTGGAACGCTCTAGAATCCTACTTTCCAATGCCACTGGAATCACTTCATTTGGAGCTTTGTGGCTCAAGTTATTCTTGTTTGAAGAAGGCATAGTCAGGCTGCTAGGTGAGATTTTGCGCATGTTAGTGTAACTAACGTGGCCCTTAACGTAGGCTCTTAGTCCTTCGCTAGCGTTATTGGCACTCACTTTTTCCAATAATGCTGCTCCTTGTCCTCTTTCCCACGTTAATGATCCACGTTAGTGTAACTAACGTGGCCCTTAACGTAGGCATGCCAAAGCTCGAGGGCATTAGTGACACTCACCTTTGTCACTAACACTACAAAACCCCCCTCTTCCACGTTAATGGTCAACGTTAGTGGTGTTAACGTGGGTCTTCCTTTGCTTTACTAAAGTTAGTGGCATTAACGTTGCCACTAACTTTCCAAGCTCTCCTTCTTCAAAGTTAATGCCATTAACGTTCCCACTAATGTTCCAAACTTTCCTTCCTTCCACGTTATTGGCCACGTTAGTGGCACTAATGTAGCCACTAACGTGGCTCTTCTCTGCTTCTTGTTACATGAAATCAATCAAACAAAGTGCATTAAAGTCTTGCTCTTAATCATGAGATCATGCATCATCCATTTTATCATTCAATTCATGCATAATTCTTATGAAATCATTCAAAATTCACAATGTTTGCTTGAATCATGGTATGATTGCATTTTCAACCAAATACTTGCTTATTTTCTAAGAAAATGCTTGAAACCAACCTAAAGCATACAAAAAATGGCTAGTTAAACTAGCCAAGATGCCCTGGCATCACAACACCAAACTTAAATCTTGCTTGTTGATGAGCGGATAATTTATACGCTTTTTGGCATTATTTTTAGTATGTTTTTAGTTTGTTTTAGTTTGTTTTTATTATATTTTTATTACTTTTTAGTTAAAATTCACTTTTCTGAACTTTACTATGAGTTTGTATGCTTTTCTGTAATTTCAGGTATTTTCTGGTTGAAATTGAGGGATCTGAGCAAAAATCTGATTCAGACGCTGAAAAGGACTGCAGATGCTGTTGGATTCTGACCTCCCTGCACTCGAAGTTGATTTTCTGGAGCTACAGAAACCTAATTGGTGCGCTCTTAACTGCGTTGGAAAGTAGACATTCTGGGCTTTCCAGCAATGTATAATAGTCTATACTTTGCCCGAGATTTGATGGCCCAAACAGGCGTTCCAAGTCAGCTCAAGAATTCTTGCGTTTAATGTCGGAACTGGCACAAGAATGGGAGTTAAACACCCAAACTGGCACAAAAGCTGGCGTTTAACTCCAAGAAAAGTCTCTACACATGAAAGCTTCAATGCTCAGCCCAAGCACACACCAAGTGGGCCCGGAAGTAGATTTTTATGTCATTTACTCATTTCTGTAAACCCTAGGCTACTAGTTCTCTACAAATAGGACATTTTGCTATTGTATTTTCATCTTGAGATCTTTGAATCTTTTGATCACATTTTGGGGGCTGGCCTCACGGCCATGCCTAGACCTTGTTCTTATGTATTTTCAATGGTGGAGTTTCTACACACCATAGATTAAGGTGTGGAGCTCTGCTGTACCTCGAGTATCAATGCAATTACTATTGTTCTTCTATTCAATTCGGCTTATTCTTGTTCTAAGATATCACTTGTTCCTCAACTTGATGAATGTGATGATCCGTGACACTCATCATCATTCTCACCCATGAACGTGTGCCTGACAACCACCTCCGTTCCACCTTAGATTGAGTGGATATCTCTTGGATCCCTTAATCGGAATCTTCGTGGTATAAGCTAGAATTGATGGCGGCATTCAAGAGAATCTGGAAGGTCTAAACCTTGTCTGTGGTATTCTGAGTAGGATTCAAGGATTGAATGACTGTGACGAGCTTTAAACTCTTGAAGGCTGGGCGTTAGTGACAGACGCAAAAGAATCACTGGATTCTATTCCAACCTGATTGAGAACCGACAGATGATTAGCCATGCTGTGACAGAGCGCGTTGAACTTTTTCACTGAGAGGACGGGACTGTAGCCACTGACAACGGTGATGCCCAACATACAGCTTGCCATGGAAAGGAGTAAGAAGGATTGGATGAAGACAGTAGGAAAGCAGAGAGACGGAAGGGACAGAGCATCTCCATACGCTTATCTGAAATTCTCACCAATGAATTACATAAGTATCTCTATCTTTATTTTATGCTTTATTCATAAATTATCCATAACCATTTGAATCTGCCTGACTGAGATTTACAAGATGACCATAGCTTGCTTCATACCAACAATCTCTGTGGGATCGACCCTTACTCGCGTAAGGTTTATTACTTGGACGACCCAGTGCATTTGCTGGTTAGTTGTGCGAAGTTGTGATAAAGAGTTGAGATTGCAATTGAGCGTACCATGTTGATGGCGCCATTGATGATCACAATTTCGTGCACCAAGTTTTTGGCGCCGTTGGCGGGGATTGTTTGAGTTTGGACAACTGACGGTTCATCTTGTTGCTTAGCTTAGGTATTTTTCTTCAGAGTTCTTAAGAATGAATTCTAGTGTTTCAAGGTGATGTTCTTATCATCACCAAAGCTGATTGATTCTCATCAATTTAGCTCTTGAATGTAATGTCCTGCTGAAGCTTGGCTAGCCATGTCTAATTTCTTTAGACTGAAGCTTTAGACTAACATTGCATGATTCCTGGAATTCTCATTAAGAATTTTGATATCCTTATTTTCTTTCAATTTTCGAAAAAAAAAATCCAAAAAAATTATAAAAGCTTAAAACCAAAAATATGTTTTGTTTCTTGTTTGAGTCTAGTGTCTAATTTTAAGTTTGGTGTCAACTGCATGCTTCTATTCTTCTTGCATTTTTTTTGAATTCATTCATGTGTCTTAATTGATCTTCAAGTTGTTCTTGATGATTTCCTTGTTCTGATCTTTAAATTCTCTTGTCCTGAGTGTTTTGTTGTTTCTCATATGCATTCTCATTTTGTTAGTGTCAATAGTATACAAACTTCTAAGTTTGGTGTCTTGCATGCATTGTTTATTTGATCTTAGTTTCATTTTGATTATTCCTCATTATTAAAAATCCAAAAAAATTTTAATTTGTGTCTTTTCAAGTCAATAATACAGAGAATTGAAGATTCAGAACATTCAGCAGAGGAATTACACAGAAAAAGGCTAGGCGTTCAAAACGCCCTGTGAGGAAGGAAAACTGGCGTTTAAATGACAGCCAGGGTGCCTGGATGGGCGTTTAACGCCCAAAAGGGGTGATTTTTCAGCGTTAAACGCCAGAATGTATACCATTCTGGGCGTTTAACGCCAGGATGGCACAAGAGGGAAGATTTTGTTTTTAACTCAATTTTTTTTCAAGTTTTCAAAATTTTTCAAAATCAAGTCTTTTTCAAATCAAATCTTTTCAATCATATATTTTCAAAATCAATTTCTTTCTTTTTCAAAGATACTTGCTAACAATTAATGATTTGATTCAACATTTCAAGTATGTTGCCTTTTCTGTTGAGAAAGGTTTAATGTTTGAATCATATATTTCCTTGTTAGCCAAGTCATTAATTTTCAAAATCAAATCTTTTTAAATTGTTTTTCAAATCATATCTTCTCAATCACATCTTTTTAAAACCATAACTTTTCAATCATATCTTCTTAATCACATCTTTTTCAAAATAGTTTTCAATCAAATCTTTTTTATTTCTAATTTCAAAATCTTTTTCAAAAATCACTTAATTTTTTTTCCAATCTTAGTTTTCAAAAATCAATTACTTTTTTTTATTAATTCACTCTAATTTTCGAAAATTTCTTCCCCTCTTCTCACATCCTTCTATCTATGGACTAACACTCCTCCTCAATGCACAATTTGAACTCCATCTTTCTTGATAAGTTCGAATTCTTCTACCTCTTCCTTCTATTCCTCTGACACCTCAAGGAATCTCTATACTGTGACATAGAAGATTCCATATTTTCTTGTTTTTTTCTCTTTCATATGAGCAGGAGCAAAGACAAAAGCATTCTTGTTGAGGCTGACCCTGAACCTGAAAGGACCTTGAAGCAAAAGCTAAGAGAAGCTAAGGCACAACTCTCTGTAGAGGACCTAACAGAAATCTTCAAAGAAGAAGAACCCATGGCAGCCGAAAACAACAACAATGCCAACAATGCAAGGAAGGTGCTGGGTGACTTTACTGCACCTACTCCCGACTTCTATGGGAGAAGCATCTCTATCCCTGCCATTGGAGCAAACAACTTTGAGCTTAAGCCTCAATTAGTTTCTCTAATGCAACAGAATTGCAAGTTCCATGGACTTCTATTGGAAGATCCTCATCAGTTTTTAGCTGAATTCTTGCAAATTTGTGATACTGTCAAGACTAATGGGGTTGACCCTGAGGTCTACAGACTTATGCTATTCCCTTTTGCTGTAAGAGATAGAGCTAGGATTTGGTTGGACTCACAACCTAAAGAAAGCCTGAACTCTTGGGAAAAGCTAGTCAATGCCTTCTTGGCAAAGTTCTTTCACCTCAAAAATTGAGTAAGCTTAGAGTGGAAGTCCAAACCTTCAGACAGAAGGAAGGTGAATCCCTCTATGAAGCTTGGGAAAGATACAAACAATTAATCAGAAAGTGTCCTTCTGACATGCTTTCTGAATGGAATGTCATAGGTATCTTCTATGATGGTCTGTCTGAACTGTCCAAGATGTCATTGGATAGCTCTGCTGGAGGATCTCTTCATCTGAAGAAGACGCCTACAGAAGCTCAAGAACTCATTAAAATGGTTGCAAATAACCAATTCATGTATACTTTTGAATGGAATTCTGTGAACAATGGGACGAATCAGAAGAAAGGAGTTCTTGAGATTGATACTCTGAATGCCATATTGGCTCAGAACAAAATATTGACTCAGCAAGTCAATATGATCTCTCAAAGTCTGTCTGGAATGCAAGTTGCACCAGGTAGTACTAAGGATGCTTCATCTGAAGAAGCTTATGATCCTGAGAACCCTTCAATGGAAGAGGTGAATTACATGGGAGAACCCTATGGAAACACCTATAATCCTTCATGTAGAAATCATCCAAATTTCTCATGGAAGGATCAACAGAGACCTCAACAAGGTTTCAACAACAATAAGGGTGGAAGAAACAGGTTTAGCAATGGCAAGCCTTTTCCATCATCTTCTCAGCAACAGACAGAGAATTCTAAGCAGAGCCACTCTGACTTAGCAACCATGGTCTCTGATCTAATCAAAACCACTCAAAATTTCATGACTGAAACAAGGTCCTCCATTAGAAATTTGGAGGCACAAGTGGGACAGCTGAGCAAGAAAATTACTGAACTCCCTCCTAGTACTCTTCCAAGCAATACAGAAGAGAATCCAAAAGGAGAATGCAAGGCCATTAACATGATCCACATGGCCGAACTTGGAGAGGAGGAAGAGGTAGTGATCGCCACTGAGGAAGACCTCAATGGACGTCCACTGGCCTCCAATGAGTTCCCTAATGAGGAACCATGAGAATCTGAGGCTCATAATGAGACCATAGAGATTCCATTGGATTTACTTCTGCCATTCATGAGCTCTGATGAGTATTCTTCCTCTGAAGAGGATGAAGATGTCACTGAAGAGCAAGTTGCCAAGTACCTTGGAGCAATCATGAAGCTAAATGACAAGTTATTTGGTAATGAGACTTGGGAGAACGAACCTCCTTTGCTCACCAAAGAACTAGATGACTTGACTAGGCAGAGATTACTTCAAAAGAGACAGGATCCTGAGAAGTTTTCAATACCTTGTACCATAGGCACCATGACCTTTGAGAAGGCTCTGTGTGACCTAGGGTCAAGCATAAACCTCATGCCTCTCTCTGTAATGGAGAAGCTAGGGATCTTTGAGGTGCAAGCTGCAAGAATCTCACTAGAGATGGCAGATAATTCAAGAAAACAAGCTTATGGACTTGTAGAGGATGTTTTGGTGAAAGTTGAAGACCATTAGATCCCTGCTGATTTCATAGTCCTAGAGACTGGGAAGTGCGTGGATGAATCCATCATCCTTGGCAGACCCTTCCTAGCCACAGCAAAGGTTGTGATTGATGTTGACAGAGGAGAATTGATCATTCAAGTGAATGAAGAATCCCTTGTGTTTAAGGCTCAAGGATATCCCTCTGTTACCATGGAGAGGAAGCATGAAGAGCTTCTCTCAAAACAGAGCCAAACAGAGCCCCTACAGTCAAACTCTAAGTTTGGTGTTGGGAGGCCACAACCAACTTCTAAGTTTGGTGTTGAACCCCCACATTCAAACTCTAAGTTTGGTGTTGGGAGGTTCCAACATTGCTCTGAGTATCTATGAGGTTCCATGAGAACCCACTGTCAAGCTACTGACATTAAAGAAGCGCTTGTTGGGAGGATACCCAATGTTATATTTATCTATTTTCCTTTGTTATTTTATGTTTTCTGTAGGTTGATGATCATAGAAAGTCACAAAATCAATTGAAAAAGCAAAAACAGAATAAAAAACAGAAAGAAAAACAGCACACCCTAGAGGAAAACTTTGCTGGCGTTTAAACGCCAGTAAGGGCAGCAAATGGGCGTTTAACACCCAGTCTGGCACCATTCTGGGCGTTTAACGCCAGAAAGGGGCACCAGACCGGCGTTAAACGCCAGGAAAGGGCAAGAAGCTGGCGTTAAATGCCAGAAATGGGCACCAGCCCGGCGTTTAACGCCAGAATTAGCATAAAGAGCATTTTTGCTTGCCACTTAGTGCAGGGATGAATTTTCCTTGACACCTCAGGATCTGTGGACCCCACAGGATCCCCACCTACCCCACCACTCTCTCTCTTCTTCACCCATTCACCAATCAACTCAACACCTCTTCCCCAAAAACCCCTCACCTATCAAATCCTACCATTCTCTTCAGCACTCACATCAATCCTTCATGAAACCCCACCTACCTCACCATTCAAATTCAAACCACTTTCCCTCCCAAACCCACCCATAATGGCCGAACCATACACCCCTCTCTACTCCTATATAAACCCATCCTCACTCCTTCATTTTCACACAACCTACACACTACTTCTCTCCCTTTGGCCGAACCACAAAGCCACCTCCATCTCCTCCATTTCTTCTTCTTCTACTCTCTTCTTTCTTCTTTTGCTCGAGGACGAGCAAACCCTCTAATTTTGGTGTGGTAAAAGCATTGCTTTTTGTTTTTCCATAACCATTTATGGCACCTAAGGCCGGAGAAACCTCTAGAAAGAGGAAAGGGAAAGCAAAAGCTTTCACCTCCGAGTCATGGGAGATGGAGAGATTCATCAAGGGTACATCAAGACCACTTCTATGAAGTTGTGGCCATGAAGAAGGTGATCCCCAAGGTCCCCTTCAAACTCAAAAAAAGTGAATATCCGGAGATCCGACATGAGATCCGAAGAAGAGGTTGGGAAGTTCTTACCAACCCCATTCAACAAGTCGGAATCTTAATGGTTCAAGAGTTCTATGCCAATGCATGGATCACCAAGAACCATGATCAAAGTGTGAACCCGGACCCAAAGAATTGGCTTACAATGGTTTGGGAGAAATGCTTAGATTTTAGTCCGGAAAATGTAAGGTTGGCATTCAACTTGCCCATGATGCAAGGAGATGAACACCCTTACACTAGAAGGGTCAACTTTGATCAAAGGTTGGACCAAGTCCTCATAGACATTTGTGAAGTGGGCGCTCAATGGAAGAGAGATTCAAGAGGGAAGCCGGTCCAACTGAGAAAGCATGACCCTAAGCCCGTGGCTAGGGGATGGTTGGAGTTTATCCAACGCTCAATCATTCCCACTAGCAACCGGTCCGAAGTTACTATAGACCAGGCCATCATGATTCATAACATCATGATTGGAGAGGAAGTAGAAGTTCATGAGGTTATAGCCCAAGAACTTTATAAGGTGGCGGACAAGTCCTCTACCTTGGCAAGGTTAGTCTTTTCTCATCTCATTTGTCACCTCTGTTATTCAGTTGGAATTGACATAGAGGGAGACATCCTCATTGATGAGGACAAGCCCATTACTAAGAAAAGGATGGAGCAAACAAGAGATCCCACTCAACATGAAATCCCTGAGATACCTCAGGGGATGCACTTTCCTCCACAAAACTATTGGGAGAAAATCAACACTTCCCTAGGAGAATTGAGTTCCAACATGGGACAACTAAGGGTGGAGCACCAAGAACATTCCATCCCCCTCCATGAAATTAGAGAAGATCAAAGAATCATGAGAGAGGAGCAACAAAGGCAAGGAAGAGACATTGAGGAGCTCAAGCACTCCATAAGATCTTCAAGAGGAAGAACAAGCCGCCATCACTAAGGTGGACCCGTTCTTTAATTTCCTTGTTCTTTATTTTCCTGTTTTTCAAATTTTCATGCTTATGTTTATCTATGTTTATGTCTTATGATCGTTAGTGTCTTAGTGTCTATGCCATAAAGTTATGAATGTCCTATGAATCCATCACCTTTCTTAAATGAAAAATGTTCTTAATTGAAAAAGAGAAGAATTGCATGAATTTTAAATTTTATAACAAATTAATTATTTTGATGTGGTGGCAATATTTTAGTTTCTGAATGTATGCTTGAACAGTGCATATGTCTTTTGAATTTGTTGTTCATGAATGATTGGCTCTTGAAAGAATGATGAAAAAGGAGACATGTTACTGAGGATCTGAAAAATCATAAAAATGATTCTTGAAGCAAGAAAAAGTAGTGAATATTCAAAAAAAAAGAAAGAAAGCAAGCAGAAAAAGCCAACAGCCCTTTAAACCAAAAGGCTAGGGTAAAAAAAAGTCGTGATCCAAGGCAAAAAAAAGAGTGTGATTAAGAACCCTGGACACCTCTAATTGGGGACTCTAGCAAAGCTGAGTCACAATCTGAAAAGGTTCACCCAGTTATGTGTCTGTGGCATGTATGTATCCGGTGGTAATACTGGAAGACATGGTGCTTTGGGCTACGGCCAAGACTCATAAAGTAGTTGTGTTCAAGAATCATCATACTTAACTAGGAGAATCAATAACACTATCTAGATTTTGAGTTCCTATAGAAGCCAATCATTCTGAATTTCAAGGATAGAGTGAGATGCCAAAACTGTTCAGAGGCAAAAAGCTAAAAGCCCCGCTCATCTAATTAATACTGATATTCATAGATGTTTTTGGAATTTATTGCATATTCTCTTCTTTTTATCTTATTTGATTTTCAGTTGCTTGGGGACAAGCAACAATTTAAGTTTGGTGTTGTGATGATTTATACGCTTTTTGGCATTGTTTTTAGTATGTTTTTAGTTTGTTTTAGTCACTTTTTATTATATTTTATTAGTTTTTAGTTAAAATTCACTTTTCTGTACTTTACTATGAGTTTGTGTGTTTTTCTATGATTTCAGGTATTTTCTGGCTGAAATTGAGGGACCTGAGCAAAAATCAGATTCAGAGGCTGAAAAGGACTGCAGATGCTGTTGGATTCTGACCTCTCTGCACTCAAAGTGGATTTTTTGGCGCTACAGAAGCCCAATTGGTGCAATCTTAACTGCGTTGGAAAGGAGACATTCTGGGATTTCCAGTAATGTATAATAGTCCATACTTTGCCCGAGATTTGATGGCCCAAACAGGCGTTCCAAGTCAGCTCAAGAATTCTGGCGTTTAACGCCGGAACTGGCACAAGAATGGGAGTTAAACGCCCAAACTGGCACAAAAGCTGGCGTTTAACTCCAAGAAAAGTCTCTACACATGAAAGCTTCAATGCTCAGCCCAAGCACACACCAAGTGGGCCCGGAAGTGGATTTTTATGTCATTTACTCATTTCTGTAAACCCTAGGCTACTAGTTCTCTACAAATAGGACCTTTTGCTATTGTATTTTCATCTTGAGATCTTTGAATCTTTTGATCACATTTTGGGGGCTGGCCTCACGGCCATGCCTAGACCTTGTTCTTATGTATTTTCAACGGTGGAGTTTCTACACACCATAGATTAAGGTGTGGAGCTCTGCTGTACCTCGAGTATCAATGTAATTACTATTGTTCTTCTATTCAATTCGGCTTATTCTTGTTCTAAGATATCACTTGTTCCTCAACTTGATGAATGTGATGATCCGTGACACTCATCATCATTCTCACCTATGAACGTGTGCCTGACAACCACCTCCGTTCTACCTTAGATTGAGTGCATATCTCTTGGATCCCTTAATCGGAATCTTCATGGTATAAGCTAGAATTGATGGCGGCATTCAAGAGAATCCGGAAGGTCTAAACCTTGTCTCTGGTATTCTGAGTAGAATTCAAGGATTGAATGACTGTGACGAGCTTCAAACTCCTGAAGGTTGGGCGTTAGTGACAGACGCAAAAGAATCACTGGATTATATTCCAACCTAATTGAGAACCGACAGATGATTAGTCGTGCTATGACAGAGCGCGTTGAACATTTTCACTGAGAGGACGGGACTGTAGCCACTGACAACGGTGATGCCCAACATACAGCTTGCCATGGAAAGGAGTAAGAAGGATTGGATGAAGACAGTAGGAAAGCAGAGAGACGGAAGGGACAGAGCATCTCCATACGCTTATCTGAAATTCTCACCAATGAATTACATAAGTATCTCTATCTTTATTTTATGCTTTATTCATAAATCATCCATAACCATTTGAATCTGTCTGACTGAGATTTACAAGATGACCATAGCTTGCTTCATACCAACAATCTCTGTGGGATCGACCCTTACTCGCGTAAGGTTTATTACTTGGACGACCCAGTGCACTTGCTGGTTAGTTGTGCGAAGTTGTGATAAAGAGTTGAGATTGCAATTGAGCGTACCATGTTGATGGCGCCATTGATGATCATAATTTTGTGCACCACTTGTCCCCAAGCAAGAAAAGAACTATGCACAAAGAATTCTCTTAATTGGAATGTATTGAAGAATTGCTTATGATGCCTTAGTAGGTGAAGTGAATAAGTGACAGTGGGGTGAACTCTAATTTGTATGCTTATGCAAGGATTGCAGTGCTCATTAGTCCTTACATTTTGGAAGTCTTAGATCTTAGGACTTTCATTCAAATGATATTATGGAATCCTCTTTATAGATTGTCACCTTTGAATCAGCACTTATTTTCTAACATTTTTCTTTTCTTTTTGTATCTTGGCCTCGACTCTAGGTATCATGTCTCAAAGCGGCTTTTTAAGATAAGCTTTCAATCAATACTCCCAAACCAGTTGGTCTAAGGTATTAGGTGTTGAAGCACTCCTTAGGATATACTTGCTCAAGCCTCTCTCTTTGACACAAATTCACCACAAGCATTTAACTAGGACAATAACTCTTTGAGTTCTTGTTTCTTTCTTTCTCTTCCTAGTAATTGATGCTCAGAGCCTTGGGCTTGTTCTTTGTTTTTCTTTTTCTTTTATTTTCTTTTGTTACTCCTTCTTGGATCAATAGATGTTTGAAAAATTCCATAATACTTCTCTAAACTTTATTTCCTGTCTATGAGCTCCCATGCAAGTTTTCACAAACATGCAACCTCAATACACAATCATACAATCAGAACCTCCACTCCTCTTAATCTTTTGCTTGCCCCAAGATTTATAAAATTCTTCAACATTTTCCTTTCAAAAAAATGATTTCCTTGTTGCATTCTTAGAGATATTGGGTGCAATTAAAATTCAAGATGATAATCATGATATCATAACAACATGTTACAAATCAAATATCAAATTATGCTTATTCACAAGGAGTAATCACACATGCATAAATAGAAGACAATCATGCAATTTAAAGTGCTGGAAATAAGTAAGAGGAAAAATGAACTTTACCACCTTGTAGTTCATCTTCATTGTTGTTATCTTTTTCCTTCTATTCTTCCCCTTCCCACACCAAATTTAGAATGATTTCTTATACTCAAGCAACAATTAAAACAGTGGTGATGGGATCTATGATGGATCATGAGTGTCTTACGGAATAAAATGTGAGTAATGCATGTGCTTAAGCAAGCAAAATTAAGGATACAATAAAGGCACAAGAGATATAAACAGAGACATTTTGATTGCATTAATAAGTGGTGTGCTTGGTAACTGATGAGCGGATAATTTATACGCTTTTTGGCATTGTTTTTAGTATGTTTTAGTTAGTTTTTATTATATTTTTATTAGTTTTTAGTTAAAATTCACTTTTCTGTACTTTACTATGAGTTTGTGTGTTTTTCTGTGATTTCAGGTATTTTCTGGCTGAAATTGAGGGACCTGAGCAAAAATCTGATTCAGAGGCTGAAAAGGACTGCAGATGCTGTTGGATTCTGACCTCCCTGCACTCGAAGTAAATTTTCTGGAGCTACAGAAGCCCAATTGGCACGCTCTCAATTGCGTTGGAAAGTAGACATCCTGGGCTTTCCATCAATTTATAATAGTCCATACTTTGCTCGAGATTTGATGGCCCAAACAGGTGTTCCAAGTCAGCTCAAGAATTCTGGCGTTTAACGCCGGAACTGGCACAAGAATGGGAGTTAAACGCCCAAACTGGCACAAAAGCTGGCGTTTAACTCCAAGAAAAGTCTCTACACATGAAAGCTTCAATGCTCAGCCCAAGCACACACCAAGTGGGCCCGGAAGTGGATTTTTATGTCATTTACTCATTTCTGTAAACCCTAGGCTACTAGTTCTCTACAAATAGGACCTTTTGCTATTGTATTTTCATCTTGAGATCTTTAAATCTTTTGATCACGTTTTGGGGGCTGGCCTCACGGCCATGTCTAGACCATGTTCTTATGTATTTTCAACGGTGGAGTTTCTACACACCATAGATTAAGGTGTGGAGCTCTGCTGTACCTCAAGTATCAACGTAATTACTATTGTTCTTCTATTCAATTCGGCTTATTCTTGTTCTAAGATATCACTTGTTCCTCAACTTGATGAATGTGATGATCCGTGACACTCATCATCATTCTCACCTATGAACGTGTGCCTGACAACTGATGGTGTTTTTGCGGAAAACGAATTTTCCTACACACAAATCCAACCGGCAAGTATACCGGGTCGCATCAAGTAGTAATAACTCACAAGAGTGAGGTCGATCCCACAGGGATTGATGGATCAAGCAACTTTAGTGGGTGATTAGTTTAGTCAAGCTAACATTGAAGTGAATTTGTGTGAAGTTGATCAACAAAAAGTAAATTGCAGGAATGATAAAGTTACAGAATGTAAATGGCAGGAAACTTAAAGAGCAAGAAAAGTAGATTGACAAAATCTTAAATGACAAGAAATGTAAATTGCATCAAATGTAAAAGGGGCTGGGGTGCTGGAAATTAAATGAAAGCAGTAGATCCAAGTTTAGAACAATTGCAAGGAAATTAAATTGCAGGAAAAGTAAATTCAAGGTCACAGTAGCTTAAATGTAAATTGCAGAAGAACACAAGTGCAGGAAATTAAATTGGGAGCAATGAGATGCAACAAAGAGACATAGATCATTTCTCAAGTCTCAAAGTAAAACTAACAATTTCAATGAAACAGTAAAAACAGAAGGAAAGCCAAGAGCTAAATTGCTCACTTGATCAAGACAGAAACAAAATTCAACTCAATTGTGAAATTCAGAAAAGAAATTCAAGATCTCAGGGAATCAATGAGACTAGAGAACAAGTCTAGATCTCAAGCCCTTCCTTGATCAATTCAGAGAATAATTTGCAGAAGAAAAAGAAGATGAAAGAAATAAATGAAAACTCAGATTTAATTCTCAATTTTCTGAAATTATGCAGAAGAAGAACAAGAGATTTCAGATCAAGTGAAACAGAATTCCTTCAATTCTTGATCCAAAATTCAAACAGAAATGAAAACTAAGAGAGAGAACTCTCAATTCCTAATGCTCCCTAGTGGAGCTCGCCTTCTTTCCAATGGAGCTCCTTTAAGAATTTGGCATATAAAGCCATTTGCTCCAATGCCTCAGCCAAAGGTATGTTGATTTCCAGCTTCTTGAAAGTCTCAAGAAATTTGTGGAAATGCTGATCCTTTGTCTCTTTGTGGAATCTTTGTGGATACGGTAGTAGTGGTGTTAAGCTCTCCTCCACTTGATGTTGTCTTGGATTCGGTTCTTCCATGATCTGCTTTCCTTTCTTCAGATTCTGTGGTTGGTTGTTTTCCTCTGTGAGTTTTTCTGGGACATTCTTGCTTGTCATGTCCTTGTTGATGGCTTCATCATTCTTTGTTGGCTCATTGTCATTCTCCATAAGTTTCTTGGTTGCTCCTTGGTTACCATCCACTAACATCTTTCCACTCCTTAGTTGCACGACCTTGCATTCTTCCTTTGGGTTAGGAATGGTGTCACTTGGTAGTGAGCTTGATGGTTTTTCAACAGAAATCTGTTTGGAGATTTGTCCAATTTGCCTTTCTAAGTTCTTCATGGAAGCTTCTTGGTTTTTTGTTGTCAATTCTTAGTTCTTCATCATTTTCTCCATGAGCAGCTCTAGATTAGTGATCCTCTGAGATTCTTGTGAGATGGGTTGGTTTTGGGGTGTTGTTGGATGATGGTAAGTGCTTTGGTTAGTTGGGTGGTTATTGGGTAGGTGATGGTTAGAGTTGGGGTAATTATTTTATGGTTTTCTGTATGTATTTTGGTTAGTGTTTGGCTGGGGGTTGTGGTTTGTGCTTTTCCAATTGTTCTGACTTGAGTTTCTTTGCCATGGTTGTTGGCTTTGATTGTGGTTGTCTCCCCATCTGAGGTTGGGGTGGTTCTTCCAAGATGGATTGTAGGTATCACCATAGACTTCATTTGTTCCAGGATTTTGGTTGTGCATGTATTGGACTTGCTCTTGCTGTTGCTCCTCTTGGGTTTCTTCATTTTGCACCCATGTGGTTGATGGTTGGCTTGTGGTGCTCACTGCTGCTACTTGCAGGCCATCAATTCTTTTGGCCATTTGCTCAAACTATTGTTGAATCTGCTGCTGCATCATCTTGTTCTGAGCTAGAATTGAATCCACTCCTTCCAACTCCATTACTCCTCTTCTTTGTGATGGTTGGCGTTGCCTTTGATGAGCAAAAAAATATTGGTTGTTGGCCACCATATCAATGAGGTTTTGAGCTTCCTCTGTAGTTTTCATGAGTTGTAATGAGCCTCCAGCTGAATGATCAAGTGCCTCTTGAGCTTTCAGAGTAAGTCCTTCATAGAAGTTCTGCAACTTATCCCACTCAGTAAACATCTCTGGTGGACATTTCCTCAATAGTGCCTTATACCTTTCCCATGCTTCATATAAATTCTCTGCCTCCAATTGAGTGAATGTCTGCACCTCAGTCTTCAATCTTATGATCCTTTGAGGGGGATAAAATTTGGCAAGGAACTTGCTCACCAAATCATCCCAAGTGTTGATGCTTTCCTTTGGAAATGTTTCTAGCCATTGAGTGGCTTTGTCTCTGAGAGAGAATGGAAAGAGCAACAACTTGTAACTGTCAGGAGGCACACCATTGGTTTTGACAGTGTCACAAATCCTCAAGAAGGTGGATAAATGTTGATTCGGATCCTCCAATGGCCCTCCTCCAAAAGAACAGTTATTTTGGACCACTGTGATGAGCTGTGGCTTTAGTTCAAAGTTGTTTGTATTGACATTGGGGGTAAGAATGCTACTCTCACAATGTCTAGCATTTGCAAATGTGTATGAAGCCAGTACTCTTCTTTGTTGTGGGTTATTGTTGGCTCCTCCTTCTGGTTGATTGGGATTTGATGGATCTCCTTCCATTTCTTGGAATTCCTCCTCAGATTCTTCCTCTCCAATGACGTTCTTCCCTCTTTCAGCTCTTCTTATTCTTCGAAGAGTTCTTTGGTCAATTTCAGAGAGAATAGGGGAGGCTCTTCCTGTACCTGACATACAAACACACAATAAGAAACACACAGAACCAGAAAATCAATGAAACTTCAATCTATTGCTAGAATGAATGTTTAGTTAGTTTGAGCAAAAATACAAACAGTTAGTGTGTTAGTTAAAAAATAAGAAAAAGTGCTGGATCTAGACCTCCACTTCACTTAATCATTGTCAATCTATTTCAATCCCCGGCAACGGCGCCAAAAACTTGATGTGCGGAAAACGATCCGACACAAAACTCACCGGCAAGTGTACCGGGTCGCATCAAGTAATAATAACTCACATGAGTGAGGTCGATCCCACAGGGATTGAAGGATTGAGCAATTTTAGTTTAGTGGTTGATTTAGTCAAGCGAATCAAGTATTGGTTGAGTGATTTTGTATCCAACAGTAAGTAAACAACAGGAAATGTAAAGGGGGAAGGGAAGAATTGCAGAAATTAAAAGGAACTGAAAGTAAAAGGACTGAATCTTAAAGAACAAGAAATTAAATGACTGAAACTTAAAGTGCAAGAAATGTAAATTGCAGTAACTTAAAGTGCAAGGAATATAAATTGCTTGAATGGAAAAGGGATTTGAGGACTGGGATATCAGAATCTAAGCAAAGAGAAATTGAATTGCAACAATTAATAGAGCAGAAATGGAATTAGAAGTAATTAAAACTCAAACAGTAAGGAAATTAATTGTAGCAGAGGTTCACAGAAGAACCAAAAGGAAAATGTGATCTCCGGACTCCAGAGACTAGATAGCAAAGTCTAGATCTCAATTGCCTTCCCAGATCCAAATTCCCAAAGCAATTGACAAGAAATTAAAGAAGAAGCAGTAAATGGAATGTAAATGAACTCAATTATGCAGAAGATAAATTAAAGAGCTCTTGAGTGGAGATTGAGACAGAATTTCCTCAATTCTTAACACCCAAGACTCAAACAAAAAAAGTAAAAATGCCCAAGCAAGAACCAGGAAGAAGAGAGATCAATTCTCCTCCCAAATTCTCAGAAATCTCGGTGAAGTCTCTCAAAGAAAGAGTTGCAAAATAAAAGTGAATATTCAAAGCTCAAAGCCAAAAGTTCAAAGTTTAAAAGTCAAGTAAAAGTCCTAATTACATCAAACTAGCTCCTATTTATACACTTTCTATTCTTGGATCTTGGGATTTGGATGGGCTTTTGATTTGGTGAAGAAATAAATTAAATTGAATTTTTAATTCAATTTTTGGCCCAAGAACATTTGCTTCTAGGAGGCTGCCCTGCCCTTGTGGAGGGCAAGGCAGAAAATGGTGCGTGCGGCCTTGGTGCGTGCGAGTTGGGCGAGTTGGTGCTGCAGGATGCTGCCCTGCCCTTGTGGAGGGCAGGGCAGAAATTTTTGGTGCGCCAGATTTGATGCCCGTGCGTGCGTGTTGATGCTGCCGAAGCTCCCTTGGTGCGCCAATTTGGTGCGCTGGCCGTGCACCACAAAATGCTGCCTGATGAGCGGATAATTTGTACCCTTTTTGGCACTGTTTTTAGTATGTTTTTGATAGTTTTAGTTAAGTTTTTAGTATATTTTTATTAGTTTTTAGCTAAAATTCACTTTTCTGGACTTTACTATGAGTTTGTGTGTTTTTCTGTGATTTCAGGTATTTTCTGGCTGAAATTGAGGGTCCTGAGCAAAAATCTGATTCAGAGACTGAAAAGGACTGCAGATGCTGTTGGATTCTGACCTCCCTGAACTCGAAGTGGATTTTCTGGAGCTATAGAAGCCCAATTGGCGCGCTCTTAACGGCGTTGGAAAGTAGACATCCTGGGCTTTCCAGCAATATATAATAGTCCATACTTTGCCCAAGATTTTATGGCCCAAACTGGCGTGGCAAATCAGCCTCAGAAATTCCAGCGTTTAACGCTGGAACTGGCATAAAACTTGGAGTTAAACGCCCAAACTGGCATAAAAGCTGGCGTTTAACTCCAGAAAAGGTCTCTACACGAAAATGCTTCATTGCTCAGCCCAAGCACACACCAAGTGGGCCCGGGAGTGGATTTTTCTGTCATTTACTCATTTCTGTAAACCTTAGGTTACTAGTTTACTATTAATAGGATCTTTTGACATTGTATCAGTACCTCATGACACTTTACACGTTTCTTTGTGTACTTTCCACAGTATGAGTCTCTAAACCCCATGGTTGGGGGTGAGGAGCTCTGCTGTGTCTTGATGGATTAATGCAATTACTACTGTTTCTTATTCAATCATGCTTGCTTCTATTCTAAGATATCACTTGTTCTTAACCCGGATGAATGTGATGATCTGTGACACTCATCATATTCTCAACTATGAACGTGTGCCTGACAACCACCTCCGTTCTACCTTAGATTGAGTAGATATCTCTTGGATTCCTTAACCAGAATCTTCGTGGTATAAGCTAGAACTGATGGCAGCATTCAAGAGAATCCGGAAGGTCTAAACCTTGTCTGTGGTATTCTGAGTAGGATTCAATGATTGAATGACTGTGACGTGCTTCAAACTCCTAGCAGGCGGGGCGTTAGTGACAGACGCAAAAGAATCAATGGATTCTATTCCGGCCTGACCGAGAACCGACAGATGATTAGCCATGCTGTGACAGAGCATAGGAACGTTTTCACTGAGAGGATGGGAGGTAGCCACTGACAACGGTGAAACCCTACATACAGCTTGCCATGGAAGGAGCTTCGCGTGTTTGATGAAGAAAGACAGTAGGAAACCAGAGATTCAGAAGATGGAGCATCTCCAAAACCTCAACCTATTCTCCATTACTGCAAAACAAGTAACCATTTCATGTTCTTTTGCTTTTTACAATCAATCCTGATAATTTCTGATATCCTGACTAAGATTTACAAGATAACCATAGCTTGCTTCAAGCCGACAATCTCCGTGGGATCGACCCTTGCTCACGCAAGGTATTACTTGGATGACCCAGTGCACTTGCTGGTTAGTTGTGCGGGATTGCAAAAGTGTGATTGCAATTTCGTGCACCAAGTTTTTGGCGCCGTTGCCGGGGATTGTTCGAGTTTGGACAACTGACGGCTTATCTTGTTGCTTAGATTAGGACGGTTTTGTTTTTATTGGTTTAGAGTCTTTTAGTTGAGTCTAGTTTCATATTCTAAGTTTGGTGTCAATTGCATGCTTTCACTTTTCTTTTAATTTTCGATTTTGCATGTCCTTAGTCCCTTTTTGATCCGTAAAAATTCTAAGTTTGGTGTCCTCTTTGTGTTTTTCTCTTAAAAATTTTCGAAAATTTGTGTTTGATTTTCTAAAAATTTTAAGTTTGGTGTCTTTTTGTGTTTTTCTCTTTCCTCTTTTCAAAAATCAAATCTTTTTCATAAAAATTTTCAATCATATCTTTTTAATTGCTATTTTCAAAATCGTTTTAATTACTTAATTGATTCAGTTCTCAATTTGCTTTGATCTTATTTTCTTTTTGATTTTCGAATTTTTATTTTAATTTTCTTTTGTTTTATTTTATTTTTTTCGTTTAACTCAAAAAAAAAAAACAAAATTTATCTGTTTGCAATCATTATCATTTCCCTTTTGTCCATTATGGACATAAGTGGGATTGATCAGTCCAAAAGGACTCTGGGGTCATACGCTAACCCCATTACAGCTGCATATGAGAGTGGCATCTGTACACCTCCCATCAAAGCAAGCAGCTTTGAGCTAAATCCTCAACTCATTATCATAGTGCAGCAAAATTGCCAGTATTCCGGCCTTCCACAGGAAGAGCCCACTGAGTTTCTGGCACAGTTCTTACAAATTGCTGACACAGTACATGATAAAGAGGTGGATCAGGATGTCTACAGACTATTACTGTTTCTATTTGCTGTAAAAGATCAGGCTAAAAGGTGGTTGAATAACCAACCTACAGCAAGCATAAAGACATGGAAACAGTTATCAGACAAATTCCTGAATCATTTTTACCCTCCAAAGAGGATGACACAGCTAAGGCTGGACATCCAAGGCTTTAAACAAGAGGATAATGAATCCCTTTACAATGCCTGGGAGAGGTATAGAGGTATGCTAAGGAAATGTCCCTCTGAAATGTTTTCAGAGTGGGTACAGTTAGACATTTTCTACTATGGGCTTACAGAAAAAGCTCAGATGTCTTTAGACCACTCAGCTGGTGGATCTATACACATGAGGAAGACAATTGCAGAAGCTCAAGAGCTTATAGACACTGTTGCTAAAAACCAATATTTGTACTCTAGCAATGAGTTCTCTCCAAAAGAGGAAGTCATGGCAGTAGTCACTGACCCTAATCCTCAAGAACAGATGATTGAGCTTAATCAACAATTGCTCCTGATGACAGAACAGTTAGCAGAATTTAAAGAGATGCTCTATGAAACTAAAGTTGTTAACAAGAATATAGAACTGCAATTGAATCAAGCAAAACAGCAAATATCTAAACAGATAACAGAGGAGTGTCAAGCAGTTCAACTGAGGAGTGGGAAGACACTGAATACCACTGCTCAAAAGAGCAAAAAGCCAAACAGGGAACAATTGACAGAGGATAACCAAACCACTGTTCAAAATCCCTCTGAGGACAGTAAGAGCCCAGAGAGGAATGTTATTGGCGTTCAAACGCCAGAAAGGGAAGGAAAGTTGGCGTTAAACGCCCATTCCTTGCCCAGTTCTGGCGTTCAAACGCCAGAAAAGGGAGAGAAGTTGGCGTTTAACGCTCAATCTTCACCCATTCCTGGCGTTCAAACGCCAGGAGAAGATCAGACACCTGAGAGTGCTGACAGTAATCCCTCTAAAAAGGCTTCTTCAACCACTTCTGTAAGGAATAAACCTGCAGCATCTAAGGTTGAAGAATATCAAGCCAAGATGCCTTATCCTCAGAAACTCCGCAAAGCGGAACAGGATAAGCAATTTTCCCGCTTTGCAGACTATCTAAGGACTCTTGAAATAAAAATTCCGTTTGCAGAGGCACTTGAGCAAATACCTTCTTATGCTAAGTTCATGAAGGAAATCTTAAGTCATAAGAAGGATTGGAGAGAAACTAAAAAAGTATTTCTCACTGAAGAATGCAGTGCAATCATTCTGAAAAGCTTACCAGAAAAGCTTCAAGATCCTGGAAGCTTTCTGATACCATGCACATTAGAAGGCGCTTGCACCAAGACAGCCCTATGTGATCTTGGAGCAAGCATCAATCTAATACCTGCATCCACTATCAGAAAGCTTGGGTTGACTGGAGAAGTCAAACCAACCAGGATATGCCTCCAACTTGCTGATGGCTCCATTAAACATCCATCAGGCATAATAGAGGATATGATTGTCAAGGTTGGGCCATTTGCCTTTCCAACTGACTTTGTGGTGCTGGAAATAGAGGAGCACAAGAGTGCAACTCTCATTCTAGGAAGACCATTCCTAGCAACTGGACGGACTCTCATTGATGTACAAAAAGGGGAAGTGACCCTAAGAGTCAATGAGGATGAGTTCAAGTTGAATGCTGTGAAAGCTATGCAGCATCCAGACACACCAAATGACTGCATGGGCACAGACATTATTGACTCTTCGGTGGAAGAGATCAATATGACTGAAAGCCTAGAATCAGAGCTTGAAGACATCTTCAAGGATGCTCAACCTGATCAAGAAGAACCACAGGAAACAAAGGAATTTTCGAAAATTCCTCGGGAGGAGGATAAGCCTCCCAAACCTGAACTCAAACCACTACCACCTTCCCTGAAATATGCATTTCTAGGAGGGGGTGAAACTTTTCCAGTGATTATAAGCTCTGCTTTAAATTCACAGGAAGAGGATGCACTGATTCAAGTGCTAAGAACACACAAGACAGCTCTTGGGTGGTTGGTGCACGAAATTGCAATCACACTTTTGCAATCCCGCACAACTAACCAGCAAGTGCACTGGGTCGTCCAAGTAATACCTTGCGTGAGCAAGGGTCGATCCCACGGAGATTGTCGGCTTGAAGCAAGCTATGGTTATCTTGTAAATCTTAGTCAGGATATCAGAAATTATCAGGATTGATTGTAAAAAGTAAAAGAACATGAAATGGTTACTTGTATTGCAGTAATGGAGAATAGGTTGAGGTTTTGGAGATGCTCCATCTTCTGAATCTCTGCTTTCCTACTGTCTTCTTCTCCAAACACGCAAGGCTCCTTCCATGGCAAGCTGTATGTAGGGTTTTACCGTTGTCAATGGCTACCTCCCATCCTCTCATTGGAAATGTTCAACGCACCCTGTCACGGCACGGCTATCCATCTGTCGGTTCTCAATCAGGCCGGAATAAAATCCAGTGATTCTTTTGCATCTGTCACTAACGCCCCGCCTTCAGGAGTTTGAAGCACGTCACAGTCATTCAGTCATTGAATCCTACTCAGAATACCACAGACAAGGTTTAGACCTTCCGGATTCTCTTGAATGCCGCCATCAGTTCTAGCTTATACCATGAATATCCCAATTAAAGAATCCAAGAGATAACTACTCAATCTAAGGTAGAACGGAGGTGGTTGTCAGGCACACGTTCATGGTTGAGAATGATGATGATTGTCACGGATCATCACATTCATCCGGATTAAGAACAAGTATTATCTTAGAATGGAAGCAAGCATGATTGAATGAGAAACAGTAGTAATTGCATTAATCCATCAAGACACAGCAGAGCTCCTCACCCCCAACCATGGGATTTAGAGACTCATGCTGTGGAAAGTACACAAAGAAAACGTGTAAAGTGTCATGAGGTACTGTTACAATGTCAAAAGATCCTATTAATAGCAAAACTAGTAGCCTAGGGTGTACAGAAATGAGTAAATGACAGAAAAATCCACTTCCGGGCCCACTTGGTGTGTGCTTGGGCTGAGCATTGAAGCATTTTCGTGTAGAGACCTTTTCTGGAGTTAAACGCCAGCTTTCATGCCAGTTTGGGCGTTTAACTCCAAGTTTTATGCCAGTTCCGGCGTTTAACGCTGGAATTTCTGAGGCCGAATTGCTACGCCGGTTTGGGCCATCAAATCTTGGGCAAAGTATGGACTATCATATATTGCTGGAAAGCCCAGGATGTCTACTTTCCAACGCCGTTGAGAGCGCGCCAATTGGGCTTCTGTAGCTCCAAAAGATCCACTTCGAGTGCAGGGAGGTCAGAATCCAACAGCATCTGCAGTCCTTTTCAGTCTCTGAATCAGATTTTTGCTCAGAACCTTCAATTTCAGTCAGAAAATACCTGAAATCACAGAAAAACACACAAACTCATAGTAAAGTCCAGAAAAGTGAATTTTAACTAAAAACTAATAAAAATATACTAAAAACTAACTAAATCATACTAAAAACATACTAAAAACAATGCCAAAAAGCGTATAAATTATCCGCTCATCACAACACCAAACTTAAATTGTTGCTTGTCCCCAAGCAACTGAAAATCAAAATAGGATAAAAAGAAGAGAATATACTATAGACTCCAAAATATCAAAGAAACATAGTTCCAATTAGATGAGCGGGACTAGTAGCTTTTTGCCTCCGAACAGTTTTGGCATCTCACTCTATCCTTTGAAGTTCAGAATGATTGGCATCTATAAGAACTCAGAACTCAGATAGTGTTATTGATTCTCCTAGTTAAGTATATTGATTCTTGAACATAGCTAGTGTATGAGTCTTGGCTGTGGCCCAAAGCACTCTGTCTTCCAGTATTACCACCGGATACATACATGCCACAGACACATAATTGGGTGAACCTTTTTAGATTGTGACTCAGCTTTGCTAGAGTCCCCAATTAGAGGTGTCCAGGGTTCTTAAGCACACTCTTTTTGCCTTGGTTCACAACTTTATTTCTTTCTTTTTCTTTCTTTTTCTTCTCTTTTTTTTCGAAATTTTTTTTTCACTGCTTTTTCTTGCTTCAAGAATCAATTTGATGATTTTTCAGATCCTCAATAACAGTTCTCTTTCTCCTCATTCTTTCAAGAGCCAACAATTTTAACATTCTTAAAACATCAAATTCAAAAGACATATGCACTGTTCAAGCATTCATTCAGAAAACAAAAAGTATTGTCACCACATCAAACTAATTCAACTAGTTTCAGAGATAAATTTTGAAATCCTGTACTTCTTGTTCTTTTGTGATTAAAGCATTTTTCATTTAAGAGAGGTGATGGATTCATAGGACATTCATAGCTTTAAGGCATAAACTTTAAATTTTATTAAGAACAAGACTCAAATATAGATATAAGATGAGACTAGAAATAGAAAAACAAGAACAAAAACGAAAAAAAATAGGCTCCTAATGATAGAGGTGTTCACAGAGTTAGGACTCAACAACCTTGATTTTGAGAAGTGGATGCTCCCTCAGCTTGGGAGGAGAGCTTTTGGCGTTTCATCTCTTGGAGTTCACGCCCCTGCTTCTCTGCTCCTTCCATTGTCTTCTTGGTGATTGGATGTTCAATGGGTATGAATTCATCTGCTTCCATCTTCACCCTAGCCTCTTTACAGAGCAAGGAGATCAAGCTTGGGTAAGCCAATTTGGTTACAGTGGAATTCCTATTTGCAATTGTGTAGATCTCACAGGCAATCATATGATGAACCTCCACTTCTTTTCCAAGCATAATGCAATGAATCATCACTGCTCTCTGATGGTGACCTCAGAACGGTTGCTAGTGGGCAATATGGAACGCCCGATGAAGTCTAGCCAACCTCTTGCAATTGGCTTGAGGTCTCCCCTCTTGAGTTGGTTTGGGACACCCTTTGAATTGGTTATCCACTTAGTCCCAGGGAGGCATATGTCCTCTAGAACTTGATCCAACCCCTTATCTACTCTCACCATCCTCCTATTGAAGGAGTCAGGATCATCTTGCAGTTGAGGCAACTTGAAGATTTCTCTTATTTTGTCCAGATGAAAGTACATAACTTTCCCTCTGACCATAGTTCTGTAGGTATGGTAAGCGGTTCCAGTCATTCTCTGTTTATCTGTCAGCCACAGATTTGAGTAGAATTCCTGAACCATGTTCCTTCCAACCTTTGTCTCAGGATTGGTTAGAACTTCCCATCCTCTGCTTCGAATTTGCTCTTGGATCCCTGGATATTCATCTTCTTTCAGATCAAATTTAACTTCCGGGATCACTGACCTCAGACCCATTATTTTGTGAGAATGGTCTTCATGTTCTTTAGTTAAGAACTTCTCTTGATTCCAAAGATTCTTTGGATTAGTCTCTTTCTTTCCTCTTAAATTGGTTTGTTTTCCCTTAGGAGCCATGATCGTGATGAATCTTGGCTTAGTGATCACGGAAAAGCACACCAAACTTAGAGGTTTGCTTGTCCTCAAGCAAAAGAAAAGAGAGAAGAGAGGGGGAGGAAGAGAAAATTCGAATGGTGTGGTGGAATGAGGGAGCCAAACGTGTATTTATAAGGTGGGGAGGGGAGTTTTCGAAAAAAAAGAGAGAAATTTGAAAGAAGATTTGAGAAGATTTGGAAAGAAATTGAGAGAAGGGTGAAATTTTTGAACAATGTTTGTAATTGATTTGAAATAAATTTGAAGGATGGTTTTGATTTTTGAAGATTTGAAAGTGAATGATGAATGATTGAAGTGTGATTTTGTAGAAAAGTATGGGTGAGAAAAGGAAAGTTTGAAAAAATTTGATTTGAAAACAAAATTGTGGTCCCCCCACCTTGCTGGCGTTAAACGCCCAGAATGGCACCCATTCTGGCGTTTAACGCCCATTTGTTGCCCCTTTTGGGCGTTTAACGCCCAGCCAGGTGCCCTGGCTGGCGTTAAACGCCAGAAATCTTTTATCACTGGGCATTTTTCTGAACGCCCAGGATGCTGCACACCTGGCGTTTAACGCCCAGAATGGTGCCCATTCTGGCGTTTAACGCCCAAAATGGTACCATTACTGGCGTTAAACGCCCAGAATGGTGCCCATTCTGGCGTTTAACGCCCAAAATGCCCCTTACTGGCGTTTTTTCGCCAGTAAGCTCATTTTCTCTGCTTTTTGAGCTGAATCCTTCTGTAACTCTGTGAATTCCTTCATTTTTGATACTTACCTCTGTAAGAACAAATCATATAACCTCCTAATGACTGGGTTGCCTCCCAGCAAGCGCTTCTTTACTGTCTTTAGCTGGACCTTCACTGAGAATTACTCAAGTCTCAGTTTTGAGCACTCCTGCTCAAAATTGCCTTCAAGATAATGCTTGATTCTCTGTCCATTAACAATGAACTTTTTGTCAGAATCAATATCCTGAAGCTCAACATATCCATATGGTGACACTCCTGTGATCACATACGGACCCCTCCACCGGGATTTGAGTTTTCCTGGGAACAATTTGAGCCTGGAGTTGAAGAGCAGAACTTTTTGTCCTGGCTCAAAGACTCTGGTTGACAATTTCTTGTCATGCCACTTCTTTGCCTTTTCCTTATAAATTTTGCATTTTCAAAGGCATTGAGTCTGAACTCCTCTAGCTCATTTAACTGGAGCAATCTTTTTTCACCAGCTAACTGAGCATCCATGTTTAGGAATCTGGTTGCCCAGTAGGCTTTATGTTCCAATTCCACAGGCAAATGACAGGCCTTCCCATACACCAGTTGGTATGGAGAAGTTCCTATAGGAGTCTTGAATGCTGTTCTGTATGCCCACAGAGCATCATCCAAGCTCTTTGCCCAATCCTTTCTTCGGGCTATCACAGTCCGTTCTAGGATTCTTTTTAGCTCTCTGTTAGAGACTTCAGCTTGCCCATTTGTCTGTGGATGATACGGAGTTGCTACTTTATGTCTGATTCCATATCTAACCATAGCAGAGTATAGCTGTTTGTTGCAGAAATGAGAGCCCCCATCACTGATTAGTACTCTGGGGACACCAAATCTGCTGAAGATGTGTTTCTGGAGGAATTTTAGCACGGTCTTGGTATCATTAGTGGGTGTAGCAATTGCTTCTACCCACTTAGATACATAGTCCATCGCCACCAGAATGTAAGTGTTTGAGTATGATGGTGGGAATGGCCCCATGAAATCAATTCCCCATACATCAAACAATTCTATCTCTAATATCCCTTGTTGAGGCATGGCATATCCGTGAGGCAGGTTACCAGCTCTTTGGCAACTGTCACAGTTACGCACAAACTCTCGGGAATCTTATAGAGAGTAGGCCAGTAGAAGCCACACTGGAGGACTTAGTGGCTGTTCGCTCACTTCCAAAATGTCCTCCATATTGTGATCCATGGCAGTGCCATAGGATCCTTTGTGCTTCTTCTCTGGGTACGCATCTGCGGATCACTCCGTCAGTACATCTCTTAAAGAGATATGGTTCATCCCAGAGGTAGTACTTGGCATCTGAAATTAATTTCTTTCTTTGTACATTGCTGTACTCCTTGGGTATGAACCTCACAGCTTTATAGTTTGCCATATCTGCAAACCATGGAGCTTCCTGAATGGCAAAGAGTTGCTCATCTGGGAAAGTCTCAGAGATCTCAGTAGAAGGGAGGGACGCCCCAGCTACTGGTTCTATTCGGGACAGATGATCAGCTACTTGGTTCTCTGTCCCTTTTCTGTCTCTATTCTATATCAAACTCTTGCAGAAGCAACACCCATCTGATAAGCCTGGGTTTTGAATCCTGCTTTGTGAGTAAGTATTTAAGAGCAGCATGGTCAGTGTACACAACCACCTTGGATCCTACTAGATAAGATCTAAACTTGTCAATGGCATAAACCACTGCAAGTAATTCTTTTTCTGTGGTTGTGTAATTCTTCTGTGCATCATTTAGAACACGGCTAGCATAATAAATGACATGCAGAAGTTTGTTATGCCTCTGTCCCAACACTGCACCAATGGCATGGTCACTGGCATCACACATTAATTCAAATGGTAATGCCCAATCTGGTGCAGAGATGACTGGTGTTGTGACCAGTTTAGCTTTCAGGGTCTCAAATGCCTGCAGACACTGTGTGTCAAACACAAATGGTGTGTCAGCAGCTAGCAGATTACTCAGAGGTTTTGCAATTTTCGAAAAATTCTTTATAAACCTTCTGTAGAATCCTGCATACCCCAGAAAGCTTCTGATTGCCTTAACATTGGCAGGTGGTGGTAATTTTTCAATTACCTCTACCTTTGCCTTATCTACCTCTATTCCCCTGCTTGAAATTTTGTGCCCAAGGACAATTCCTTCAGTCACCATAAAGTGACATTTCTCCCAGTTTAAAACCAGGTTAGTCTCTTGGCACCTTTTCAGGACAAGTGATAGGTGGTTAAGACAGGAGCTGAATGAGTCTCCATATACTGAGAAGTCATCCATGAAGACTTCCAGAAATTTCTCTACCATATCTGAGAAGATAGAGAGCATGCACCTCTGGAAGGTTGCAGGTGCATTGCACAGACCAAAAGGCATCCTTCTGTAGGCAAACACGCCAGAAGGGCAAGTAAATGCTGTCTTCTCTTGGTCCTGAGGATCTACTGCAATTTGGTTGTAGCCTGAATAGCCATCCAAAAAGCAGTAGTAATCATGACCAGCTAGTCTTTCTAGCATTTGGTCTATGAATGGTAAAGGAAAATGATCCTTTCTGGTGGCTGTATTGAGCCTTCTGTAGTCAACACATGCGCCACCCTGTGACTGTTCTTGTAGGAACCAGTTCATTTTTTTCATTATGAACCACTGTCATGCCTCCCTTTTTGGAAACAACTTGGACAGGGCTCACCCAGGGGCTATCAGAAATAGGATAAATAATCCCAGCCTCTAGTAATTTAGTGACCTCTTTCTGCACCACCTCCTTCATGGCTAGATTTAGCCTCCTCTGTGGTTGAACCACTGGTTTGGCATTATCCTCCAACAGGATCTTGTGCATGCATCTAGCTGGGTTAATGCCCTTAAGATCACTTATGGACCACCCAAGAGCTGTCTTGTGTGTCCTTAGCACTTGAATCAGTGCTTCCTCTTCCTGTGGATTTAAAGCAGAGCTTATAACACTGGAAAAGTGTCACCCTCTCCCAGAAATGCGTACTTCAGGATGGTGGTAGAGGTTTGAGTTCAGGTTTGGGAGGTTTATCCTCCTCCTGAGGAATTTTCGAAAATTCCTTTGCTTCCTCTAGTTCTTCTTGATCAGGTTGAGCATCTTTGAAGATGTCCTCAAGCTCTGATTCTAGGCTTTCAGCCATATTGATCTCTTCTACCAGAGAGTCAATAATGTCAGCGCCCATGCAGTCATCTGGTGTGTCTGGATGCTGCATAGCTTTTACAGCATTCAACTTGAACTCATCCTCATTGACTCTGAGGGTTACTTCCCCTCTTTGTACATCAATGAGAGTTCGTCCAGTTGCTAGGAAAGGTCTTCCTAGAATGAGAGTTGCACTCTTGTGCTCCTCCATTTCCAGCACCACAAAGTCAGCTGGAGAAGCAAAGGGTCCAACCTTGACAATCATGTCCTCTATTATGCCTGATGGGTGTTTAATGGAGCCATCAGCAAGTTGGAGGCATATCCTGGTTGGTTTGACTTCTCCAGCCAACCCAAGCTTTCTGATAGTGGATGCAGGTATTAGATTGATGCTTGCTCCAAGATCACATAAAGCTGTCTTGGTGCAAGCGCCCTCTAATGTGCATGGTATCATAAAGCTTCCAGGATCTTGAAGCTTTTCTGGTAAGCTTTTCAGAATGACTGCACTGCATTCTTCAGTGAGAAACACTTTTTCAGTTTCTCTCCAATCCTTCTTATGACTTAAGATCTCTTTCATGAACTTAGCATAAGAAGGTATTTGCTCAAGTGCCTCTGCAAACAGAATCTTTATTTCAAGAGTCCTTAGATAGTCTGCAAAGCGGGCAAATTGCTTATCCTGTTCCGCTTTGCGGAGTTTCTGAGGATAAGGCATCTTGGCTTGATATTCTTCAACCTTAGATGCTGCAGGTTTATTCCTTACAGAAGTGGTTGAAGAAGCCTTTTTAGAGGGATTACTGTCAGCACTCTCAGGTGTCTGATCCTCCCTTGGCGTCTGAACGCCAGGATTGGGTGGAAAATGGGCGTTAAACGCCAGCTTTTCCCCCTTTTCTAGCGTTTGAACGCCAGAACTGGGCAGGGAATGGGCGTTAAACGCCAGCTTTTTCCCTTTTTCTGGCGTTTGAACGCCAGAACTGGGCAAGGAATGGGCGTTTAACGCCAGCTTTCCTTCCCTTTCTGGCGTTTGAACGCCAATAACATTCCTCTCTGGGCTCTTACTGTCCTCAGAGGGATTTTGAACAGTGGTTTGGTTATCCTCTGTCAATTGTTCCTTGTTTGGCTTTTTGCTCTTTTGAGCAGTGGTATTCAGTGTTCTCCCACTCCTCAATTGAACTGCTTGACATTCCTCTGTTATCTGTTTAGATATTTGCTGTTTTGCCTGGTTCAACTGTAGTTCTATGCTCTTGTTAGCAACTTTAGTTTCATGGAGCATCTCTTTAAATTCTGCTAACTGTTCTGTCATCAAGAGCAATTGTTGATTAAGCTCAGTTATCTGTTCTTGAGGATTAGAGTCAGTGACTACTGTCATGACTTCCTCTTCTGGAGAGAACTCATTGCTAGAATACAAATATTGGTTTCTAGCAACAGTGTCTATAAGCTCTTGAGCTTCTTCAATTGTCTTCCTCATGTGTATAGATCCACCAGCTGAGTGGTCTAAAGACATCTGAGCTTTTGCTGTGAGCCCATAGTAGAAGATGTCTAACTGTACCCACTCTGAAAACATTTCAGAGGGGCATTTTCTAAGCATACTTCTATACCTCTCCCAGGCATTATAAAGAGATTCATTATCCTCTTGTTTAAAGCCTTGGATGTCCAGCCTTAGCTGTGTCATCCTCTTTGGAGGGTAAAAATGATTCAGGAATTTGTCTGTCAACTGTTCCATGTCTTTATGCTTGCTATAGGTTGGTTATTCAACCACCTTTTAGCTTGATCCTTTACAGCAAATGGAAACAGTAATAGTCTGTAGACATCCTGATCTACCTCTTTATCATGTACTGTGTCAGCAATTTGTAAGAACTGTGCCAGAAACTCAGTAGGTTCTTCCTGTGGAAGACCAGAATACTGGCAATTTTGCTGCAACTATGATAATGAGTTGAGGATTTAGCTCAAAGCTGCTTGCTTTGATGGGAGGTGTACAGATGCTACTCCCTATGCAGCTGTAATGGGGTTAGCATATGACCCCAGAGTCCTTTTGGACTGATTAACCCCACTTAAGTCCATAATGGACAAGAGGGAAATGATAATGATTGCAAATGGATAAATTTTGTTTTTGTTTTTTTTTTTGAATTAACCGAAAAAA